>NC_040011.1:37621942-37937860 GCF_000972845.2 Larimichthys crocea | reverse complement strand
GCAGCCACCATAAAACATGACTTGCAGGCAGACATGGAGGTGGCATTTGGAGTCGTTTGCACAGGGGAGAGCTCCCATGCCTGAGGGGATCATATTCGGTCGGGCTCTCCTTTGGGTCCTGATGGGCTGTGTTCTGTGGTCTGATTGTAAAGAGGTCATAGCTTTGTAAAGGAAACCCCAGAGGCCAGCTAGAACAATTAGAAATATGTGTTTCTGGGTCACTGGAGCACAGTTACAAGTCTGGTAATACTATTCTATTTCCCGGCAGTGGAGGGTGAGGAAGTGGCTTTACTCTGGCTTTTGTCTGATTTGTGATGTGATATCTCCGTGCTGAAAATGCCATGCATGCTGCTTTGTTTGAAGTGGTTTACATTCGCAACAATGCCATAGATTTCCAGCCTTTTACTTCATACTGTATACTATAATCTTGCTTTCCTAAAGTCAGTAGTCCCTAAGTCAACATCAAGCTGTGCTGCAAACACAGCAGTGACAATACAAATGCATGAGCAGTAACCCAGCTACAAGTAAGCTAAGCCTAATGTAAGCATAGCCATCATTTCACATATGCGTCGTACAGCCTGGAACAATGTCAGTAATATTTCTACAGAAATAGACCTCAGTATTCCATAAATATTTAATGTAATCAAAAATATAGGCGCTGCAAACTACACTACACAAGAACACATGTGTAATTTAATTCATTGCTTCTGTAACACCGCTGTGAGCCTAACGCTTTCATTGGAAGTAAATTGCCACGGGCTATATAACTCTCTGTGAGGCAGCATATCTGGTGCTTAATATAGCAGTAAACAAGTTAACAATGCTTGACAGGGATTAAAATGGATATGGGTTCCTGAGTGGCAGAAATTCAATGACACAGATCACATTAACTGTTAAAAGTGTCAGACCATGTAAGCTGAATTAAGATTTTAAGTTGCGTGTCACTGTTGTTCCTCGCTCACACGGGGAGACGTCCGATTCTTTGACTCAAAACGTCAAAATCAGCAGAGGTGGATTTACAAGGTATTCAGCCTGCAACGAATATGCACGGGGGATGTTTCACCTTTTATATTTTTCCTCAAGAAATATGAACGCGCTTTGGCAGGATGACTCAAGCTGTGCCGGTGATCAGTGCATCCAGCTGTTATGTATGAGAGGGAATATGGAACGATATGAATTATCATAAGTGGTATAAGGGCTGCATCAAAACAGATTATCTCCTGACTCAATAATTTTGCAGGGTTGTATCTCACTAGTCTAACTTGATCATCCACCCCCATCATTTTAGACATGAATTGTGTATCAATTATCTCCCCCCTAGCTAGAGGAGCCTGGGTTCTACGTACAGCCTGGTATGATTTGGTATCCTAGTTCTGGCATCTAAATGGATCCCCTTCCTATAAGGTAACATTTTTCATGCAGGATTATAAAATGCTGACTGCGTGCTAAATTTGCATTTTAATGTAAACTCCCATTTACATTTACTAACAATACCACTGTGGCCAAAATTATAACCAGCAATTGGATGAGAATAAATCGTTTTTAGTGCTTTTGAGAACAGGGGAAGTCCCATCTTTTTTAGATAAAAAGCTAACACATTTTTCTGCGTCAGGGTCTGGTGCCATTTGTTGGTGGCACCACTGCTCTAATGCCCATTTTCCCCCATGTTGTAAAAGGCTAAATTAGCCTCCTTTGGAGCCAATTTAGCTGAATTAAGAAGCTTAGAAAGGTCATACTTAGATTTCATTTGAACTTAACAAACATTGCAATAAGAGTACTTTTTCTGTGTTTGCCTACATCACCAGCAGACACTTTCAAAGTTAAATATTCGGCCATTATTCCTGATCCCTCATCATCCTGATGTTTTACAGGTTGATAGGACAAAGACCTCAGGTATCCAATATCTTTATGGCATTTTCCCAAATTAGAATTCCAATCCACTGTATGTTTGGCCACTGAGCTACCTCGTTAAGTTAAATAATGAATAAATTGCATGGGTAATTATAAAAACTCTCACGCTGCTCAAGAGCAGGACTAATGCTTCTGCTGGTTTAATTAGAGCAAGAGCCTGCCACTCAAAGCAGACTCATGCCAATCCTGAGGACAGAACCGTGGGGTTCTCAAGCTGGGGGGGAGATAAGGCTCAACTCCGGAGCTCAGTATGGAAAAAACCTGCCACCGTTACACAGGCTGCTACAGGTAGCCAGGCTGCAGGGTTTTTAAGCCACAGGTAGGGCTGTTAGTGCCAGCGAACCACAACACACTCCACTTATCCCAGGCTTGAGACAGGAAGAGCAGTTAACCACCTGTCTCCCAACATGGGAGCCATTGCAGCGTAGTTAACCTATCTAAGAAAAGAGGAAAGCATTGTCATCAGCATATGTCTTCATAGCACCGCAGAGAACATTAATAGACATTAGAGAGCATTATCCATAGCGCAGCCAGTTAGTGGACACTCAAGTGAAGAAATAGATGTGGGGTGGTAGAACAGGGGATGATTCGATCAACACAATTGGCTTTATTTCTGTTCTGCACCTGCTAGCTGTTTGCTGCTGATGCTATCATGGAGCCAGAGGGGCCTACTGGAGCATTGACTGAAAGAAGATGTCCTGCTAATAAGATTCAGAAGCCTTCCTCCCATTAGGACATGTCTGTTTTCTTCCCATTATCAGCATTGTTGTTGGGTCAGTAATCCACCCTCGTAACCTCAAGGCAAACCAACTCTGAAGGAAACAGAGTTAACGTTAAGTGTGTGAGCTCGAAGGGCCACGAGACAGTCAGCGATGTCCGTTCAAGCTGTGTCCAGACTGAGGAGAGGTGACATTGGCCTTGACTATCCAGAGATACCGTAAAGCAATCTGTTTAATGAGTGGTCCCCCCCTTGACTGAGATGGCTTGTCATTCCATTCATACGACGTGGCTCGATACATCCCTCCTAACTCCAGTCAGCCCCCTAGAGCCTGAGGCGAGAGGAGAAGACAGTGAGGATGACACAAACACAGAAGGAGATGAAGTGTTCACCAGGGGAAAACGGGGAATGTACACCCTAGAATAAATGAAATAAATTATCACATTGATTCACTTTCTTTGATAATAGCATTGCAATTACAGAGTAAGCGAGTTAACTAAAATATGAGAATTTACCGTGTAAAATGCTAATACAATTCCCTCAGCACATTTGGCAGACATTGGTTACACTTATTCACGTCCTTGGTGTATAACAAATGTCTGTGCTCATGTTGTTGTTTACACTATGTCTGTTTTGAGGAGTATGAGCATGTGCCCTAGATAAGCCCATAGGCTCATGCAGCATGCAGCCACGGTTCAAGCATTAACTCATAAACATCTGCTCTCAAATAAAGCAAAAGAAACTCAATTAAGGGAAGAAATCTGGTGGGGATAACATCAAATTAGGTGACTGACAAGGCCAGTAATCTGGAGCATATAGCATTTTTCATCTAATAACACTCAGAGATGTCCTTGGAAGATGGGGAATGTGGTGATGCTCAGCTGATAGAGAGGGAGGAGGTGAGCATAGCTGACAGGGCGGGGGCCATGTGCAAGTGTAGTGACAATTTCTTCCGACAACGTCCCGTCTTATTTCTGCTTCGTCAGCACGCTCTTTAAAGCAGGGTTGTCGTATTTAATCAAATTACCTGGGAGAGTTGCACCTTCTTTCATTAATTTATTGAGGCGGGGTGAGGGGAGTCGTGGTGGGTGAAGGAGCACGGATGAGCTCCTTTGGAATGAGTGTGTTTGTGCTCTCTGAAACGTGAACCGGAGAGGACTGAGCTAACAGGAGCTGACAGCGGCAACCGTCCTAGTGCTCGGCTGTGAGAGGACCAGTCGTCTTTTTCGCTTGCGCCTCGTTAGGGAAACAGTGAGAAGAGTCATCTGAGGCTCAGAGACAGGAGCCTGGATCCGGTGCTGCTGCCGTTCAGAGAAAAATGGATCAGGTTTGACTGTACGTGTCAAGAGTTTGAGGCTCAGGAGCTGTTAAGTGATTGTGAGGATAGTGGGCTTTCATCCAATCACATCTCCCCGCAACGTGGAAGATGCTGAATTAGTGCTGTCAATCAACCATATGATTTATTTGCGGTTTAAATCTACAGTTTTAAGGTTAAAACATCTAATCTAATTGTCTATCAAAGCTGATTAGTTTCAATAAAGATAAAAGACGGGAGGTTAACAAAATCTGTTTTTGGCACATGTATCAAAATGAACAAGACTCAATGCTGTTTTGTTTCCACACCGCCTCATGCTTTGTGCTTTGGCCATCAGGCTTTCAGGTGCACGGTGCATCTGGCCAGCCTATAGGGCGTGTGGAACAAAGCCACGGTGACATTTTATCTGACGGTAGCTCCTGTGGGGCCTGGGCCATGCTGCCGAACTGTCAGGCAGATTTCAGCACGATGAGGAGGGGGAAGAAAGCCAAACAAACAGAGTCCTGGCACAATCTCCCATCGCCAAGCAGTGTAGACGAGCACAGAGAGACCTCCCTGGGGATCGCAGGAGGTCGAGATGAAACAGAAAGTGAGATCTAACCTTTTTGTTGTTGCTAGAACCTGTTTCTTTAGTGTTGTTAGATTAAAAGGAAGAACGGTGAAGTGAAATGAAAAAGGAATCACGGATAGAGAGACCCTGCCTGAAAACAGGACTTCAATATGAATTGAAAAAGGAAGAAAATAAAGCAAATATCGTCATCCTTTGTAGGACATAGGTACAAGAGTCTTTTGTATAATACATGGCCTTTGTGTTACATGCAACAATACATGACAGGCAAACTCCCTCTATTGTAAAGTTTTATGGTAATCACACGCACTATTTCAAAAGCTTTTCATCCATTTTTCATTTCCCACTGTTCTCAGGGTGAAAGAACAGGCATGTTTTATCAACAAAGGAATATGTGAAGCCAAGCACCCTCACAAGGTAGAAGGTAAAAAATTCTGCATATGTATAAACCTAGCAGTTTCAGTTTCTGAGAGAGAATTATATGCGGCTGCTAATATCGACATATCTAAAGTGTTCAGCATTTGTGGGCATTGTTAACAAAGCACATAACAACAGATTCATACTCCTATATTACCCATGTTGATTGCTTTTGTTCATGTAGGTGGCACTCCAGTTATATATCTTCTTTTTTTTAATCACACTTCACAGAAGAATTGTTGCATCCACAAGCATTTGTCTCGTACATCTCCCATTATGGAACTTAGCCCTTAAACATGCTTTGTTGTTTTTCTCCAGTTACAGATTTTAAGGGGGTATGGAAGTGGCTTTTATGTGCTAAATGCAGATGTGGCAGGGTCTAATTAATTCTGTGGCACAATAAAGTTCCTCCTCCCCCTCCTCACTCCTCTCTATAGGGTTTGTATTAACCTCCTGATGGTTTCATGGGCAGATGAAGCGATACCCACCACTGATGTTAAGCTGGAACTGGAGCTGGAGCCCCAGGGGTCCCTGATCAAATCCCCAACTTAGCGCCTCACTGTGCACCACGTAGCCGAGTTCAGCCCCACATGGCCCAGCCTGCCCTAGCTTATCAAAGTGATCCTCTTGTACCATCCTCCTAGTGTGAAGAAGAGGAGGATCACAGCAGAAAGAGACATAGATCAGATGGAAGGAGGAAGAGGGAGGAAGCAGAAAGCGAGAAGGTGTGGAAGAAGTAACATGTGATTGAGAGGTACTTTACCATGAAGGGCTAAGAGGAGTAAAGTCCACAATATAGTGAAGTCTTCCAATGTCAAAGTTCACTCAAGATGGGCAGTAGTTTGAAACCAAGCTTACTCCCTCCAGTTAATGCCACCAGACCTTTGAAAACAGGGTTTACCACTTCTTTTCCAAGTGACAGACACTTCAAAATCAGTCCTGGCTCTGTTAGTTAGTGATGTCAAGCTTTTAAGAGCAATGCTACAAGCAGCTAGAGAGGAGGTTAGACCTTTTATTCCACTTTGTCAGTACTGCTGCTTACAGTGATGGCTAGTACAGACCTTATACCTTTTTTCCACATCAGAGAGTAAATGCATGCTATTACCATTGGCCCAAGCGAATGCTCACATTGCCATCGTTCCTGCACTTCATCAAATTGATATTGTGGGAAAACACACGGGTAGTGCCCAGTCTTTAGTTCGTAAACACACCCAGACTCTCTGCCAGTTCCCACTGGCTAGTGTGCTGGCCGTAGACCTAGTCAGTGCGCTTGGCTGATAATATGAATGAGCGACTGGCTGCTGAGATTGAAAGCAAAAGTGCTGTCATAATTAAGTTAGATTAATTAAAGGAGCTCCACTGTATTCTTACAGATCAGTGCATCTTGTTAGGGGGCTTTGCTGTGGTTTGGGGCACGTTGTGGGTTACGTGGGTTGTTGTGTGAGGAACTAATTGAAATGAGAGGCGATGTGCAAGTCTCAGCCAACATGGCCGGTCCATTTGTCAGGGTGACATCACTGCACTCACACCCCATCCATCTCCGCCCGGCGCCACAGAACCATGCTCCTCCTGGTGATTAATATCCATACCTCCCTCACCGCACCGCATACACTCCCCACTTCCGCCCCCCCCTCAGCCCCGAGCACTTGCACACCACCGCTGCTCCACACATGCACATGCACAAACAAATACTCACACAAACACTGTTGGAAACCCTCCTCTTCACTTATGCACACCGTGGCTGCACACTCAGTGACATGGCACTCCCATTTACTCTCTCATACACACATGGCTGGAGCCCAGGGCCCCCAACCAGTCGCACATAAACTTCCTAATTGTTCCAAAAACAAACTGTCCTCTTTGGTGGGATTTGGCTGAATATACAGTAACTTATACTGAAGCTGCTTCTACTTTCCAATTTCGGATTTAATTGAACCCTGCTTAAGATTCTTAGAATATGAATGTAGACATATTGTTTCAATTGGGAAAGAAACCAAAATATTTTGAAATCAACAATCTATATGTAGATTTATTTAGATTTATGCTAAAAGGTAAATATTAGGTAATATATAGCAATACTTAATCTCTTACTTAAGATGCACATGCTACTAGCATTAGTTGGTTCATTATGACAGAGATAAGGCATGAAAACACTGAATTCTTACATAATGCAACAGGAAATATTTCTAATGCAATGATTCAGAGCTGCAACAAATTATTATTCCCATTATGGATTAATCTGCCAATTATTTTATTATTCATTATTTTGAAAATTGTGAAAAATGCATCAATATGCTTCGTTTCCTCAAAAGCTAAAATTTTATATTATTCAGTTTTCTAACTTTGCGAAGTAACAACTGGAAAGTTGCAACTGGAAAATCTTGCAGCATTTTTCCTTGCAATTGCAAACAAATATGTAATTAAACCATGAATCAGTTATCAGAATAGCTTATTATATTTCTACCGATGGACTAATTGATAACTCAACAGACTGTTTCAGCTTCACAGTGATTACATTTTGCTGTATCTCTACTGTCTAATCAGTAGTTTAAAGGATGAGGCTGGTACTGTTCTATATTTTTGCAGTTGTCCACAAATCCCATTAGAGCTGTTGCGATAACCGCAGTAATGAAATACTGCACTATTGACAAGCCGACCGCAGGGGATGACGAGCCACCACCACAACTGCATGTGACGTCACATCTCATCATATTCAGTCTTTGTTCTGTAAGGCGAAAAGGCAGCAGAAGGATTCTCTCAACTCATTAAATATCCCTCACTATACAGAATCACAAGAACTGTGTCCAACAGTCCAGTCTGAATTTTGCCCAGGATTACAATACTACACAGGAGAAAGACATAAACTTGTCCAGCAGCTCCCGACTAGAAACACAGACAGTCCTTTTGTAAAAACACGCCCATTAGTCCCCAAATTATCCCAGTTCACCACAGTTTATGGCATTTGTATCCCAGCGTTTGCCAGTGTTTCGGTGTAAAGAGTTGAATGTTAACTGCCGACTTTAAGCCAAATCCGTACCATTTTTACGACCACTTTGTTATTCTGCTGAATGTCGCCAGTTAACAGGGTCACTGAGTCATTAAACCGAAGCACCGGCAGAACCAGGAGGCTGGAGGAGAGAGTAATTTGCAAAAACAAAATAAAAAATGCTGCTTATGCCTCATACCGCAGTGTTGAGCCACCCAAAATCACAGCAGGGTAAACTCCTTCACTGCGACAGCTCCTAATCCCGTAATATCATAACCTGTCTCTCTCAGTACTGTCCGACTTCCCTGTCTGTGGCGCTGACCTCAAGCTCATTCATTCCTGCTGAAGCTGTAAATCTTTTAGTACTTTTTAAAGTAAAAGTATGCTGGGGTCTATTTTTTAGCTGTGAATTTGGTGTGCTGGTATTTGAGTAAACAGGACGTTGTATATACAGTATGAGATTGTCTCAAAATGAAGTGGAGTGCCAATTTTCATCATAATAACTGAATGATTTCTATGTTTTAAATAGTTATTATAACACAATGGAGCTTGTGGCAATTCACTGCTGGATTTGTCTTTTTGTGAGATTTGTTTTTAATAAATAAGACAAATATAGAACATCACTAGATCCATCCTCCTCTAAACTTGAGTGCTTATCCTTCTCTGGTATATTGCAAACACTGCACGACTGTTGGCATATGCATAATCAGTAATCTAGATAAAAGCGGAGCAGCCCCAAACTTTGCAGTCAGTAAATGAGCAGAATCAAAAAAGCGCGTTTCCTAACAAATCCTTGCTTCTTGTAAATTTGAAGCTGGTTTCAAATCAGAACACAACCCCACTGGCAGCGGCTCCACATTCTGTAGCCAAAAATATTATACCCTTCTGAAGACAAATAAAACATCGCTCATACAGTACACACCACAGTGCTAAAACAGATGTTCATTTAAATTGCTGCCGTTGATTTACAACCAAACTTGGCAGGGTTTTACAAATGAACAAATATAAAAAGACAAGATTTACAGTATCTGGAATAAAAGATGTAGAATGAGCTGCCTGGGGTTATTTCACAAGTTCTCATAAGGAAGGGTCAACCCAAAACTACGCTCATTATGGCCAGCTATCAGAGCTACTCCAACCTGAGGAGTTGGGCTTTGAAGATCCTCTAAATGATGACCTTTCTCTCCTGCTCTGCTCCACTGATGTTCTTTGATAAGCCGGGCTCTGATCTCCTCCCTGGCATCGCTGCACATCACTGCACATTGCCCCGTCCTCCCTGAGCTCAGTGGTGCTAAACTTTCTCACCACGCCCTCAAATTACATCACTCTTGCTTGATGTCATGTTTCACACCATGCCTTTGAACTTGTTGCAGCCACAGGCCAAAAAGTGAGACACAGCACTCTGCACACAGTGTGGCTTTGTTTGAGGAAAAGATGGTGAATATACTGTAAGAATATTCCTTTTAAATATCAGGCTTAAGTAAGGCAAATTGTTTGTGAAATATCTTCCTACGATGCATGTTCCTTCAAGTGGAACCAAAGCGCTGCTTAACCTCACAGTTGTGCCTCGCCAACACCAGCCTCACTCTCCCTCTGTGGGTGCATGCAGGCCCGCCTCCGCACCAGCTGTGAGATGCAAAGCACCCCTTAATGTAAAAGCATTTCGCTGTCTTTGAGAATCCACTGTCTGTGCTGGTCGGTGAAAGGAAAGATGTTTGCGAGATACGGAGGAGAGAGGAGGTGATAGGTAGCGGGGAGGGAATGGAGGCATAGACGGAGAACAGAGAAAGACACTGAGAGCAGAGGGAGACAGGGAACATGACAGGGAGATCGAGCAAAGGGAGAGAGGCTGAAGCGGTAGAGAAGTAAAAGGGGAGCAACAAAACTCAGAGCCGACAGCCTCTATAGCTGATGTGTGATTGATTGAGTGGCGTTTAGATGCCAGGGGTCATACATATGCAAACTGCTCATTTGTAGTTGCTGCCAGGGCTACTGTTCACCAGAGCCCTTGAATTGTGTTGCCTGACCACTGGGACACATCATACAATCAGATTAAGTGGCCCTGAAGTCACATGCAGGACGACCAACAGCTGCCACGTGCACCACCAGCACCGACTTACAGTATCTGTTTTTTATCTCTGTCAGGCTCTTGTCTGTCTGTAAGAGGACTGGGTTTAAGGTTGCTCGGATATGTGTCAGATGAGCTTTTGGTGTTTGTGCTGCAAAGATTTTCCCTCTTGACATTTTGTTGGCTTTTTTTTTCTTCTTCTTTTTTTTTTTTTTCCCAGCGCTTTGTTGCACCACAAACCGCATTTTCCATTTGAGTACCCCAGTCTAGTATACAACAGCACAGTATGCATGATGCACTATCTCCGGCACCATGCATCAGCCTATCTAGCCACCTTTCACCGCACAATATACAGTAGTTGCCGCGTTGATTCATGCTGCGGCGCACGCCATGCATCAGCGCGTGTCATTGTGTGCAACTGAGACTAATGCTTAAGCTGAACCCTTTAGGTTTGTGTTAGTCATCGGGCTGTTCACGTTTTCTCAGCAATGACCTGCAGTTGAGTGAGCGAGTTATCATTCAGTGTGAACTCATCCAGTGTCAAAGGACAGGCCCCTGATACATTGGACGACTTTGTCGCCATTAAAAGAGGTCTGATATTTTCTTTAATTATTGATTGGTAATGAGGCCGGGGCTCATACATAAATTCTTTTTCACCATTTTCTAGTTTGATTGCGCTGTCATGTTTTACGTTTATTCATATGGAACTAGTCATATGTAGGCGTCACAATCAAAAAGTTTTTGTTTTTTTTCCAAGTCTTTATCTTCTCTTCCACCGGAAACTAGGATGTGGTGTTGCGTAAATGGCCTTCAGTGTTCAGGCTGCCATAAAGAGGCTCTCTTGTGCTTGCCTACCCCTTCTTTCTTTCTCTCTCCTCCTCTCTCTCGCTCTTTCCCTCTTGCTCTCCTGCTCTCAGATCAGACAGCGCTCCAGCCATGCTATTGGGCAGCGAGCTGTAAACAGGAGCTGTACACTGATCCAAGTGGCAATCACCTTCATTTAGCCCCACGCCTCCCTCCTGTCCCCTTCCCTTCACCCTTCCTCCTTTTCTTTTTCTTCTTTTTGAGTCTTGTCGGCGTGTTGAAATCTTCACCCCTATGAAAAAATAATAAAGAGGATGAAAATCTTGTGGGAATGACTCTCCCCGTGCAGAGGATGGACCGCTGGGTATGTCCCTTGCTCATCGTCAGCCTAACACACAGGCCCTTTATGTAGCCGTGGGGAGGGTGGCCCCTTCCCTCCTCTGCTTCTCATCCACACCCCAGAGGCTCCCATTCAGCCCAGGCCTGGCTGGGGGGAAGTTGGAGCTCTTTTGTAGTGGGGGATTCTTAGGGGAGGCTGTCAAGGCTGCGACTGTGTGGGCCTTTATTTCTCCAGAGAGGAGAGGAGGGGAGAAAAGATAGAGGGAGAGGGCAAGAGGGAGACGGGCGGGGAGGATGGAGGGGGGGGTACACGAAAGGAGAGTTTGGACACAGACGGCCTTGTTAACCAGAACCCCCAAAGAGGGAGAGGATGAGAGAAAGAAACAAGGAAAAGGCAAAGTTAAAGCGAGATTGAATCTCGCTAAAAGCGAAAAAACCTTCCTTCAGTTACGTCACCACTGTTATTCCCATCCTCCTCCTCCTCCTCCTCTCTTTTCCTCTACTCCTCCCTATCCGTTCCCTCCATCTGTCCCTATGTAAGCCCACTCTTCAGCTCAATAACAAGCTTTTGCCCTCCTCCTCACCCCTTCTCACCCCCTTCTCACCCTCCGCCATTACTTTACACACATTCCATTATCCGGGAGACCGGGCTAAGAGAGATGTCTGGGGTCGGAGCGATCATTATCATCACCTCTTTCCGCCGCATCGTGAGTTATAGCCCACCGTATAGGAAACAGACATTTAAATCATAATCAATAGAGCGGTATCAATGCTGAGAGGCATGGCTAAAGGAAATCACTGCCGCGGCGCAGGAGGAAACGGCGACGCTCAGTATAGACTCAAATAGTGGCGTCTGCTTATTGATAAAATACGATCAAGTTGCAAAATGCATTATGTGGCATCACGCTCTGCGATGGGGTTTTTCGGAAAAATAAACTCACTTTCGCTGCCATTCACTTGATACAATGATTGTGGTTTGTGTGTGAAAATAAAACAGGTGGTCTCTGAACATCAATGCCTGCAGCTCGTGCATTGCTTGCACAGTGGCTTGTAATTCTAAGACTGCAGAGAGGGAACACTGTCATGCTGTATACATTAGCTGACCCTCTGGTCATGTTAAGGTGACAAGGCAGAGTAAGTTCCTCGTAGGGGGGAGCTGTATTACATACACACAGCAGTGTTTTGTCCGGCAAGGACGATGCAAGGTGACAGGTGCGACCTGACCTGGCTGCGACCAGACTGTGGTCGCCGCTGCCATTCCGCCCGAGTTCAGGACTGGATCTCTGACTCTGTGCTGCCACAAGGAGAAAATACCAGTTCTTCATACTGCTGAAGTGCTCCACATCACTGTCAAGGAAGAACAGCTTTGAGACGTGATACAAAAACACATCATGTAATCAGTCAGGACAAATTACAGTTCTAACATGCTGAGAAAGAGCACAGAATCACTGTTATTAACTCATAGAGTTTGTTTGCAGTACATCAGGAGCTCTCACGCGAATTACATGTGTCATCTGGCCGACTTGCAGACAGGTTAAATCCCGTTTTAAAATCTTTGTTTCAAGCCTTGAGACAATTTAAGATGTTATTTGTTGGCACGACCTTTTGCAAGTGGTACTTAGATAACCAATTTTCTTATTATTTTATCCTATTAAATCCTTTTTTGGATTTGCTGTGCACGATTTGAGAAGATTGACTTAAATGAAGATCATTTGTATGATTCCTTTTCTCCAGCACAGTTCACCTTCAGGGCATTTTTCCTTCATCTAAAAAAAACATTTCCCACTAAACTATTTTATGCTTGATATACAAAACAATATCTTGTTTTTGTAAAAGAAAAAGGCGACAATCTGTATATAATGTTGGTGTTCAGCCTGAAGGTGTGAGGCTGCTGGGCAGTCAGGCTTTGCCTCAGTTACTGAGAGAAGATTGGGAAAAAAAAAAAAAAAAACATCCCACATTTAATCTGCAGTTTGTTGCAGAACTCAGAACAGGCAGGATTAATAATATGACAGAGAAAATTGAATTAGTGCAAATAAATGTGTATGCATTTAACTTTCAAAGTATCAGATCAGCTAGAACTATTTACAGTTTAATGATTATTTTATGATTGTTGAATTAACTTGACTTGGGACACAGTAATTGTATGTACTGTTTGTGCCAAAGTTAATTGTTCAGATCATTTAAAAGAAAATTTGCATATTAATTTGAATTTAGGCAGCTAACAAAGATGGATATAATGTGATTAGACTTTATAATTAAATGCTTATTGTAAAGCGGCAGCTAGTGTGTATTAAAAGTCTCAATTGAATGTCAGGTTGAGTAGTGCAGTCAAGCACATGACCAACCTGACCAAACAGTTCAGATGCACTGAGCTGCATCTCAGAATCCCAAGGTCCTGTGTAGGAGTTAGCCGTGAACAGACAGTGCACTGCACATCACGGTTCATGTGCAGCCAAAGCCCACGCAGCACCGATGAGACGGGGATCATCTGCTAGATCTGGAAATCTATAACTGAATCCCTCGTGAATATAGAGGTTAGGAAATTTGGATAACTCAAACAAACAAAAAGGAAAAGCATATAGTGTATTACATCATTGTTTAAATAGTAAGGTCCTTGATTATTATTCTAGCAAAGCATGCTAAATGTCTGGAGGTGATGGGCATAACGGCACAGCCATAAAACAAAAAACACCTCCAGAGCACAAGCAGCGGTCTGCTATAAATGTAAAATAGAAATAGCTTCACATAAAAAAACAATTACTTTGCTATCTTAATTGTTTTCCAAAGAAAATATTTCTTGTCACCTTTCCAATTAAAGCATAACCAGCAGCTATATTAGATGTATTTTTAAATGGCGCCTGCAGCATGTCTTGTTGTCTAAGGTATTGGATTCCACCCTTACATTTTAATGACCAGTTGTATTTATAGATGCAGCGGAATCAACAAAGCTAAACAAAAAGTCACAAAAGACGACGGCATTATTGCTCCAGCGTGCTTTATTCTGGCAGCTGGGGATTCCAACTCGAATGATTTGCATTTAGTAATTATTTATATTACAATGCCAAATTATTAATCTTTACTATGTCTTTTCAATTAGGCTTACAGTTTTAAAGAATCCCTTTCACATGCCAGTCTCCTAATATTGCTTAACCCATCTGACATACACTTGGTGAAGTGTGAACCATTTTGCAAATTAGGGTTATTCTGGGAGAGTCACGTCTTCTCTCTCTCTCTCTCTCCCTCTCTCTCTCTCTCTCTCTCTCTCTCTCTCTCTCTCTCTGTCTCTGTCTCTCTCTCTCCACAGTGCCCGGGAGAGGGTTATAAAAGCTGTTGTCCTTTAGTTATGACTGAACACAGCTCTTCAATTGGAGTCCTCCTCTCCGTTCTTGCTGTCTCTGGCTGTGTCCATCTCTCTTCCCCATGCCTGTCTCCTTCACTCTCTCTCTGCATGTGCCCTGCTGCTCTGTCATCCTCAGGGATGCGTCTGAAGGAGACCATCTGTTGATCCATTTGTCTCCTGCTTTGCTTCCTTTTGCCACTGCCTCTCTTCTATCGATGATCAGGCCTGGCCTTTCCCCTGCCCACCCTCTTTGTTGCTGCCAACAGGCACTCTCGGTGAGGCGGGTGTGCTGTTGGGGGTGGAGCAGGATGTTGTGCCCTCTAGTCGCTGATTCACACAAAGAGAGAGAGAGAAAGGGGATTGGCTGAAATGTGTCCTTTTTTTTTTTTTTTTTTTTTTTTACATACATACCATAAACAGCTAATGAGCCTGGAGCAGCTGCTTTCTAATCTGTGTTTATCTAAAGTGAGCATCGCAGTGCTGACCTGAGTCCAAAACCACACAGATTTGATCCTTTGTTTTGTGTTTTGATATCAAAACTATTCTCTTTCTCCCCCTTAGGACTTAAAACACAGAGCTCATCATTATATGGAGGCATAAACCATGAAATGGATGTTAGAAACAAGGCTGAGATGCTTTAGGACCATCACTCTAGGCTTGCAAGCATTCACCAGCAACACATTTATTGCTTGTGAAATGTTTAGCGGTGTTGCCACTAAAGAGAGGAGGTTCTTGCTTTCCACACATGTCTCCTAGCTGTCACCTCGCATGCATGCTCAGGGGTTTGATGGACACTGAGTCCACCGTGGGGACTTCAGGGATTGCTTGCCTTTGATCTTCTCCCACGACTCTCGACTACCCATCATTCAGCAGGGCTTAGGCCCCGGAGAGCAGCTGGAAGAAGGTTGTGTGTTAACATGAGCTCTGATTTACCCAAGAGAGATTCACTGTCCAAGTCAGACATCATAGAGCAGATTACACAGACACAGAGGAAAATATGCATGGACAGTGCCTGTTGTGAGTGTTTATAGTTGGAGAGAGAATCAAAATGAAGGAAGGTTGTAACTCTGATAAGATATATAATAAAGTCCATACGGAGCATTTTAAAGCATCAAAATAATTGTAAATCTTATTTTCACGTCTTTTTTCCTCCCTGTCTGCGGAGTTTTCATAGATTCGTTAGGTTTCATCAGGAGTACTCAATATATCTGATGATGAGTGTTCACCCGGGGAGACGTGCCATTGATTTTCCATAAGGTGCAGATGACATGTGGTCACACGCGCTCCTATTTTACCAACAGCCATGTCACCCAATAAGTCATGATTTCACCGCTGCTGTCACCTGGCGTGATGGTGCTCCTGACAGAGTCAGGGTGCGGTTAGCCCTTTCAGATAACCTTTTATCCTGCAGGTGCACCCGGAAAATAAATAACCGTGGCATATATTACATGTGCAAGTCACAGACTACCTACTACTACTGCTGATTTTAGTTAAGTGCACATTTCAGTATGTATTACAAGTTGATTTAGTTCTTAATCTCTTAATTTCTGTGTGTGCTGCAGGCTTTCTCAGTACTGGTGATCAGGCTGCTAAAGGGAACTACGGGCTCCTGGACCAGATCCAGGCTCTGAGGTGGATCAGCGAAAACATCGGCTTCTTCGGAGGAGACTCCAACCGCATCACTGTGTTCGGTTCTGGGATCGGAGCTTCCTGCGTCAGCCTGCTCACCCTCTCCCACCACTCTGAAGGTACAGTACAGCAGTGAGCGAGGTGGAGCTCATGCCTCCCAGGGTGTCGGCTGTTTGATATTAGAAACTGGCGATGCAGCTAGTGAGTTATTGACTAATGTATTCTACTGTATGATACAGCATAACAAATGCTTTAAGGAGCAGGTGTTTGCATTTAAATGATTGCGATTTTCATTCCCATCCGTAAATTGAAACTTCACAGCAGCTTTTGCCCCACATGCAGGTCTCAATGTACTCTACTGGTTTCCCAGAATCCCTCTCTGTGTCATAAATAAACATGTAATGTGTCATTGTAACCAAGATAAAAAAAAAAGGACATGGTGTACCAGGAAGACCACGGTCATGTACACACACACACACACACACACACTCACACTGCTCTCTTTGTAAGTAATGTTGTTTTTCTGCTGGCTACCTTAATGCTACTTCATGATGATTTACTGCCCATGTTGGCGAGGTCTTTAATACTAAATGCAGCATGTGCGTTTAACCTGGACATGCGATAAACATCCCTCATACTCGTGTTCCCCTAAATGCATCATTGAATGAAGATGAAGCTTTACTGCTTGTAGGTAAGTTCTTGCAGGAAGTGCTTGGGCCGCATCATCCTTAACTTGGAATTATTACACTCTGTCACGTGTTCGTCCATTTATTTAAAAGCTGGCTGTTGGCTTTGAGTTTAATTGATAGCAGGTGGTGTTGGGTATATGACAGCCTATCAGGATATTGAAGCGTTGTTCGTGGAGTGTATGTTTATGTTGTTTCCGTGCTGTTTATGTGGTGGTAATATTCCAAATGAGAAATCTTTACATGCCGCCACGCTCACGTAGGCTGCTTGTAAACATGTTAACAAGCCACAAACATGCTACTTGGACACACGTGGTTGGAAATGTAACGGGGGAAACCATGTTGCTGTACATTACATGGAAGTGAATTACATTAAAGAAATTCATTCTTGCATTAAGGATTGGTCCTAGGCGATATTGTGGACAGGGAGTTACTGTAACCACCACTCACACACACATTCACACACACACACACACACTCCTCTTTCTTGTCACTAGGCAGGGTTAAACGTGCATTTGAAAGAGGTCATTTGAGCTGTTCTTCTTTCGTCCCCATTACAGTGCCAGAGATTTGTGATGTGTTTGGTGTTCTCCAATTTGCATTAAAGTGTTACTAATTGCCTTGATTTCCTCCGATGAATGATGACTGCTTTTGGATTGAATTTTTACCATAAATGCCTTTTTTATTCATACTCCATAATGCTACGCTCCATGTAGCATGTTATTATACTGCCAGTGAAACCATCTCCTCTGCCTTCTAGTAAATTGGATATTACCGCGTCTGTTTTTCCCCCTGAATAGAAATGTATGCCCCACTGATGGGATAAAAAAAAAAAAAAAAAAGAGCCAGCAAAACTTGAGGGATCCTAGGAAATTGAAACAGGAAGCCTTCTATCACGGCAGAACTCTTGCTGCGAATGTTACCAATGGCAATCAGATTTCACACAGTCTCTCTCGGAGCACAGATTGTTGTAATTATATAAAGTTTAGGATTGGAGTGGGCTGCTGGATGTGACAGGAAATCCAAGTGAAGAAATGTCTTTTTGCACCTGCTTTCACAACCGCTGCGATACTCTCCCCCCCTCCCCCTCCTCTCCTATGGTCTTAACTGTTGAAGTGAAAACTGGAAGGGTGTCCTTGTTGCCAGGACAACGCAACAAACGAGAGAAATCAAAGTGTCTAGATCCACGTAGTGGCGAAAATTGAAAAGTAAAAATCTATAATCAAATGAATTACACACTGTGGCATGAGCACACCTGGTTTCAGGTGGCTTCCAGTAATAGATTTGTGTAATCATTTCCTATCCATGTTAGCAGACTGTTGCGTCTCAGAAAGAGCGCCTTATATTGAGTTTCCTACTTTGGATTCTGAATGGAAATCAAGTCAGGAAAAGAGTGTAAACAATGTATCATGGCTCCAACCTCATCTCCTCATTTGACTTTTTATTTCGACTTGCTCCGTAAACAAAACATCCAAGTCTATCCTCAGCAATAGAGGTAGTGGTGTCACGGCGAATATGGGCTGTGTGAATTCTGCAGTCGCATAAGGCAGGATATGATAATAACGCATGCGATGCACATGTCTACGCGTGTACACGTGCGCAGTGCGCACACCTGCACACAAACATTTTCCTTCACCCGCTGCTCAGATGCAGGATAACGAGGCCCAGGTAAGAAAGAAAAAAAGAAAAAGTAAATCAGCGATGACACACTGTACTGGAGCTCCCTGGTGTGTCGGTGTATTTAATGACAGTATTCCCACTCTTACTGTACACAGTCTGTCATCACTGCCTACAGTGCATAGACTTTCCATCTAACAGAGCCTCCTTTTATGCCTGTTGGTGGCAGAGTGACAACTTACTTCAGATGCTCCATGCTCCTCCTGAAGCCTATTTAATAAGCTGGATCCTCCTATATCATCCTAGCCCTCCGGCCTCTCTGCTTGATTGCCTGCTCCTCTGGCCTGGCCTTGGTGTCGTCTCCATGTGGGCGTGCCGAGGGCTCCACTCACAGGGTACATCCATCACAGAAGCATCCCCCCCACCCTCCCCCTCTCTCACCCTTCTGGCCTGCATGGAGGCTGGCCTGGACATCCTCTCGTGAGGGCTGGATTTTTTTTTTTCGACCCCGGTCCCTGCTCTGCCTCCTCCATCTAATCTCCTCCTCACTGCACCCATCTGTCTCCCTGCCTTCACAGACAGTAAAAAGCATGCGAGGGACACATGCTTTCTCTCCATGTGCCAATGTGTCTCTCTCCCTTTCTCCCTCTCTGGGTTTCTGTCCTAGTCTGCAGCATGTGTGGTGTGTTGCTATTACTAAGATGGCTGCCTTGTCTGTTAACGTGGCTAGCAATCTAGCTGCACATGTGAGACTTTGGAAGCAGAATGGTCATTAAAAGCGCGGTCTCTCTCGGCAGGAGAGTGTTTCTGACCAGCTTATTAAATGTAGCTCAACAGTTGTGTTCCCACAGAGAGAAATCTCTGTCCCCATCTTCTTTTTCTCAGCCTTCAAACAGAAAACAGCTGAAGAAGTTCAGAAGCAAGGACATTAGCCAGCCCCATGTATTATCTATCTGGCATCGCGCAGGCACTAATTGAACATGCAGATTTGGCTTTTTCCCTATCTCCTAATAATCATTATGGTATAAAAAAGTGAGATGGCTTCTCTGCACATGAACAGAATAGCAAGTAGCCTCTGACTCAGGCATGTGTATTCGTACATATACAGTATCTTTTCGTGCAAGACAGTGGATATAGTTGTTTTTCTCCTCACAGTGACAGGAAAGATGCTGGAGACTGCATCCGAATCAGCTGTCCGCGAATGTGCACTCACGCATGTCTGTTCACGAAGCACACATGAGGGCTGGTTGTAGAGCCGCTGAAGGTCGTTTGGTTTCTTTCCTTTTCTCTCTCTCTCTCTCTCTCTCTCTCTCTCTCCCTCTCTTCCTGTAAGCAATCAGGATAAAAGCTCGGCTTCTGAGGAAGTGCTCCCCTTTTAATGGAACGTCTTGGACATTAAAGACAGCTAGTGTGGAGGATCCTTCATGCCAATGTCAGCTTTCATTTTTATTAAGACTTCTGGGTTATTGAGGACCATAAATGTGCATGTTAAATGCTCGGGTTTTATTGCATCAGTGCAATGACTACCAATGCTTTTTAATGCAAGACACCAGCTAGCAAATACCGAAACCCCTTGGACCATGAGTATTAAGAGGGCAGTGTGACAGGTACTCAGTTTTGAGCAAAGGGTAACAAGTTTTTGAATCCATTTAGTGTGAAGGAAAGCATTGAAGGTGATTAAGTGAAGCAATGCATAGTGGCATGTGTAGAACTCGAGGATGAGAGAGATTAAAAAATCTAATGGTCTGACAGGACATTTTTCTCCAATCAAATCTGAAATATTAACGTTATAAATGGCTGCTCTTCATAGTGAACTCCTTGCTGTGGATTTTCTGTCTGGCACTTATGATTCATGCAGTCTTGCAAAGGATGTGACTTGGAAATCATAGGAACTGATGTATTACTGTACAGTTTCTTCCAGCTGATTGGGTGAGTGACTAGAGCCTCCATTCGAGTGATTTGATTGTAATGTAATGATTAAAGTGAAGACACAAGCAGCCATGTCCTTTATGGTCAAGTGTGCACAGTCAGTGAATCATCTGAAGGTAAAATGGCTGTCAAAGAAAAGCTTTAATAACATAAAATAATACGGCACGCACATTTTAGTGAATCTGACAGTACCCTCGTAATACATCATTACTGTTATTACTGTACATTATATGCCAAAAATTTAGACCTGCCCTCACAAGAGGATTTATAGGTTAAATGATAAACGGTTCATTAAAGCTTAATCTGATGGATATACTTTATAATTTAATTAAGAAAGAAAAAAAACATAACTTAGCTTGATTGATTAACTTATCCATCACAAATACATTTATCACTGAATTTGCACTCGTGGATGCTGACGACTTGTTTTTTTTGTTTTTTTAAACATCTGTCGTGGTCAACACTCATCACAGTTATGTCGTTTCTGTTAAAACACCTTTTTCTCCACAACACCAAATATGTCGTATATACAACACAAGGAAGTGGAAGTAGTAAGAATGATAATTTATGACATATTAAAACAGTGTTTTAGACTAAAGATGTCATGATATGGGCATGGGAAAAAAAATCCAAATAAAATTATATTTCTTAGTTTTCAAAAATGTTTTCATAAAAATCATATTAATTACTTCATCAATCTAAAATGTGCCTCAATATCTCATCCACTAAAAAAAACAGCTAAGTGGTCGAAGAAAAATATTCTTTTTTTCTAAGTGAGTTACATCTACAGTTTCATGCACAGTATAGATACAACACATTAAATAATACTTTGTGTTATTTATATAGTAGCTTTCTTGCATATGAGTGTAATCACAATATTTAATGTTTAAAGCACTATGTGTAATGTTTATGTATAGAGCTGACATGTTTGGAAATGACATGAGAATAACAATAACAATGAGTAGTCCATTTATCGTCATTATAAGTCAATCGAGATCAAATTAACTGGATAAATTGTTTAGTTGTTCTAATTGCTTAGTTTTTAATGTAAAAATGACAACAACAAAACAAAATTAAAATTGTTCCAGGTCAACAAATGTGAATATTTGCTTAATTTCTTCGATATTAGCAAATCAAATATGTTTCTGTTTGGGCTTGTACAAGTAATACAAGTAATTTGAATATGTCATCTTGGGTTTTGGAAAATTGTGTGGGTATTATATTATTTTTTTCTGATATTTAATAGAACAACAATTAACCAGTTCATCAAGAAAATGCATTACATCTGACATGCAGGGGTGATTTAATCTTCATCCTTTATTTACGTTTGAATTGTTATATTTTGTGGTTGAAAATCATTGTGAGTGACTCCACGTATAAGACGTCACGTGGCAGGATTAGAGAACAAGGCTTTGTCTGGGTTTTCTTTTGTGGTTCCACTGCACAAATCAGCACAAATGACGACTGTGCTGTTTCTGGCATGTATTTAACTCGTGGACCTATAGAGGAAGCGGAAAACAGGACTGACAACAATGTTTATTGGACCTCGAATCAATCTGCCTCTGTCAATCTTGCTGATACAGTGCTGGCGTTGTGGGATTCAGAGACCGCGTGGCCATGAGCACCTAACCTCTGCTTTGACAATCATTTACCATGTACATGCAGGCTTGTAGTCATCCTTACAGGGAACAGCACAAAAACTGTTGTAGTGCGGCTGCTGGGAATGCTGAGGATGTGTTGAGCCTTGAGATCTTGTGTACTCTATTATTGCTGAATCTCGAGATATTGACACGTTATCTGAGGCTAATATAAATGCTGCTCCTTACTTTATCTTACACGTTGAAGGCGGAGGCCAACAGGCCATATAGATGAAGAGTGTGTAGTGTTACACTACATCACTGCTTTAACTGTAGTGCTACATCTGGCTATGACCTTTGAAAATAACACACATGGGTTTCCTCTCTGAAATGAGACTCATGGGAGCTTCCCCTTGTGGAATGGCCTCCAGGCCTGCGCACCCCCACTCCATAATGTCCCTGTGCCGAGCTTTTATAATACAGATCCGGAGGTGCGATCCATCCACGCTCAGTGTCGACTTCATTTCTGCGGGCTCAGGCATCCTGTAGCAGTCAGCTATCGCCTGTGGAGTTTAGGCATCAAATAAAGGCACCTTGCAAGAGCTGGAATGTGAATTGAAGTCACTGGGAAAGATAGCTGCATAACCACATCCCTGAGATGTTATTCATACTCGATGCGGCTGCCGTTGTTGTGCAAATGCCTCATGCTTGAGAAAAAAAAACGCGTGCAATTGTCGAAGTTGAATAGACCCCATTTCTGAGGTGTCAAAGGCGTACAGCAACTCGACACTGTAAAGTTACCTGGGTGTTTGGGGCAAAAGAATGCCTCCATCTCAAGGTTTTGATTTGGCTGTTTGCTGAAGGGTGTCTGTGCATCTCAAGGTGTGAAAAAGGCCTATGCAAGATGAGAGAATGGGGTTGCGCCTTGTCAGGTGCCGTATTCTTCCACTTCGATTGACAAGAGCGATAATTAAACCAGGGGGATGCCATCTCTGCAGAGCAACAATGCTTGTATTTATTTACGCTGACTACTCTCCTTTGTTGTCTGCCATACAGTGTGGCCGTCATTGTGTGGAAAAGCAAACGGCTTTTAACAAGTGGCCTATGTGGCATTTTTCAGTCACTCTTTGAACAGCAATGTCTTTGACTCTGCACAGTGGAGGAAAATTGCTTCAATTTTTAAAAAAAATAAATAAAGATAGAGGATTATTCGCCAACTAAAAGGTATTACTTTCTTTTGAATTCAAAAGAAATTGGAAATGGCCTAATTCAGGCAGCAAATGGGTTTTGTTTTGTTTTCTCTCTTCGCTACTCACTGTTGCAAAGAGAAAAAGAAAGGGAGGCTTTGCAGAGTAATGTGAGACAGGCGTTATTAGGGTAAAGATGACTCCACTGAGGTCAGATAGCGTCTGAGGTGACCACCATAGAAAATAATATCCAGTCGGGCTGTCCATCAGGGGGAGGCAGCTTTACCTATCCCGGGCCAGAAGAGAGCAGAGGAATGAAGAATTGACAAATGGGCCGAAAACGGTGAAGGCAGTTTATTCAGGTAGTCCAGCCATCAGTCTGTCTCTGCTTGCAGCAGGTAGTTGAGCCTATAAAGCATGGAGTTATAGGTGTTAAAGAGCCGGGCAGCAGGTCAGAGAAAGAAGCAGAGGATAATTGAGTACTTTAGTAAATCCATGCCTCCATCAACCAAGGTAATAGCTCAGAGCATTGCATATACCTGTAGCTCCATAACTGTACGAATGGGCTTTGGCAGCTTGAGCGACATGTGGCACACATGGGCTGTCTCAGCAATATTCCACAAGACAATACAATGAGACCCATCTGGTGATGCATCGCTGAGATTGCTTTTGGAATCTAATCGCAGCTGATGAACGAGGTGACTGCAGAATATGTCATCTGTTGATGACCTGCAGTCCCCGGTGAAGATGCTGGCAAGTCATTAGTTCAGGTAGATGCCATCTATGAATCATTTTTGATAAATCTATGTCAAGGCCGCATTCATACACCTTCTAATGGACAGTGACAGTCGTGGTGGAGGGTTGAGGGGGAGACGGTGGCTGCAGCTCCTGGCTGCGCCCCGCTGTTTTTTTGATCCTGTTAGACTTTAGATCAATTAAACCAATAGCTGCATCATATTGCTTCCAGACTGTCTCGTCTGTTTCCTCTCTTGATTGGTCTAATGACTTGATGGAGGTCTCTGTCTGTCTGTCTATCTGTTTTTCCTGCTACACTTGCCTCGACTCCGCCGCCTTAATCTCTGAGGCATTTTCTTCAGCTCCTTTTTCCCCCCCTGTACCTCATAGCAGTTTCTTTCTTTTTCCAGTACCCACCCTCCCCCACGTCTCCCTTTCGTCTTCTCACCATGTCTCCCTCTCTCTGCCTCGGTCTTTCTCTCTCTGGCACCAGTGTAAAGCATCCATTATAGAGTGATGCATGGGTGTCTGTGTGAGTGGGAGAGAGGGGACTTGGCACTCCTCCTGCCCCACCTGCAGAGGAAGCACTGACAGCTGAGCACTGGGGGCCTCATCCCTCCTCCTCCTCCTCCTCATCCTCCTCATCCTCCGCCCATCTCCATATCTCTACTGACCTCCCTCCTCTCACACCTTCTCCATCTCTCGCTTTCTTGCTCACCCTCCCGTTATTCCCTGTTGTTCCACACATATTGGCCCAATTTCTCCCACCACTCACTAGTTTCCCTTACGCTATTTTCACATTTCATTATGTCCATCCATCTTTTCTTTTGCGCTGTCGGTTCTCTCTTTTTGTCTTCGTCACTGCACATTTTTATTTGTTTATTTTATTTTATTATATTTACCCATTGTGTACGTGTTCACTTATTAGGCGTTCCGTACTGGGAAACACGGCTGGCTGAATGTGTTTTTAAATAGACTGTTGTTTCCGTGTTTGTTTGCCAGATGAACAACTACAGTGTAATTAGATGAACTTTGCCCTTTACTGATGACCGGGAGCACTCTGTGTTTGCTTGTTGTTGCTGACAGCTCACCTCTGTGGCTAGCTAGGTCAGTCCTTCAGTGTCCATACATCTGTTTATCTCTTCTGAGAGGAATGCAATGAATGCCTCTGCATGAATAAGAGGAAGGCACTGTGGAGCTGTTATGATGCCCGCTATGCTTGAAAGCGCCACGTTTCTCATCAATTTCACAGGTTTGCATATCATGTGATTTATATACATTCTTAACAGCAGGGAGAGAACATTACCAGGTGGTGTCAAACTGTTTCAGGTGATGTTTTGGAAAATTTTGGAAGAGGAAATGTATCACCTTGTGCTCATTTAGTTTCACTATAAACACTTTATCTGCACAGTGAGGAAAAATACTTTGTTTACTGCATGATTATAGGCATCCGGGAGTATATCATTCTGTTTGCACAGAGTCTGCTTGCTGGTCTGTGTTTAAAGACAAAATGATTTGGAAGGGAAATTGTTTTTACAATGTGTGATAAAAAAAAGTGTTGCATGGGAAAAACATGAGTCAAATTACTTTGCTGTAGGAGGAAGCTGGTGTGATTTGCTTGGCGGGAGCCTATAACAATGTGATGTAGGGAATGGAGTTCATTTACGCCATCTGCATCCCTATCACTGACATAATGTGCTGTAAATGTGTCTGTCCACTGTGTGTGTGTATGTATGAACGCGTGCACGTGCAGTCACAAGCTGCATCCTGCCTACCAAGACGTTCAAATTCCGGGCAGTGCAAATGCATTAGCCTTAGCTGTGAAATCTGCATAGTCTGAGCACAATGAAATCCCCAATGAGAGGAACTTCAGCAAACATGCTGACAAGCAGAAACCTCTTCTATAAAGGGCCAACATTGTGCAACCTGACAAAAAGACTAAATCTTTTTGCTCTCAGACCCACAAGACTGTAATAGATTTTTAGCTTAGAGAGGTAACATAAGCTATAGATCCTTTTCAGTAGTAAAAGAGAGTGAGTCACCAAATCGAATGCAACTGTCAGAGAACAATATTACCAATCTGATATTTCACAAAAACCCAGGACAATTTTCTTTTCCTGGATAGGAAACTCAAGTTCAAAGTTACAATCTTCATATTTGCTTAAAATATGCAGAATGACTTCCTGTTGCTTCAATCTGAAGAGTGAAAAAATTCAAATTCAATTTGACTCTTGGACCTTATTTGAAATTAGTATCTGCATGTTACAAATGAAATATCACAGCTGCTACATTCTTTTAACAAACTACCTTGTACACCACACCAACCACATGTGGCATTGAATTATTCACACTTTTTTTTTAAACTGTCCAACTCAAAGGCGCTGTGAGAAGCTGTCTGACAGAGTCTGACTATAAATATGAACTATAATGAAACTGTGTAGCTCATTTGCCAACAAAGAATTGTCCTGAACAGGCCCAACTATTCTTAGATTAGCCCACAGTCACTAACTTTAGAGCTACAGTTCAACACATGGTGCACCTTCTTAACATAAAAAGCCTTTCAAGGGCATCTTAAAGCCCTCCTCTGTGGGATTTTCTGCTCTTGGCTACAGTCTAATCTTGAGGATATCAAGGCCGTGTAAGCAAACTACTGAGAACACTAGTCTTGTATTTTTGTGATCTGATGACATTTTAGAGTTATGAATATATTTGATATGCTTGCTCTAATAAAACAAAGAAGGTAAGAAATAATTAATTATCTCTCCACCAGAATTGTTTTGTTGCAGCATGGAGAGTGTTTGAAAAAAATGACCTTCCATTTTTTTTACGTTTATTTATTCCAAGAGAGCAAGCGAATGTTATTTATGGTAATTAGTTAAGTTTGTGTTTAGTTTAGTAGAGTTTATAAGCAGCTCTTGCTTTCTAGAGTAATTCCTTTTTAAGAAGCGCTCCAGTTTTACAATAAATTAGCAGCTAATTTTACCAAGATTGTCTATTTTTAAAACAAAGATATCCATTTATGCATTTTCTGCAAACGTCAACCTATCCCAGTTGACTTAGAATGCGAGGCGGGGTACACCCTGGACAAGTAAAACAGAAATATATCCCATAAAACCAATTTTTGATATGCTATTATCACATAACAATGTACATATGGGTTTCAGATATTATAGGATTTCAGTAGAAAACAGAATACACATTCATAAATAAAGCAAAAAAAAAAAAAGTTTTGCATTCAACATTGATTTTGCCCCCTGAAGGCTTTTATTGTGAAACAGCCACAGGAAGTACTAAAGAAGTCTTTGCTGACAAAGCACGGGAATAAAGTGAATCGCAAACCAGCAGGTTCTCTTATCTGTTGGATGAAAAGAAAAACAAGAACGTGGGAGTAAAACAAAACTCCCAGTGTGTCTCCCACAATATCTATAAGCTAGCACTTGCACATTAAAGCAAACACTAAAAGCAAAGTTTTCCCTCAAAGCTCTTCATGAGGAGCAGTTTAGTATTCGGCACAGTGCCAGACGTAGTTGTGTGAAGAATGAACAGAAAAGAAATTGCAGAGTACTAGAAACGCCTACTTTCGCACTTAAGTTCTCACACCTGGCTAATTGCTGCAAAATATAACTGTAGACGCTCAGAATCTCCCGCGCGAGATCTGATGCAGCCCCACGTTGAGAACTTCATTTTGAAGCATGCCGCAGCCTTCACAGCTAAAGTGACTTGCTGAATAAAGGCAGAAAGGAATACCTGCAAAGTAAATCTTAACCCATACATCATTTGAAGGTGACCCGGGCCCTCGACAGACAATGGAGTCTTTGACAGACTCAACGTTTAACTAAAACAAATATAGCTTTTTTTTTGCCAGCCAAACATAATGCTGTACAAAGTTTGTATATAATGAAAAATAGGCGTAGCGCCTGAAGCATTTCTCCTTGTTTAAGTGAAGGCTGTTTGGAGAGCATGAATCCTCCGCAGTATTTCAGATGTTGACAAACCCATATGGCATGCCACTAATCTTGATCGATGCCCACCACTGTGAACACTACTCACACTGTAGAGGATAATGAAATGTAGAAATGCAAGATTTCACAGAAATCATCGCGGTGATCTGTTTGTTATCCATTATGAAAGGCATCATGGCCTCTGTTGTTTACCAGTCAGAAAAAACAATGCAAAGGAGTGTTTGCTCTCCAAACACAGAGCGGCACAGAGTGCTCATAAAAATGTCTGTGCTCGCCCAATATGCTATTCTTAGGGTTCCCCTTAGAGCCACTATCTAATTGGAACCTTGGTTGTCTTATCGGAAGCTATCCTCCACACAGACTTTTTTATGAGGCTCGTGAGTGACTGAGATCCTCTGTCTGGGTGTCTGTGGCTGTTCTCAGGCATGTCCCGGGACTGCTCATCGGTGAGGGCTTCATTAGACGGGGATGGGAGGTGGCAGCAGAGAGAGAACAGCTGTTTAGATAACCACTTGCATTGTTAGCCAGCCTTCTCCGTATGCCTAACTGCCTAAATCCGTCCCCTAGCTGCTAATAGAATGCTCATTAGGAGAAGGGAGGGAGACTTGATGGGAAACAGCGCCACTGTGCTACAGTCCTACCAGCCTTCGCTGCTCCTCCTCTCCCTCTGGTCTCTATTAAAGAGCTGTATGGATAAAACCTTCCCTCTGTGGAACAACTACCCATCCAGCCCATCTTGACCTCTCACCCTGGCCCCCCCGGGAAAGACAGGTTGTGTATGGGTATCTGAGTTCTCCTCTGAGTCGGCCACCAACCTCTGTGATACCAAAACATGTTCCTTACTCGCAGATATTGAAAGATACAAGAAAATCCCAAAGGATAGACAGATGATGCCGTCTGCTTTGAGCCCTGAAAACAGAAGGAGTTAGTATGGAGTGAAGGTTTTCTTTCTTCCTTATTTTTGTCTGTGTGGTGCAAATTTCCCCCAAGTGGTACAGTGTTAAATTATTCAAACACTGTAGATTATGCTGCCGTAATTTGTCAGGAACCCAAAAGCGCACATCTTTTCCTCTCTGTCAAAACTGATGAAGCTGGCGAGGAGGAGGGAAAGCTGCGACATCAGAGATGGCACTGTGAATATTTGATGGTGCTCATAGGAACAGCCACAGATCAGAGCCAAAAACACTGCCCCCCCCTGTCACAGCCAAAACACATCTCTGGCTGAAAAAGGGTGGCCAATGTTTGATTAAAATTCAAACAGGAAAACATGTAACCATGGAAGTACGTCACTGAATTAACACAGGCTAGTTGCTGACATCCCCCCATGCAGAAACGCAGACAAAGTGCACAGCGGGGAGACAATGTGCGGTAGAACTGATATGCTCTGAGCTATTTACAGTAAATGACAGCAACTGTAGGCCCTGCAGTCGTGTGGAAATGTACACTGAATACATAATATTCTCACCTGTGAATAATAATATTATATAGGCCAAATCTAAGACAGCAATCATAATAAGACAATGAAGGACTCTGGATAAAATAATGTAGATTTATGTATCTTAAAGCCTTAACCTTAAATTACGGTTGTGGGTTAATGATTTATACTGTGAGACTAACTGTCATGCTGTTATTTGACTGTGGGAAATGTTGCCAATCAATAAAGCACAAATGTTTTCTGTCAAATTGGATTTTTCTATAACTTGCAACAATGTAATGAAGTGCCTTGATTTGTCAGGTATAATTGGCTACATTTGCAAAGCAAAACAGAATTTTTATTCATTATTTCTGAACAGTCTCTCAGTTTTGTCAGTGTACTGCATCTGAATAAAAAATAAATATGGCAGTAATTTCCACAGTTTACATATAAGTGATAATGGATTTTGTCCATTTTGCCCCATTGAATAAAAAGTTATTTAAATCAAATGCATTAGAAATCCTGCAGCAACAACAACAAACCAAAAAAAAAAAACATCAGTTTCCATTTTAGTAGCTTTTCCTGGAGCTAAAGATGGATCTGTTGACATGTGAGCTCAGTCGGTGTTAACAGTCATAGCACTTCTCATCCCTCTTTAGATGAAGACCCTGTAATTTGAAGACAAAATGTGCAAACATCTCTATTCTGGTCTTAATTATATCAACATCAGTAAACCACAGCAGGCCTTTTCCCACAGCAGACATTTTGACTTGTTACAGTTGGAAAAGCAGAGGTGTAACTTAAAGAAATAACAATGGCTCTGTTCTATTTACGTGTCCCATTAAGTTGTGACAGTGAGCTATGTGCTCTCTATACTTATCATCATGTGACTGCAGGAAACAAAGACTAATATTAACAACAACATGATAGCAATCACATTTTCTGTATTATTACAATTTACGATGAAACAAAGAAGTAGTCGTTGGTGTTTGAAGGATATAACAGATACTTATTTCCCACATCCTGAGGAGCTCGTAATCATAAAAAATTGATATATTTAATATTTGAAACTTGAGGGCCACAAAAATGAATTGAAGTGTACATCTGTGCGCTACAGACTAGACCTGTGTGTCACTTTTTTATGTGGTGATGGAAGCTGACAATGACATATTCTATAGTAACGGCAATAGGCTTACCGATGCCACTCTGAATGTGTGCTGGAAAAGAATGTCTGTGGGTGAGATATGTGTCAAGTGTTGTGACGTTAGTTGCTGTTGAATATGTGTTAGCTTGACATTGAGAAATTGGAGCGTGCCAGCATGCGGCCTAACTGATCGACGAGCACACTCAGTCACACGCACACACATCCCTTCACACACACACATAACTCAACTCCGCAGACTTGCATCAATACTGCGCAAACACTGCTATACACATTCTGAACACACACACACACTGACACACAGCTCCGGCTATGGCAGGTCCCGGCCCGTGGGACTGACTGTCGTTAAAGGTTGGCCTGCGTAAATATTCCCCTCCATACTCAGCTCACTTCCGCACAGCAACACACACATACAAATACACACACACAGACACACACACACACACACACACACAGTACATGTAAGTCCACAAACTCTGCCACTCCAGGGAATTTCATGTGGCTACAGCTGTGTGCCGACTGGCACTGGCAGCAAGAGGCACAACAGAGAGAAGAGAATATAGAGGGAAGATATGGAAACCGACAGATTGCAGTGAAAGGCCTGTTACCATGGAAAAAAGGACAAAAACATGAGAGAGTGACCTGTGCACTTTCTCACATTAGCATGATATTTTTTTTTTCCTTTTCTTTTGTCCTTTTCTCTCCTCTGCATCCTACAGCCTGGTTTGAATGTAAAAAAGACTGATGATCTGAAGTGTGTCACCGCTGAAGCGGAAAGGCAACGATTGAATTTGCCATTCTTACCTCAGTGTGGCAGTCACAAAGTTCACCAGAGTCCAGACGTGTGTATATACACTCAAGGTCCAACACAACAAAATAAGCAAATAGAATGACGCTAGCTGGCAGTACGCCCTTACACACACACACACACACACACACACACACACACACACACACAATACACAAACACGCAAATAAATAGTGAATGAGGCTGCCAGGGCGGGGACGCGCTGCTCCTCACCATAGCTCAGCTCACATCTCTCTGCCCTTGTGCCGGGGACCTCGGCCTGTCACTCTGCGTTTTGCTCCCTGCACCGCCACTCCACTATAAGCAGCCAACACAATTTTGGGTATTGAGGTGAAGAAACTGTCCACCACTATCCATTTGGCCTTTTCAGAGCTTGACAGAAAGGACCGGAGGTAAAAATACACTGCATTCTGTATGTGCCAAAATTGAAAACGGCTGAAGTGCCACTGTCAAAAGAGAATGTATATAGTGCTTGTTATAAGGCCAGGCTGGGCTGAAATGAGGTTGACACGACGCCAGACACTGAGATGTTTTCTGTCACTTTGTCTTTCTGTTTCACCTGGAATTCAATATGATACATCAGTGTTCCAAGTCTGTGCAATAGATATTAATTACTTGTCCGTTACGGTTTGTGACACTATTAATCTGTTATCAGATGGCTACACCAACGACTCAAATGAACTGTCACTTTAATATCAGCTGAGTCATCTCCATGCTTTATTGCCTTTGTTACAATATTCAGTTTTTAAATGGTATCCTTATGTGATCGGACAATAACCACGACGATGTCAGGCCGTGTTTATCTGCACAAAGTTGGTAAATATCAAAGTAAATGTCAGTGTCAGTATAAAACACCTTACAAGGAACAAGAATGTGTTGTGGACGTGAGGAAATAATGGGAGTGCAGCCATATCATGATCTCCTGGGGTTCATGTATATTTGATAGGGCCTGCCAGATGTGGCCTTGAATGTGTGGATGTGTATCAGCAAGCAATCTCTCTCACATAGCTCAAAGAAATTAGATTTCATCTCAGGCCCAAAATCTAATACACAGGCTTATATTTACTCACAGTTGCAGAGCATCATAAACCAATATGACCCTATAGAGGGGTGGCAGAGCTGCGCAAAATACAGTTAAATGAAAATGCTTTAAGCAAACTGTTCCGAAAGCCATCCAAAGCTTCTTAGCCGTGGACTAGCTCAGAGTGTAGTTGTTTCTCTGCTGCATGGGCTTAAACTGTCACAAGAAATAAAATTGCCCGAAGCTCAATAAACAAATAAAATAACATTTTAGGGTTTTCTCATTGTCTCAGATTCCATACAAATCACTAATAAAAGTCTGACAAATCTACATCAAAAGGAAAGTATTTTACTTCTAACCATGAATCTGAGGTATATTTCTAACCCTTATAGAAATATATTTGCGTTAAGAATTTAATTCAACCAAATCACACTCTGAAATCATTTCAGAGCCTTTGTGTCAAGCTTGAGAACAGCGAGTATCGGAGATGAAATGGTTTGCATGAGTCACCCAATGCATTCAGATGCCTCTGTCTTCCTCACAATGAATGCAAAGTCACAGTTAGCATGCGGAGTGCCATTTTCCTATGCAGAGAGCCTCTGCTGCTTTGAATACTCTCTAGGGACAAAAGCACCCACTGAGGAATTTTAAGAGTCTTTTTACTTTTTTTTCTCTTTTCTTTTCTTATCCTCCCATGACCTTCTCTTTTTTACCCCCCCTTCTCTCTCCATCCGTGACACAATGAGGATAGATGTCTGCAGCTTAGTTCATCCATATGTCTGTCTGTTTGTCTTGCTAAGATATATTTTCTAGTTTGCCGCACGGATAAATGTGCAGTCAGCACGCTTTTGTTCAGCGGGGGCAGAAATGACGGATCTCAGATTGATGAACACTCTGGCCAACACATTTTTAATCTTTATTACTAAAGTCAACATCTCAGCAACTCGGCGTATTTCCTAATCAAAATATTAAAAAAAAAACATTTAAATGGATTGATTCAGATCAGTTTTGCAACAGATCGATGCTCAGTGGCTGAATGCTGAGTTCAGACGGGCTGCACAAATAGCTCTTAATTGTTGGGATTTCCAGTTGACTTGATTTGTTGGAGTAGATTTTCAGGGAGCCGCTGCTGCCAGTGGACATACAGCAGGACATGTCATAACCCAATTGTCTCAACGTCCACTTACAGTAAGTGGCTATGGTGGCTAAAGAGTCTGCCACAGTAATTGACTCAATGGGAGTTTACAGTATGAAGCATGAGGCAGGGAAGGCAGAAACAATGCTCTCCAGGGATGGGCTGTTGTGACAGTGCTGCTATATCTCCACTGTTTTCTACAGGTCACTCATGCACACACAAGCAGGATGCACACACACACTCACTCACTCAACAAATGCACAAACACAACAAGCCTCCCTGTTTGCAGGTAATTCCACACTCAGGTGCCGGGATCACGTTCCAGAGCGACCATGCCATTGTCAGCGAGTTTCGCTCTCGATCTTCAATGTGTGCCCAGGAACGGAGGCGAGGGCGACACATATCCATCCTATTTTTGTCCGCCGTTCGCGTGGTGTGCCGCCTTGAATTAGTCCGAGCTTGTGTGGCTTCTGGCTGCAGGGCTACTGGCACAATGGGCAAAGGAGGGAACAGTGGTGTCAGATGCTGTGAGAGAGGAACACACAGAGTGACATAGGCACAGCTAGAAGAATATGTTTACGCTGCTGGAGCCAGCGCCCAGCCTGACACACTCATGCCTGGTACAATAGTTAATCGGCTCGGACACCGCTGCTGCTGGTGTGACCACTGACCCTAAAAGGCATCGGTAACAGGGGGACTCTTTCTAATAGGAAGAGCACTATAATTACGTGTAGGATGCAGGAATTACAGTGCATCCAAGGGAGTATTTTTTTTTTTCCTAACGTCTCCTCTGGTTCTGCTTCATTAATGGTGGTTTAGATTAAAAGAGTTGTTGATGTTCTTGGTCAGAGAAAAAAGGTTGCTGCCTGCTAGGTGCTCTGTGTGTGGTGCCTAATGAGCTTCCTGAATTATATGTAAGTGTGCGCGTGTGTGTGGCCATGCTGTGCAGGTGTGTTTGTGTGTGTATGCACGCTGGTAGCATTTATGTGACTGTGTCGCTTAGGATACTTACAGTATATCACATTTTGCCTCTAGGTATTTTCTGTGTGGCTATGCCTGTGTGCATATGTGCAGCTAAGCCAACATGTTTATGCTCCGTGTGTGCATGAACGCCATGCACGCTGTTTGGCTTCGTATGAAAAGCTACAGTCAGATGTAATCGGGGCAGTATTCTTTTCTGAACCAGACTCAAAGGCTTGATTTGCTGCACTGGAAGACTGTGAAAAGGGCCAGGGTAAGCAGTAAGCTTCCACCCACCTCTTGCTTTTAGCCAGCATGTGCGTATCCATCTCAGTTTCACCTCCTGTACCCTTACAGCTCACAGCTAATTTGTTTCTGCAAGACTTGGGCACTTAGACCAAGGTCTCTATCTCTCTCTCTCTCTCTCTCTCTCTCCCTCTCTCCCTCTCTCTCCCCCGCTGTCAGTCTTTCTTTGCTTCTTTGCTCTGAATCCCTCTGATTCCGCCCAGGGGGGTGTACACCCCTTGCGATAATTTGTCACAAATGCAACTGTGCCCTCTCCGTTGCTTTCCTTGGCCCAAAAAAATGAGTTTCAGCCATCCCATCTGGCTGTCACATGCAAGATGTCGCCAAGAATAGAAGCTTCCCATCCTTCCACATTTTCATGGCTGAATTGTGTGACTTATGTCTTTGACCCTCCCATGGTAGACATATTTTACATCTGATTTGTACTTGCGGTGCTTGGCTTTTCTTTGAAGTGAGTGCACTCTTTGTCTCTTGCTGTCAGTGCTTGCTGCATGTATAAAAATGAAGCAAGCTTTTGGGCTGCTATACAATGCAGATGGGTTGTAAAACATGGTGCATATATTTAGAAACAACAGGAGTCAGATGTTTGCAATGTTACTACACAGCAGCCCCGCTCTAAATTCTCCCATGAAAACCAGTTTCCGCGGGAGCTAAAGACACTAATCATTTCCTCTCAGCACACTGATCTGAAATCTATTTGTGGACGCAGTAGGAGAAGACAGAGGAAATCAGAAAACATCTTTTACAAGTTGTCCCATCTAATGAGATTAGCAGAGCCGCTTACACAGTCATGACATGGAGATACACACAGATAACCCTGTAATAACTAATTATTCTTCCCATATCCACATCGACGGCTAGTCAGGGCTCGCTGACAGTGCGTGTTGTTGTTGTGCATACACAGCTATCAGGCCAATCTAGGCACTGCAGCAATGTGGAGTGAGCTCGGTGAATACTGCCCCGAATGTCACAGCACAAAGAGAGCCAGTAAAAAAGAAGGACAGGGAGATAGCATTCTCTGCTTTTCAGAGGCTTCAGCATTAGTGACACATGCATGAGTGCAAATGGAAACATTCCTGCACACTGAATTTTTCTCTCTCTGTTTCTCTTGGTTTGTCAGGGAGGGTGCAAAGGAAAAAAAGGAGGACAGAAATCAATTCAGTGTGTATGCTTGCATGCATGTGTAGTCATGAGAATGTGCAGATAACGTCCTAAAAAATACAGAAAATATCTGAATGAATAGAAAGTGCAGGAAAGGCCATTTTTTTTGCCACGGTCTACATGCATATCAAATCAATAATAATAGGAAATTGCAAAGAAATCGTCTCTTTTCTTTCTTGAAACCTTTCTCTCTTGGACAAGAATCTTTTTTTCTCTAACAATGCGTCTATTCATACAACTTGTGTGAACTTCAGTCAAAGAAGAAAGAATCCATTTGCACCCTGTGATTGTTTCATCCATCACATACTTCCACATACTTTACCAACAGCTACAGCAAAATACTTAATAGCTCTAACCTTCATGTAAGTGTGGTGTTTTTTAGCCAGTGATGAGTGAGAATGAGTGGGTACCTGCTTTATTTATGCATGTCCGTCTGTCTGTGGGCACCGTAACTGGATCACATAGGATTTTTAAATAAATAGCAGTGTTATCCTTCTAAAAGTGTCAGATCCAATTTGCTGTGTTGGACAATACAACAGAAGCAGACAAAAAAAAAAAGTTTAGACAATGACAGAGAAGTGTTTGAAAATTCAGTTTAATGTGCTTTACTGTGAATGACAACATGCACTAATTTGAAATGTTTCGAGGTAGTAAAACCCACCACCCACACCAGTTTCTAGCCTGAAAATAAATTCGGCAAATTAGTCTACAATTACCGTTTGACTCAGGTGTGGTGTGCATGCCCGTGATTAGCAGCCAGATTGATGAGTTCAAGGAGGAGCGGTGGCCGTGTTGTGCTGTGCGTGCAGACAGAGGGAGGCCAGTGTGCGTGTGATGATGAGGCCTGGAGTGTGTGGTATTGACCAGTGGATGTCACGTCGTGATTAGTAGGAGATATCACACTCACCGGCTCCAGATGCACATCGATCCTTGAACCTGGGTACAGCCTGTCAATGGGGTCATTTTTATCCTCCTCTCCTTTCCGCTCCTCTTCTCTCTAATCCTGCCTCCTCCCCTTTTGCCACCTGCCTCTTCCCCCCCTTTTTCTATCCTCTCCTTCACTTACACCTTCATCTTCTTCCTCCTCCTCTCCTTCCTCCTCCTCTCCTTTCCCCTCCTGTCCTTTTCTTTTTGTCGTTTTTTTTCCTCTGTTCTGCTTTCCCATTCCCTCCCTCTATCCACCCTCATGGATCAAACTCTTTATCTGGCCTAAGCCACAGCCTGCAGGCAAGCAGGCAGTCTCTACAGAGGCTGGAGCAGAAGACCAACAGCTTCAAACAACATTATATAGGGCTGGCATGAAGCATGTCTCACACTGATAGATGAAAACACTGACCCCTCAGACACTGCCTCTATATGGACATGATGGAAACAGGAGCAGGGCAGTCCTTCTGTTTTTAGAGCCCACTGCTCTTCACTTTAATATTTCTACAATACCTCCCAGGATGTAAGACAGACTTAAGTTTTACAGGAAATTAGGCAACCATTCGCTTTTGTGTCCTGATCCGTGCAAAACAAAACAGTTGGTTTTTGGGAGGAAGATGCATTTTCTTTGGCAGCTGTCCTGTCGGATCATCTGTTATAAAGTCATTCCCGGGTAAATCTGGTTTAGAGGAAACATGTGAGGCCAGGTAACAAGAATAGTTACAGCCATAAAGGGACAAGAAAACAAATCATGCATGCAATGAATCATAAGTAGTAAGTCCTATTTGGGCCTTTTATGTCATGTTTCATTTTTAATGTTTAAGCAAACAAATATTGCAAATAACAGCCTGGCTTGCATTAATGTGCATGTACACACATACCACATACACACACACACACACACTACACACACACACACACACTATGTGGATGCTCTTGTGCTTTAACTTACAGTATCTTCCTATAGCCTGAGGGAATCAGGGAAGTGTATTCGGTGACACTGCTACTGTCTCAGAAAGCCTCGTCTTGCCCTTTTCCTGATTCCGTCAGCATTGTTCGTTTTGGGGTTGACGAGTTTGGCGTTGGGCAGAAATTTTAATGAAAGAGAAAAACGATGTAGGTGTTGTTTTAGGACTGCCAGACCAATGTGAAATTATCCATGGACTAATGCATGATCAGACCAGAGGCCCTTGTGTTTAAGTGGATGCAGCCTGTGGTACTGTAGGCTGTAGCCATGGCGACAGCAGCTTTAACCCTGTGTTATGAAGTGGCTATGGATGTACAATTAGGCAGATTTTCAAGTATTTATGACGCAGCTGGCTTTAAAGAGTTCAGGTGGGTTTGGACCACTTCATATATCTTTATCATTTAGAAAAAACGACAACACTGTGGGTTCCCAAAAGGAGAGTTAAGAAAGAACGGAAACAAAATAGCACCGAGGAAAAAAAAAAGAAGCACTTGAGTAAAATGCAGCAAGAGAGGCAGAGCAACATTTATTGAGTGTGTCCAACTGAGTGCTAGCCTAGTTTGACTGTAGACGGAGAGAAATGTTTGCAACGGGGGGGGTAGGGGGGCTCTGCAACGTCCTCAGGTCTGTAGAGATTTGCTTACAGTGAAGAGATGGTGGAGGTAAGATGGCTCAGAGGATTCAGGCTCCACCGAACGCAGGCTTATGTCTAATAATCAGCAGGGAGGGACTCAGCATGGCTCCTCGGAAAGAGAGACAGGGAAAGTGTGATAGACAGCGACTGAAAAGTGGAGCAGAGGAAAGATTGAAAGCGAGGGAATGAGCACGTACAAGATCTAGTAGGAGTTATAGGAAAGAGGAAAATAAAAAGAGAAAGACAAGTCCCCGTGGCCACGTTATTCGTCTCTTGCGATGGCTTTTATGTGTATGAGAAGAATTTCGATAAGATTTTTCTGCTTTGCATATTTTTCACCCCTATTAGCTCTTACAGTCACATGGAATACCATTAAGAAAATGAATCATTGACCTATAAAATGAGACTTGGCCAAACTTTCAAGGTCATCTGACAGACGACGTTTTGACGTGTTGTCTTAATTTTTTTTCTTCTTTTAAGTTTGGATGACATTGTTAGGTGGTTTTGCATGATGCACTTTACAGTCACACTTCTTTTTTTTTTCAAGGCCAGACTGATAAAACTCACCGCTGATGCTTGGGTGGTTTTTGCCAGCTGTTCCAGATTACAAAGTACAGTCATTTATGGCACCTACTGGCATCATTACCAGCAGAACATCCTTGTCCATTAACGGACTTAACACTCACACATGGCAATACATCAGCCGTGATCCAAAGCACGGTCATGTCATGTTACTGTCTCCGGTGAGGCAGCATTGACTTATAAATGTTAACTTTTAATTCATATTGCGGTTGTCAAAACATATCCTAAACTTCTGTGTGTTTGTTTGGGTGCATGTAGACAGTGGCTCTCAAACATATGCAGTGGTCATCGTACCCCCAAGGTCAAGCTATTTTTTTTTTCTTCCTATCAACAGTGAATTATCTCCACAAGCCACTCCACCTATCCAGGGCCTGAACTGCATGCCCATTTAACGGGTGTCTAGTGAGGGGGCAGCGCGGTCGAGGTCAGCAAACCGCACCGCAGAGGTGGCTGCAGAGAGACGCGACAGCATTTTAGCAGAGACCCAATGAGTGATTACCTCGGAGGTCCAGTCATAATTCAGCGTGACCTCAATCTGCCAGCAATGCTATGGTTTGATGGATCTGCCCACAGTTCGGGTGTCGGGTTCTCGCATGTCAAACGCAGGGAGATGATTTCAGGGCTATCTGTTGCTTTTACACAGTAAAACGTGTGAGATTTGAATGTGACACATGTGTTGATGGCCTTGCATCATGTCTGTTTAATTCGTTGGGATGTTGGATAATTGTTCTTACTACGTAGATGTCAGAGTAGATACCGAAGATAAAACAGTGTCACAAATGGTTAACCCCCATCATGATGATGCCTGTTGCTGTCGGTCTATTCATCATCTCTGCATCTTATCAATCAAAGTCAGCACAAATACACGTGCGTGAACACACAGACACACATGTACACCTCCCAGTGTGGATAATTAGTGGATTCTCTCAGTGGGCGATAGATCCTGTGCTCTTCTCTCCTCTCTCTCTTTGACCTTCCCTGGTGAGCTTCCTACCCCAGCGGGTCTCATCACACACAGCTCTAATACATATTTATCGGCCTGGTGACAGCCCATGTGCACTGGATTTATATGTTTCTCCACAAACAATAGTAAAGCCTCAGTCAGTCTTCCTCCCTTTCATCAACCAAAGCATGGGATAAATCTAGTAGCGTCAAAGTGACTGCAGCCTCCTCTGCAGTTGGCTATGTGTGGATTTGGGTGCAGACAGATAGCGGACCAAGCCTACTTCCATTCAAGCCACCTTCAATTAGGCCAAACGGATTTGATATAGGTGTGTCTGTCAAATCGTCTCGGCAATCACAGAAGCTGCTCTGCCGGCAAATGTTCTCCTACAGCTACTTCTGATCAAAGACATTTGGAAAGTGGCTGTGGCATGGCTTGCGGCATTGGGATTCAGGACAGACTCCCTGCACCATGACTGGCTCTGTTTGCAGAACGCAATCTGAGTTGAGATGTGAAGAGAGGCAATACCACTAAAGAGCGAGGGGAGGGGAAGGGAGGGAAGAGGAGGAGGAGGAGAATGGAGCGATGGCAGGATTAACCCCCCCCATCTGCCTCCGAGCGGCCATCTTTCATCTTGCTGCTGCCCCTCTAATGCTTTCAAGTGGGTGAAACCCTCGACATCTGCTTCCGCTCCCTAGGACACGGCGCAGGCCACCGTCCTGCAGAGACGCGCAACCACAGGACAGCTCGAAGGGCACCATCAGGGCAAGGCCACAGAATGCTGATGGCCCTATCAGCATAGAATGAGATACACGATGCAGAGACAGAAAAAAACAAAAGTAAAATCAAAAACGTATATCATCAGACATGTGTTCAAATCTCTGCTACGAACAGCCACATTCAGACCCAAAATCATTGTTTAAATTCTCAAATTGTGGCTTATACCAGTAAACACACTCTCCACAGAAATATTTCACAGTTCACTCACCGAGACACATTAATTCTACTTACTACTTGCGAACAAATAAATGTAAATAGCTCTGTAAATAAACACTTCATCTTCGCCAAGAAGAAATAAGCCCCCCGCCGCCTCTGATTAAGACTACCAAAGTGATATATCTGGCACTTAAGTCTGCTGTTTACCTCATAAACACAAAGACTTCAACACAGCCACCCACACTGACGCTGAAATATCACAAAGTGAAACTGCGTGGCTGCACATTTCCCTGGTAGTCTTCGTGGCTTAAATGTGAAATTGTCGAATGACTTTTTTTTTCGTTTGTTTGTTTTATGCGTGCCATTTCGGGAGCGTTTCATCCGCCGTGGCTTTCAATATCATGAGTTCAGCAATATTCCTTGACTCTAGCAGTGAAACTGCCATCAGCAATAAAGCAGCATGGTCAAGTGGTGGGAGCTTCGTCTCTGATTTTCTCTGAGATTGATAAAACTGCACTTGCGATTTTGAAAACCATATCAGGACGACAGATGAGTGCTGCTGTCAAGACGGATACTGCGAGGCATTGGCGATGATGTGACGGAGGCATACCCGAGAAAGAAAGGATGTCATGTCACCTTCACTTGACTGTCTGAAAGGAGAAATCTTTCAAAGGGGACGCAATTCAATTATTTCTGAGGAAATGATGTTTGCTATTTGTGATCTGTTCCTTGTGTTGAAAAGTCATCGCAGATTCCTTTCATACTGCACTGCACATAAAATGTAATTTAATTTATGAGAGCATCCAATGAGACTGTAGATTTGCTAGCTTTGGTTTCTAAACCCCCTTTAAAGCCCCTCCACACACAAACTCCTATGTAGTTTCACGTAATAGATGGGTCTGTTGACTCTTGGTGTTTATTTCTGTATATTACAACCAGGAGACCGTGGTGTTGTGTTCAGCTTCTTTCATTGTGTGCCACCATGTTACATTGTTTTGCCGGGTGAATATGTGCAGCACTGTTCCTTCTGCAAATGTAGGGAGTAGGAGTCTAGTTTTATTTATAGCAATCCGCCCACCAACTCAAGTAGAATTTAGTGATCTTTGAGGTAAATAAAATGACTTTTAACAAGGCAAGGCATAACTGATGCAGAGGGACCGTAAGTGTGTGTGTGTGTGTGTGTGTGTGTGTGTGTGTGTGTGTGTGTGTGTGTGTGTGTGTGTGTGTGTGTGTGTAATGACTGCAAAAAGGAAACATCTGTGTCTATAATTGCAGCGTTTGAGGTTCATCCAATTTAAGCTACCTTGAAAAGTACATTAACAGGGGGAGTGCATGTGCACAGGGTTCATATATTCAAGACTCTTTCTGCATTTCATACAAGGAAAGTGAATTTTGGTATGGAGCCTGTTTTTGCCAGTTTTTATACATCCTATATTTACAGCAAAGCCTATAGAGTCACATTGGCAGCCTCTGTTCCTAACATACAGAGGGGATTACTGCGACAGCATATAGAGATGGATGGAAGAAGAGAAGATGACAGACAGTGCGCTGATTCCCTCCTCTGTCTGTGAGCTGTCTGTGAGAACAGGCCATCTGCACATTCATTATCACAGCCATGATTCCATTATTGTTCTGTGTGGCAACAAGGACTTGTTCTGTCTGGCCTTTGTTATTCTTATCAGCTGTGTAGCTGACAGCCCCCTTTTGATCATGGCAGCAACAAAATTAAAAACTATCATGTCGTATAGCACACAACTGAATTATCCTCCGTAATAGTGACACACTAAACATCATTCTGTCTATCTCTTCTTCCTGTGTCCTTGTGCAGGTCTGTTCCACAGAGCTATCATTCAGAGTGGGTCAGCCCTCTCCAGCTGGGCGGTGAACTACCAGCCGGTCAAGTATACACGTCTCCTGGCGGAGAAGGTCGGCTGCAATGTCCTGGACACCTTAGACATGGTGGACTGTCTGAGGAAGAAGAGCTCCAGGGAGCTGGTGGAGCAGGACATACAACCAGCGAGGTACCACGTAGCCTTTGGACCTGTAATTGATGGTGATGTCATCCCTGATGACCCCGAGATTCTGATGGAGCAGGGCGAGTTCCTCAACTACGATATCATGCTGGGGGTCAACCAGGGCGAGGGGCTGCGGTTTGTGGAAAACGTGGTTGATTCGGAGGATGGTGTGTCTGGAAATGACTTTGACTTTTCTGTGTCTGACTTTGTGGACAGTCTGTATGGGTACCCGGAGGGCAAGGACACACTGAGGGAGACCATTAAGTTTATGTACACAGACTGGGCGGACAGGGACAATCCAGAGACCAGGCGCAAGACGCTGGTGGCTCTGTTCACTGACCACCAGTGGGTGGAGCCATCGGTGGTGACGGCTGATCTCCACGCTCGTTACGGCTCACCCACCTACTTCTACGCCTTCTACCACCACTGCCAGAGCCTGATGAAGCCAGCCTGGTCAGACGCCGCTCACGGGGATGAGGTGCCCTATGTTTTTGGAATTCCTATGATTGGTCCCACTGACCTTTTCCCCTGTAACTTCTCAAAGAACGATGTCATGCTCAGTGCGGTGGTCATGACATACTGGACCAACTTTGCCAAGACTGGGTGAGTAAAATCCTGTATCTTGTTTCTCATCAGGTATCCTAATCAGGTTTTTATTTTAGTACAGGTATTACAGTAATACACATACCAGTGGTAGTCTTACTGACACTCCTCCATAATTTTAATGAAAATAAATTGTCTTACTAGGAGCACCTTTTTTCTGTTTGCATTTTATTTAAATATATGAATATATATTTATTCTATTTAGTGGCATAAAGAACAATAATTCTGGTAATTGTTTTTCATCCAGAGGAAGCGAAAATTATGTGTATGATATCTAGATTGATGGCCGGTTGTCTACCTCACATATGTTTGGTAAAGCAAAAACAACAAACCATCTCCTCCACATCTACTGAGAGCAGTGATTAAATGTGCACAGGTGGTCAGTTGGTATAAAAAAAACACAACAGATTCAAGGAAGCATTTGAAATATACGGCAGTGCAGACATGCTCGATTTTAACTGTTAGATAATGTTATGTTTAGGTTGGCGGTGAAAAATAACTGTGTTTTCACCTGATTTCAAGTGTTATCTTACCTTAAGTTGACTTGTTGTAGTATTCTGGGCGTTCAAGCCAAGTCGAGTGGATTTGAGGGGGGAATGGCAGGCTGCAGTGATGCTGGCGTAGCAGCTGCTTTGGTCAGAAAGTCACTGTGAATAAATGGCATTTCATCCCACTGGGCTGCCAATGTTACCCAGCTATTATACATGTGGCGTTAGATGTATTTTCCCTCCCTTTGCTGCAGTTAACCCACTCCTCTGAGCATTTTAATCTGCATGTCATGCAGTCTTTAGAATTTAAACACAAACATGATGTAGTCATTAGCAGATGGCTGCATGTCGGGGGAAAAGTTCATTTAACAGATACTAACTGTTATGACATTTAAATACTGACAGCAGTATTGACTGCTGCAAGATCTTAACAGTATTATGATTCACACCAATCAGTACCAATTTAACAGCAGTTAGTGAGACGGTGTTTGTTTCTTATTGTGTCTTCTTACTAATAGTAACATAAAAACATATTCACACACTCATTTGTCTTGTAAAAGACTTAAAGAACAGTATTTGCAAATTATTAAAAAAAAAAAAACAGTGATCACAAAATAACAAATGTGTTATTAGTAGAAAGTCACAGAGAGAAACCCCATCTCAGTTCTGGTAAAAGGACTTGTCTACAATGAATAGTGTAGGGCAGAAAAGGCATTTTTCAACAAAGACATTTTTTTCAGAGGTGTTTTTTGCCTGGACTTCCAGGGTCCCAGTCTGAAAACCTGAGACATATTGAATCTGAGGAAGATTAAATGTTCTTCCAGAGCGTGTGCTGTGCTTTTTGTGCTTGGCTGACTGTTTGGGTTGAGTATGTGTGCATGGCTGCCTGCCTGCCTTTCTGTATACTTCAGTGTGTATGTGCGTGTGTTTGTGTATTTGGCTGGAAATACTATCTATGCTCTATTATACCGAGGCCCCAAAACACAGAGACTTATCAGGGAGACACATCAAACTCTTGCCCTCGGCGGTATCGATTCCCTCGGCGTGGACTGGAGTCGATCACTCGTGCCCTGGGTGACTCCCGCTCCCCACAATGCTCAATTTCACCCCCACCCATCACTAAGCCTGGCCATTTTGTATGACTACTAGTAATCATTTCTAACAACTGAAATTTAATTTGACAATACCCGTTACCAGAGAGCTATTGATCCAATCCTGAACGGGATGCAGGCCGAAATCTTGTTCTGTTTTTTATCTGTCTCTATATCATCGGCTGTCCAATTAGGTGACATTTACATCCAGTCGTCTAGCTGATAGGGTGAGCCACGGGCCGCTGGCTCTGCTAGATCCTTGAACTGCTAATGGCAGACTAGTGCAGATGGACTGATGTCTGCTGTTTTGGCTCCTCAAGGAAAGCACTGAGGTCCATCAGTGATGCTCAGACTAAACAGCTGTCTCCTTTGCCTGGCAGCCATCTTGTGTCAGCACATACAAAGCAGCAATTTGTAGATGCAGACGGATTTTTCTTACCTGTCCTTTTGAGAATATTGTCTGCTGTTATAAGACAAGAGAGTGTGTTTAATTTTAATGAGAAAAGTTGGAAGCCTCGAGGTAAAAATGCACAATGCTTACGTACTGAATCACTCTTAACTCAGATCTTCCCATCTCAGGGAAAGTAATTCTGATAGATGATGACAACCTGCCCATCTTACCTACAACCACTGAGATTCAACACAGCGCCATGGGCAGTAACCGGCCGTAACCCCAACCTGGCCTTCACCCTGGCAAGCAGCAGAAGTCGAAACAACAAATTGCACTTTACTGCCGACCCCATGTCAGTTTTGTAGATTTCCACATCACTGATTGATTGAGACTAGAAACAGAGCGGTGGGAGAGTAAACTGTTTCAGATCCGCACACACTGTGTTACGGATAGTTTCCACCCTATGGTGTGTCGCCTTGGCGTAATTCCAGACTGGGAGATTACATGCAGACCACAATTAGGCACTCAGATGGTAAAAAGCCTGGGATTAGATGCCAGGATAATAGAAAACTCAGTGTGCAGCTCCAAAGGGTAATTTTAACCCTAGCCCAAGAAAAGGAATTTACCATTAACTCCTTAGTGAGGGGGGTGGTTAAGGATGTGAGATATTTCCCATAGATTCTCAAGTTCATCCTCCTCATTTAGAGCACACTAGGGAATTGAGATCTCTCCTTCAACACGACCCAACCCAATCTGGCTCTAGAGGCTATGCTTTTAATTAAGGCACAGTTGGATTCCCTTTGCCTTTGTGGCTCGTCCAACAGCCGTCTTTGCTATATCTGTAAAGCAGCTCTCACCTTCCAGATGTTCGTGATGAACTGACCCAGATTGCACTTCCTGTCCCCTCTCTAAATCGGCTGAACCCATGTGTGACACAATGTTGAGACACTTGGGCTGCATGTCAACAGTGTGTATCATAGCACATTCCCCCCTTCCAAAGCTTTTCCTGTCCCTGGCTCTCATATGTCATCTTTTCAGGGCAAATCCCTGCCCAATGCGCTTTTTTTTCTCTCCCTCCATCAGTGTCAGTGAAGCATAAAAGCATACAGAGAGTGCACGCTGTCAAATCTTCTTAGTGTGTGTGCGTGAGTGCGATTGTGAGAGTGCGTGTTTACACTATGAGGCTGTTCCTTGCTTGAGAGTCAGGGATGTTTCAGAAGCCATGGATTTTCTCAGCTCAGAGTTTTTCTTTTTGTTTTTTTGTTTTTCTGGCTGCAACATTTGTTTTACTATTGACAGGCAAAATTATTTTGCGCTTTGTTGCCACAACTTTTTTCTAAACAGTTCCTCCGAAACTTCGTCCACGCACTGCAACCTCTAAACCTTCACAAACACAACACAAATGCAAGCACAGCAACACAGCGATACACAAAACCTCAGAAAAGAGCAGAACACTTCAGAAAAGACAGAATGATGAAAAGCCCCGAAAAGATCAATCATTATATATCATTAGTGCTATAAATACACTAGTCCATCTTCCCAGTTCTTGTCTTTTTTTTTTTCCCTCTGCTGGCTTGATGCTCATTTTCCCTGTACTGTGTGTGAGTTGTGTGAGTTGTGCCACATGCTGTGCAGGGCCTTGCTAGGTAGTTAAAGAGCAGAGCGCTGTCATGTGTTTGAATTTCTTTCCTCATTTCTCCTCCACTGCTGCTCCACCCTCCCATCTCCCCTCTCTCTCATTATTCTATACAAAAAAAAGAAAGTCTACTCATGTTTTACATTCACGACATGAGCTAAAATATGCAGTATTGATTGCTTTGTCTTTAGTGACAATGGCTGCCGACCAAACACATGCAGATAGAAATAACTACAGCGTGTCTATAGTGCAGTTTAACAACCAGCACTTTGATTTACAACCATGCTTGTTGATTTTTTCTTTTTTTTCTTTTTGCGGTCCTCCCACTTGTCAATCGAAAAACTCCCTCACTCTGTGGGCGGCACGTATACATCAACTATTTCTCCTGTCTGACCTCATTCACGCACTGCTTCAGCCTCTTTTTTTTTACCCCAGCTGTCTAGTAGTTACATCACTCATCCATCCCCCTTGTCCTTGCGCTGGATTATCCCCCCCCCAAATCCGTTCAGTTTCCTTCGTTAGCTGTTAACTCAACCTGTAGCGGGAGTCTGTGAATGCTTGGCATTGTGGAGCAGCACAGCCACAGACAGCGAGCTACCTACTCCATTAGATAGGCACTCACTTGATAGGAGATTTGTAGCCAATATCCTGATTTGCATTAGAGAAGGTAAGGAGGTGGTGTGGCTTGTTAAGGGGCCTGGATGCAATTGATCGGTGTCCACGCTGTGTGCTGAATGTAATGAGAGGAAGACGGCAGGGGAGGAGGAGGAGGAGGAGGAAAGGAAGTAGATCTGCATGTGAACAATCATAAGTGAGTAGCTGTCAGATTGAAACAGGAATTAATACAAAAAAACAAAAACAAAAAAGGTGCGGTAGAAAGCTGATAATTGGTTACAACGAGGGAGAAAGGAAATGTAGGAAAGTGTCGGGGGAGGTGTTTTTGTTTCCTGCCACTCATCTAATCAAAGAAATCAATAGCATCTATAATAAGGAGTGGTCCAAGAGCTGTGTCCTCCAACACTTCTGCACGCCCCAAAGTCACAGCGCCTCACCCTGCATCACTTAGTCCGCTGAACTGAAGGCTGCCATTAGATATGAACCACACATCACTCAGCCCTAGCCCCAGCATGAGACCAAATGAAGGGTAAAAGAGTGCAGCCTGATCATTTGCCCGCTCAGTGCAGAAGTTGCCCCCATACACACACACACACACACACACAAACACCGCATCAAGACTAAAGTCTACAAACAGAATTAGATTTAGTGCCCTTATAAAAAATTCACGCAGAACGCCGGGAAAAGGTGTCGAGAACCGTCTGGTGGAGTTAAAATTTACAATTAGCTGCTTACTTTGTGTTACCTGGTAAGTAGATAAACAACTGCAGGGGATGAATTTGTTACACAACACTAACAACAATAACTGAGGAAAAAACAGGCTTTAACTTTGCATATTTTAGCAGCTTGGTGAAATGATCATCAGTGCTACTGAATTAATGTGTGTTCCTTGTCTTATATTGAAAGGATACACTCAGCTCAGGATTCACAGACCTTGAGTGTAGTGAAAATAGATTCTTGTCTTCTGCCTTAGGGCACCTAAACGTGTCTTCTCAGATTTGGTGATGGCTAGGTCTATGATCATTCAAGCGTTTCAAATTACATCAGGATGAAAAGGGGAAGGAGGTACATGGGAAATGAAAAAAGAAAGAAAATGATATTCATTTTTCTCCCTTATCTACCTTTTACATCGGTGCTTGCAGACAGAGCTTGGAATAGGTAATGAGCTCAAGCACTGTTCTGCCACATATGTAGGTAGAGCTGGGAGTCGTGTGTGTAATCCAGGCGGTGCGGCATCTTAAAGAAGAGCTTTGTCTTTTATCAGCCTGTACAGTCTCGTCATCACCACTACAAAGCATGTACCCCTTTGTGAAATGCGACATGTCTTGTGTTCAAGTGTTTCAGTTGTGTGGCCCCAGAGGTCATCACGCCGTGATGTGTCTCACACACACATACACACACACACACACACACATACATGCAGGTTGACAGACAGGAGATGAAGCACACACACAAACTCCCAGTCAATCACATATACAAACACATGGGAGCACTTAAACACGCTTTGGCAGGCCAAGGTTAGCGGGGGTCAGCAGGTCATCATGAGAGGAAAAAGGGGGCGGGGGAGTGGGGACTGAAGAGGATATGAAGGCGATGGTTTATAGTACCACAGCCATATGAACACATCAGCTGGAATCTGAAAGGCCATTAAAACGCCTGCTTTTATGGGTGTAATAATCCCTCTGCTCTGCCTGGGAGTCCAGCCACAGTTCCAATGACCATCCGGATTAAGTGGGAGGCCTGACAGGAGGCAGGCTATCAGCTAATGCAGGGGAGCTCTGAGAGCCCAACAGGGCCACAAACATCACATTATGCCAGGGCTGTTCATACAAGTCACAACGAGGCGTTTGCTGTAGAGCTGAACACATACGGCGAGCTCGGCAAGTGTTTGAACAACGTTGCTCTGTTCAGCGTTTTATCACCGGACTGTTTTAATATTTGAATGTGAAATGATACGATGACCGAGAGGATCGAGTGTCAGCTTTAATTTGAGGCTATTCAAGCACCAAATCAAAATGTGCACCCTCCCACCCCCGCACCCCTTCATTTCAGCTTGCCAGAAGTTTTTTGACAGGTTGAGATAATGTTCAATAAGTGTTTTTTTTTTTTTAAATCTCAAATGGAAATCTTTTACTGTGTGGTGCCTTTTAAAAGTCTTCAGCCCATCAAGATCTGCAGACTGTTGATATCTTATCATCAAGTCTCTCTTTCCAGCCTATTTAATTCTATTTTGTTCTGTCTCTATCTCTGAGTATTCAGCTGTGACAGCTCTCAGCTGACTTCATAGACGTTGCATTGTTTCAAATACAAACTAATAAGACCGCGGAGCCAAAACAAAACGTCTCTTTTGACACGCTGATGGAGCTCTCTGTCGAGATTAAAGTCACTCTCTGCACATTATAGGTAGGGCAACTTCAAAACTTATTTATTTATTTATCATCGGATAAGGGTAACACAGCTTGAATTATACATTATATTAGAATACATTTTACTTCAGTTCTAATATTATTTATAATATATTATTCCAATGTTTTTGTGTTATTTTATCCTCATATACATACAAGGAGAAGCCAGAAATGTCAGTTTCAGCAAAAAAGTGTAATCATCGGTTTGTCTCGATATTTATTATTTATATTATTTATTATTGCTATTGTTTTGGATTATATTCTGCAGGTGGTACACGGTGAACCACCTGCAGAAAAGGAAAACTTCAGCATCGATTACAGCACTATTGTACCATGCTGAGATGGAAAATACTGCAGCACAGCTCTCAGGAAACATTATAAAGTGGATCGACTACATTGCATCATCCAGCATCCATGCGCCCCGGTACAAATAGTGCAGGGGAACTTAGTAGCCTTCACCACATTGAGCAGCACACACCGAGCTCAGATCACTCCCTCTGACTCTACAGCTCAGGGCAGGACTTCAAAGCCAGCATGCAGCCCAAAGTTGAGCAGCAGTGGTAGAATTTGTTCAAAGGAATGTAGCCTGTTTACTATTGACTTTGCAACAATTACCCAAGCATATGTGTGTGTAATTAGATAAGGCAGCCAGTTGTTCTCTAATGCAGCAAATCAAATTAACTAAAGATGCCACATTGATTTCTTTGTGTTCCCTAAATTATTCATCTTTACTTGCACTGAACCAGCCAGCCAGCTACCAAAGAGCTTTTCTAACTCCTCTACACTACTGCTCCCCTGCTCCCTGGGACTCACTGATTGTTTTGTGAGATTTATCCAAGTACCTTTTCAATATTTTTGCCATCACAATTCAACAAATTGACCCTCCTGAAAAGGGAGCATTTGCAGTGTTATGGAAATGCCCGGATTTCCCATTAACTGAGATTGCTCCGGGCTCAGTCATTGTTGTCATGCGCGTGTATGTACTGTGTGTGAGAAAGAGAGATGGAGAGAAAATCTGCCTGCACGATTGTGTTACAGCACGCACAAGACTGCTGTGTGAATTCATGAAGCACGCAGGCTGCAGACAACCACGTCTCAGGCTGCTCCATCGACGTCCTGTTCTTTGGCATGTTGCGCACGGGGAGATCAATATGACCTTACCTCCACCACCCACTCCTTTGAAACTTAATTACTGATATTCAGCTACAAAGTCATCATAGTCTGGCTGTCAATATTCATTGGGGATCATTACGGGCCTAATAAAAGAGGTTATTTACGGGCTGCTCTGCTGACACCGACCCAGGTCCAGGGATTCAGCTCCAGCCATCTCAATTTGCTTCATCTCTCTCTCTCTCTCTCTCTCTCTTTCTCTCTCTCTCTCTCTCTCTCTCCCTCTATCTCTCTCACCTCTCCCAGAAGCACTGACCTGAAAAAGAAAAATTGACAGCAGAGAAACGAAACACGAGAGACGAAGAGACGATGGAGGGTGAATTCTTCTGGCATGGCTTTTAATTCTCTTGGCCGTGTTTGGAGGTTTTTCAGCCCGTGCCAAAAAAAAAAAAACGCCGCAGCCACCACAATCCTAAATTTGAACTTTGCTTGCCACTGACATCGCAATCAGGCCCACACAAAGGGATATTTCATGACATTTAGAGAAATGTCGCACAGAGCCTTGCCTCCTTGCAACAACAGAGTTTTAACTCCTCTGCTCCAACATCAATTATTGTGTTCTCAAGGCCGCAGTGCTATTCTTCAGGTTCTTCCACAGAAAGTCATTTCATCGGTACTAAAAGCAATACCATGAACCCACAACACTCCCATTCCTGACATTGTAGAGCAACAAGGAGTGTGATTGTGGGAGATTGCTGTATGTTAATTCATTCAATAAATCAATAGCTTCACTGTAATTGAAATGGTTGGCCATCCGGTGTTGAGGCAACGTGTCTGAGACTGAAAAGTGGAACACTGAACTCTGTAGATCAACAGTGGTACTTCATCCATATAAAATATATATTTCTCTGTCTCTCTTTCTCTCGCTCAATCTCGCACATATCTCCTTTGTCTCTCGCTTTCAGTCTCACTCGCACAAACATCCTTATATCCACGCACACACACACACACATACGTGCGGCTCTGCAGTTTCCTCTTAGTGTCTTGATTAATATGGTCCACTTTGCATCAGTACACTGGATGCCAATGCACACTGTGCTGCCTTCCCAGAGCAATTAGCAGAGGGGCTCCACCAGCGTTGGATTATCAACAACAAGATGCCTCCTGACGCGAGCCCTAAAGCCTGCTGACTTATTCATGTGTGTTTACTTTAAAAGCCTTTGCCCTGGTTTTTGTGGGTGGGCTGCATCAGAACTGAATTAAGAACAACATCTGGGGAGACAGGAGATGGGGATGGAGAAAGACAGACACACTATGCCCATAGAGATGTGGATAAAAGAGGCGGGGGTGCTGCATGGAGATCTTGGTGTGAAAATAAATTGATAGGAGGAATCAGTGTTGCAGGAAGCGTAATACATACCACACCATACACACCTGGACATTTATTAACTGCAGTCTTTTGGTTGCTCCTGTGGGTTTGTTCTTTCACTGTTGTGGGTTTTGCCAAGCAAGATTAATGATTTTTCCACTAGTGGCTCAACCCCTTTCAGGCCAAAATATAAGCTGTGACTGATACTGTTAAGTTTTCTTTTTAGTATTTTTATGTGCTCTAAATCCCCACATGAATGTGAGAGCATGAATAATTAAATATACTGTCAGAATCTCATTTAAACAATATTTTATCTGTCTCTTCTCTGTCCGCAGAGATCCCAACAAACCAGTTCCCCAAGATACCAAGTTCATCCACACAAAGGCCAACCGCTTTGAAGAGGTGGCCTGGTCCAAGTACAACCCTCAGGACCAGCTGTACCTGCATATTGGCCTGAAGCCACGTGTGCGTGACCACTACCGTGCCACCAAAGTGGCTTTCTGGAAACACCTAGTGCCCCACCTGTACAACCTCCATGACATGTTTCACTACACCTCCACCACCACCAAAGTGCCCCCACCAGAGACCACCCAGAACACCTTGTCCACCAAGCGACCCAATGGGAAAACCTCCTGGCCATTCAACACCAAGCGGCCTCCCATGTCCCCGGCTTACAACAGTGAGGACAAAGACTCTTGGAACGACGACGAGGAGACGGGGCCGCTGGTGGTGGAGAACCCACGGGATTACTCCACAGAGCTTAGTGTCACTATTGCTGTGGGAGCCTCGCTACTGTTCCTCAATGTGCTGGCTTTTGCAGCCCTCTACTACCGCAAGGACAAGCGCCGACAGGACTCCGGCCACGGGCAGCCAAGCCCTCAGCGGCAGACCACCTCCAACGACATTGGTCACCACGCGCCCGAAGAGGAGATCATGTCACTGCAGATGAACCAGACGCACCATGAGTGTGAGGCGGGGAACAGCAACGAGGGGGCACTGCGCTTGGCCTCGCTGCCCGACTACACGCTCACTCTGCGGCGCTCTCCGGACGACATTCCCCTCATGACCCCCAACACCATCACCATGATCCCCAATTCCCTGGTGGGCATGCCCAACCTGCACCCCTACAACACTTTCACAACCGGTTTCAACTCCACCGGTCTGCCGCACTCCCACTCAACCACCCGCGTATAGCTTTAAGGAGGCCAGGGGCAGCCAGCGCAGGCGGGGGAGTATGAGGAGGCGGCGGCGGCGGTGGTGGTGGATGAGGAGGAGGAGCAGGAGGATGAACGAACGGAGGAGAGGATTGTGTTTTATAAATATCACAGGGAAGGGGAGGGCTGCGAGGGGGAGGGGAGGGGAAGGGCATGAGTCGGATTAAAACGTGAAGAGATTTAACTAGACTTTTACTACGAGGAGAGTTGCTGAGAGCTCTCTATGGATGTCAAGTTGTGCAGAGCTGCCAAAATCAAACTGCTTCCCTTCTCCTGATCAGAGGAGGGGGTGTTTCTGCAGTGTTGTTTTCTAAAATAATCATTTTAAAAGCCTTTTTAAGCAGACTGAGGAGATATCCACACTTTTTTTCTTGAATTCATAACAAAAACAAAGAGAAGTGCTTTTTATTTCCCATCCCTCCCTCCTGCGGGAGACACATCTCGAACAATGGCCTCTACGTCAATATTTGCGAAATGTTTTTAATTGCTTCTTTGTTTTGTTTTTTTTATGTTTCAATGCCTTACAAAGCTTGTTCTTTTTTTGTCATTATTTCTATTCCCTGAGACTATCCCAAGTGGAGTGTGTTACAAGCTGATGAGACTCAAAGATGAGAGACTGAATCCAGGATGGGGAAACCTAGAGGATATGCAGATGTAGAGATTTCAAACCCATTTTGGGCAACTCATTTTTTTCTTTCTGTTGCGTACCAACACAACAGCCACACAAATGGTGTTATCTTTTTTATCTCGTATAGAAATAATTTGTCTGGGACAGCTCTCGCCGGGAGATGAGGAGGCAGAGATAAATACTATGTTACTGTGATTGTTTTGTTAAGAAAAAAGTGCATCTTTTACAGCCAATTTATCTGTTAAGCTATCTGATATTATCTCCACAAAGTGTGCACGTACACATGCTGCTTAGAGCACCCGTGTGTTTGTGCGCATGTGAAAATGATTTCCGTTCCTTGCTTGCAAGCGCGGTTAAGAGGAAGAGAAGACACATTGTGGGAACTTGCAAAAGCAAGAGTGGTGAGTGAGTGAGTCTGTATGCGGGTGAGAAAAAGAGTGTGTGTGAGAAAGAGAGCGTGTGTGTGAGTGTGTGTGAGTGTGTGTGTCCGTGCACCTGTTTTTTTGTTTGTAGGTCGTATAATGTGGTTTTTCGGGGAGGGGGCGGGGTGGGACGGGGCCGAGTACTTTCTCATGTTGTTGATTTTTTTGGTTCATCACCAGTAGTGTTTCTGCTGCGTCTCTGGGTGTCTGTCTTTGCGAAATAGCACTTTTGTTATTTTCAAAGTTATATATGTCTAATTTTGCTTAAAGATTACAAAAATAAATCTATTATTTTACGTGTAAGAGAAAAAAAAATAGCTAAAGATTCAACTGAACTAACTGACATGATTCCATTGACTTTGTAAGAGTTCCTCTTCAAAAGCAGACAGTGGCCTGTTTGCACTGAATAAACCTACATCAGTGCACACTTGTGTTTCTTTGAATATATATATAAATATGGGCATACATACATATATGTATAGGGCTTCTATGGAGATATCCCACTTACAAAAACAATTAAAACACTGTTCAGACTACAAAGCACCAACGCAAATAATTTCTATGTATTGTTGTCGTCATTTGAAACATCCTAAGCCAAGACCACTCTAGGTGTCTTTGTAAGAGCTCTATATGTATATTTATGTATAAAATATTTAATATTTATTTATGTATACCAGATGCATACATGCTGATTGTGCCATGTGCCAAATTAAAACTGTATAAAATGAAGAATATAAAGTTTCACAAAACTTTTTTCTCTCTTGATCAAAGTTCTTTTCCTCCCTTTTATGACTTTTTATTATTTCTGTTCTGAATGAGTTAAACAAGGAATATTCTTGCAGCGAGTGCAAGTCTCCCCCTCAGGCCTCTCTACCTCCCTTCTTTCTCTCTCCCCTCCTCCTCCTGCTCCTCCTCCTCTTCCTCCCCCCTCTCTCCTTTTCTCTCGCTGAAACCTTTGAGAAAAACAGGCTAACAGCTTGGGGCCTATCTGCGTGCATAACTCCAGATTTTACTGTAATTCATGCAAAGTAGTGCTGCAGCAATGGGAGATTCTGAAAAGATTGCATTGATGTACTCACATTGCATCCTATTATATGTTATTCAGGGAGAAAACTAGAGTTATTGATTCTGCGAGTAAAACTGACAATTTTCATTAAGTGTCTTGGCGTAGCGCAGATTGTCTCCTGCAAAGCGCAATAATGCAACCTGACCAGTGATCCTAGATCAGCTCTGAAATTCTCAAATACCTAAAGGACATACACCTGTTTATGAAGTATTCCATTACAACTTCCCCTGGTATTTAATGATTGGAGGTGCAGCAGAGCGAGAAGCATAGTCTGGTCAGCTCATCACCGATCCTGAAGAGAGAAGGGGTTATTTGGGGGAAATTGCTTAGAGACTGATCTATATGAGTCATTTTATTTTTGCTCATCCCGCCTTATATGGAGCTCGCCTCCCAATCAGCCACTTTCTTCAAGTGAGCCACAGCCACTAAGAAAGAAATAAGCAGTTGGTTTATACCTGGAATAATGTCCCTGCATTTGTCCTTGCGTAAGGAGTAGGCGTGTTTCAGTAGCAATAATGGCATTTTTTAAAATACCCCTGATTGCAAAACGCATGTGAACCGTGTGTTTCTTGTTGTTGGAATATATCCTGAAATATTTGATTCACCCAAATTACTTGAAAACTAAAACTCGTGATATCTAACCATAAGAAAAAAAAGTTTTGGTTTTATTTTTCAAGGTTTTGACTCTCTTTCTGCAGCCTCAACATTACAATGAAATTGGATTGAATTTTTTTCTGTCACAGCAATGAAATATGACTTCAAGTCCAAAAATGACGTCTATTTCCAGTAAAATAAAAATGTCCTTGATAGTACATTCTTGTTCCAGATAATCCACTGAACACACTCCACTATCTATTTGGTAGAAAGTAATTCCAATATGAGCTATTCACAGTGAGGTCTGCGATCATTTAGTTACACGGACGTTCTTTCAGAAAACATATTGGCTTTAATCAATATTTTTATACTTAAAATGGATCAGATCACTACAGCTGGTTAACACCTTTTAGCTCATTGTTTTGGTTCATGGCCTGCAGCTTTTTTGGTTCCTTTAACAGCTCTCGTAGCGTTTCCAGAGGCAGCAGGCAGTTATTTACATTTAAAAAAGCTGACTGGGCACATAGTGTACAATGAGCAGACAGACCCAATTAGTGACTGGCTGGTGAACATATTGAGCAATTAGCATGAAATGAGTTAAAAATTCCAAGTAAAAATTGGACCTGCAAAGCCAGAAACACTATCAATTTATTATTTTATTTATTATAAGCAAAGGCCATACGTTTATGAGAACCATGAGGTGTGGCTGAAAGCTAAAAGTGCATTTTGTGCACCTGTGAATTCGCTTGTTGTTTTGCTTTTTGTTGTAATTTGGGTGAAGTGACCCTTTAAGACAGGATATGAATCAAAGTAGACTGTCCACCTCGTCTGATCTGTCCGCGGTGGTGGGAGGCCAGTTTCCATTGGCTCCAGCACACACACATAGAGTGGCACAGGGCTAAAAATTGAGTGGTGAAGTTGAGAGTGAACTATCAAAGGGAAGAAATGTCATGGGAGGGCAACTCGTTTTTTGCCATGTAATTTTCCCATATGCCATTAAAGCAGAGCAGATGTCACTGAGTATTGGCAGGGGTAGACCTTGTGGCCTCAGGGACACGGTTTGGGATACATGGCCCTGTGAAGAGCCACATAATTAAGTGCCGGACCAAAGGGGAAGACCATGGAAAGTGTAGTGGTGTGGTGCAGCAAGAGGAAATGGGGTCAAACTCCTTCAGCAATCAGGCACCTGAAGGCCCAATGAAATTAGTCCAAACTTCCTGTGACAAAAATCTCTAGCGGTAGAAAAATAGGACAGTTATGAGCCAGACACTTTTCTACAGTTGAGATTTGTTTGCACTTCAGTGAGTGTATTCCGAAAGTGACATCATTCAAGGATAGGCTGGAATACCCCGATGGGGGTTTGTGACTGCCTCGACAGCACTGAAGACAAACCCAGCCTAGGAAATGGATGTGCCAAATTACACAGTGCCACCCGCTGGGAGAGAGCTGCAGGTGTGTGTGTTGGGGGGAGTCCGTGTGTGCATTATGCATGTGTGCAGAAATAGAGAATTTTATTTCTATCTCCGCGAACGTGTTGTTACCTATATTTCCTCTCACCCTCGCCCTCACCCTCATCTCTCTCTTCCTACGTCTCATTCGTCTTTGCTTTCATGCAGTTTTCTATCCTCCCTCGCACAAAATGCAGTCTGAGCAGCTCTACGTCTGGTGCACACAGACATGACTCGCCCATTTTCTCTTTCTTCTACTTTACAAGTGCCATAATCTGGACTGCCTACTCATTTCGTATCATTTAAACTCTAATTTTCTTGACTTGCTATGTTTCTCTGTAGACTAAAAAGCTAATTAACATTACTTATTGGGAAGCAGGGTAGAAACAGCCACTGAACCAAGACTTTTGTAGTTCACATTTAAACAGCCTGTTTTTCTCTAAAGGGAAATCATTCTGCATTATGTCAAAACATAAATAATCTATTATTTCCATGTGAAAAATGCACTCTTGGCAATTTTGTTTTGTACCCACAGAGCATAGACAAATCACTGGCATATGGTTCAGGTTTTCCTAACAGGGAGAATCATGCACTGGAGCTTTTATGGTGCCATCAAACCCATATACTGTAACACATTTTTCACAAGACCCTGCGACTGGAATCAACAAAACCGATGGTCTTTGAGCCCAAATCCATCATGATGAATCTCTGTTCTTTCAGTGTCATTGTACAGATTACTAAAGATGCCCTGTTACTTCTATGTTTATGTCCATAGAATGTATTTATAATCGCGCAAACTGAGTAATCAAAATAAAATATCTATTCTTTCTGTATCTTATTGTGGTTCTCATGAATATAGAGCATGACATCCATTTTCAGTCGCTGTGAGACCAAGACGTTTATTGCTGATAATAGAGTTTTGTATATTTTTCATCCTACAAAATGATTATAGAGAGAGCATCACGATCCAAAAGAGCATCTTTGTAAGTGCAGTATTGGAGGGCTCTATTCCTCCCTTTTGTATTAAAGGATAAGGCCGGCATATTTTATCTTTTTATTTTTTTTATTATTCAACAAATCCCACGGACACACCAAAACAAACAATGAATTTATCCTTCTAACAAGGACCAACTGTGAAGCTACAGCCAGATGTAGCATATGCCTCTGTGCTACTGAACTCTGTCGTCAAAAAAACATTAAAAAAAAAAACAGAGAAAAGAGCCAAACAAGAGCCAGACTGGTGCACTGGGTGACATATTCTTTAATTACAATGAAAACAGACAGTGGGGCTCTTTCCTCATGGCTCGTCAAACTAGCAAAGCGAGGAGCCACATCGCCCAGCAGCGTGCTCAGTGACACGTGGCCGACATGGAGATATTGTCCAAAGTGAATGCCGCTGCAGAATTGTTACAAAATAAACTGTAGCATCACCCAATGGTATGGCTGTTTTATGTGTTTTTAATGATCTTTGGATGACGACAGAGTTGTGTGGCACAGAGCTGCAAGCTGTGATAACACAGACAGCACTTGTTAGCAGGATAAATTCATTGGTAAAAATAAAACTAAAATAATAAAATAACACCCATGTGATCCTTTTAATGCAGCTTTGGGTGCAACAAAATGTAGCAGTATTACGAGAATGGAAGATGATCAAATATATTGTACTATTCAACAGTAAAGGGGGCTAGTTTGGTTTTTATGGAGGTCCAGTAAAGTACAGTAGCAGCCTATAGTTCATCTAGTACAAGCAGTCCCACCTGCCCCCGGCCTAAAGCTGCCTGTCGACTACATAATGATCTGCCCTCTGTAAGATGGATGGCCTAGAGATACCACTGAGGCTGCTGAGACTAAAGTGTATGCTCCCAGTGTGTGTGAGGGAAGTAACAACAGCGGGCAACAAGCACATTTTAAGCCTCTACATGGTATCTATTCTGTTTCCTGTCCAGAAAACCCTATTACCAAGAGATGCTGCTTGACGCCTAATTTTTTTTTTCTACTAGTTGGTCCAGTTCTGATAGCAGGATGGAAGAACAAGTTTCACAGCAAGATTCACAACTTCTAGGATGTTTCATTTCTTCTCTAACTGCTTTCATTATTCACAGCATTACCTCACAGATTCAGAGCTATTTTGCAAAGTTGTCCCTCGCCAGCTGCGGCCAGGCCCCGGCACTATCTCTCAGTTGCATCAGCTGGAGTTCACCATCAGATGGCAGTCCACTAATGCCTTTCTTAGATGTGGGTTACTGGTGGCAGGGGAAGGTTGCATCAGTGGACCTTTGGTGTCTGAGCTCGCCAGCCTGTGTTGCTCCAGTGCCTGACTACAGAGGACTCCCAGAGGACTTCCCGAAAGTATCTTATCACTTAGATGACATTACAATGACTTTCAGTGGCACCAATTTGATCTTAAGCGCTAATCCAGGCTACCAGGCTTTTCACTGATCTTGAGATCAAATACAGTGAGAGTTTGACTCCATATATCTGAGCTTACTCCAAAAAAGTCTGCACCCTTTTTTTCTTTGAAATACTGGAAACATCCTTTGAAGTTAAGCCTATTTTTACCCGGAGAGGCAGAGACAGTCATTTGTCAGTGATGCCTAAATGTTAGTACTGTGCAGTGAAGTCTCCAATTTTTCTCACAAACTGAATAGTAGATTTTTGTATCTTTTCTTTTCTTTTCTTTTTTTACCCAAATAGACACAGGTATTAAAACTTAATCATGAATTTTAATAAATGTTTGACCTCATGAAACTTTTACAAACATATTTTTAAAGAGGCAATAGTTTTGCTGATGGGAATTAAATTTTAATTCTGCCACATGCAGGTCAGTTTGTTTTTCCATGTATACACCAATTGTAAACAGATGCATGTGAGCTTTTAAAAATAGATTTCAAGTTCCTGTTACACTGCGTGATATTATTAGATGTGGCATGATGTGGCATGGCAAGCAGATGTGTCAGATCAATGATTAGAGGGAAACGTCATCTCAGCCATAAGAATATTTTACCCCCATGAAATTCAGCAGAAAAGCAGTCTGGCTGCCACAGGCAGATTTCAAAATCTACTCTTGGATCTTAAAGATTGTACACATTTGTCTCTATTCGCTCTCATTACTCTCTCTCACTGAAAAAAAAACAACACTTCCACAGCTTTAAAGATGCACTGAGACCTCCCTGTGTGACTGACAGCTTCCTACCTCTGTATATTACAATAAAGAACAAAGTTCCTTCCCACCAGGTAGCCCACGGCATTCGCTAATACTGTTCACTTTCATTCATGCACCCACATCCTCTCACGGCTTGTTTTTATTCCTTTTTCTCACCAGTGCAAGAATTGAGTTATGACTTCCATTTCAGCTCTTTTATATGTTTGTTTGCTTGACTTTTAGTAATGAATTCTGGTAAACTGCCTGTGCGCGTTGAAAGAGGAAGGATGAAGTGGCGTCAAGAAATCCCCAGTCAGCACTGATGTAATGGCTCATTTGAAGTCCAGGGGAGGCTGGATGAGTCACATTCTTTGGGCATGAACTCTCTGAAAATAATTACAATGGTTTCCTGTTCCATACAATGAGGTCTGGGGAGTCAGGGAGCAAAACAGGAACTGACATAGCAATAGGCAGAGACTTGGATTTACGTCACAGCAACCTCAAAAACTCCAAATAAGCCAGTAAAATGTTTCCAATAATAACTCTAAAATGAGGGAGCAATGACTTTTTTCCTACTGAATGAGCTGAGTATTACATCATGGATCTATTTCACTTTTGGATCCACACAGCGCTTGAGGTTATTAATGTTTTCTGATGCTGTGAAAGATTGTTTACATCGGTGATTTTTCTAAACGCAGCAGAAAAAAACAGGCTGATATGCCTAATTATGATCGGTTAACACACAAAATGCTTATTTTGCATCGTTAAAAATAAACTGCTCAATTAGTGTTACAGATATGACTACAATTTTGTCCACATGTCCACACTAACACTACAGTCATGCTAGAAGCTCTGTGAGACCATGTTTTGGCACACTTGGAGTTAAATCCTAACATCAGCATGCTAATTAATTAATTACTTTGTAGAGATCACAATGTCAGTCCATCCAAAAGTTGCTGAGACCAGGAGATCGCTCTGAGAGCCATGACATTGCCATCCTAAAAAACATGCGACTAGTGTGGCTGAATTATCATTAAATTAGTATTTCACTGCATTGTATGGCTCAGCTCACTTTTGGTACCAGGTACCAGATGTCATCAACATAGGTAAGATGCACTAGTTTATCGTCATAGCAATAACGGATGAGGTTGCTGTGACGTCATTTTCAACGCGACAGAGAAACACAGGAATAATAGAGGGTATCAAAGTGATGGTGCTCTTGATTCTCGGTTTGCACAGTGGGACAAAAACATAAGCATTTCCTACAAACAGAGCGCAGACAATTAGACGACTCTGGATGACTATTCTAGTAACAATTCTCTCAGACCAATCAGAGGTCTGCAGTGTTTTCTTTCCATCTTCTAGTATCAGCTCAGCTTGGAACCTTATTTTAATTGATGCCCAAAAAGGTACCAGGTAGCATCCACAGCTTTTGACAACACCAAACAAGATGAGTAAGATCCAAGCCAAACCGTACAACACGGTGGAAACACAGCTTTAGACTGTCATCTGTGCTGCTGCAGATCAGATCAGTGCTTACTGTCCTGTTATGTCAGAATATCAAATAACTGAAAAGTGATTTTACAGTATTTATGGTTCCCATGAATATCTCGCAGGCTTTGAAGTGTTGTCATCTGAGAGATACTATTTCAGAGCATAGCACCAATCCCTTACGGTTCAAGCTCCTCGTTTTGCCTTTGGTGGGTTCTGCAAGAATAGCAAAGCAGTGATCTGAGTCCTTGATCTGGGCTCAGGGACCAGCCTCAGTTATGTAAGACCCAGTCAGATTCAGACAATTCAGTATAGCGTGCGTGCGTGTGTGTGTGTGTGTGTGTGTGTGTGTGTGTTGGGCAGTTGAGCCAGCTAATTCCTTGGGAGATCGTTGTTAGCCTGGACCATTTGGGGAGCTCCCGGGGGAGAGACGTTGCTCCAGTCTCTCATCAGACCAGATGACAGAAGACTGCGTGCTCTGCATGCTGTACTCATCTCCGCCATGATAGCCTCACTGCACAGGCCATATCTCTGCTTCATTTACTCATTGTCTGATAATAACAAGTGTCTCCTTTCTGCTATACTCAATTACATCTTCATTAACTTACTAACCAGCTTAAAACAAACCAGCACTGTGTGTGGAGATTTTAAGTCTATGTGACATTTATTACCAGGATGCCTGAGTCTATAGGTGAGGGACGAAAGGGGTACAACACGATATTTATTATGTCTTCATCTCTCAAAGCCATTCGGCGTCTCATCATAACATCAATTCATTTTCATTTGCCAGCTAATGAACTCAGTTCATTCATCATTTACTCTGCCTGTTATCTAAACAAGGCGACTGGCTGACATATTGGCCTCTTACTTTTGTGCGCTGCCAATCAAATAGCGGTCTCATCATAATTAGCTAAACAATGGGGAGGTGTTATTCCCATAAGACAAACTGATATATTGCATCAGATCTCAATGAAGAGCAATCGAATGGAAATCATACAGCTTAATTAGCTGCTGCTGACTTCTGGTGTACGATGAAATGACATTGTGGATTAAAGCAGAAGTGTGGCAGCAATGTCAAGTACCAGGCTGGTTACAGAGCTACAGATCTGAAACACAGGACACGAAGTGAAAATTCCAATCAGATACCTTTCGGTTTCATCCGCGCTGCACCACCACGTTTCCTGCATTGTTGCAATTCCTTCGCCTTCGGTCTCTGAAAACAGGATGTGCCCTTCGTTTTTCTGGGGAAGTTCCATCATGTCAAAGCCAACTTTGTTTGTTACTATCCTGAACAGCTGTGGCCTCAATCAGTCATCCTCGCCTTTCTCTAAGTGGAACAGACAACGCACGAGGAGCAGGTTATTCTACAGCACTCTCTATTGTTTGAACGCTCTCATTTTCTCTTTTAGTCTTTTTCTGCTTCCACTTTTTCTCCTTGCTTTACAGTGATGTCAAATTTTAGGCTCATTTGCACTCAACACAACACTCTTCTCTCCCCCAGACAAGTGCCAACTCGTGTCCCGGTCAGTGGGGTTAAATAGTTGGCCAGAGTTCAGAGCAGTGAACTTTCTGAACAAAGTGTCTTTTAATGAGACATAAACAGACAAGGAGCAGTATCTTAGATGTCCAGCCTTCCTTCCCGTTGGCCACTGCCATTGAACACGATGTCAAAAAGCAGTCCGACCCCAGCAGTCTATCCATAATATATCACCAAGGCCGGTGGTATGGATGACGGGTCGTATCAACCAGCTGTCCAGGGATTTTTAAGCAGAAAACAATGGCAATTCAATAAACTGCTGGACCCTGACATCTCCGTTTCCAAGAGGGCCTTCACCCTGAAAACAGTCACCGTGAGGGTGTAAGTAAATATTTCAGTTTGTCGTTCGTCATTCAACTTCATCCTAAACTCAAATCCGACAGTTTTGCAGCAGACTAAAAATAATTTTGCATACTCCAGCTGGATTATACCACTGATGTCACTCAGTGTAGAAACAGTAGTCACCTTTGAAAAATCACATCTTACAACCACAACGTTCTCCTCGACCTTGTCTCTTTCTCTAAGCAGCGTTGCTTTGACAACACGGAGAAGACACCTGTAAATGGATTTACACTCTGTATACATCAGGCTTTAAACACACAGACAGCAGACTATAAACACAACCATGATTGAAAAGTCACAGCTAGGAAATCACTAAGACGCTGTTTCCCAGGCGACTCAAACGAAGCAGAACAATTTCCTTCCTTCTGTTCAGAGCTCCAATTTCTGGGAATAAGTTATAGCAGAGTCGAAGCCCCCGCATAAGAATTACAGCACAAAGTTTAAATGAGTATTGTTTTTCACAGCGCCACTGACGCACTTCCCTTTTAAGCTGTCTTCACGTGATCTCTGTGCTAAATTTGTGGATTTCCTGATTTGATGGCAGAAGTGAAACACAAAGCGTAATCAGAGCAGACGTACAGGAGGCATAGCTACAAACAAAGAAGAATGGTTGAAGGGCTCCTGTGACATGCGGTGTGACAGTAGCAACAGTCAATTTAGGGGATGCTGAAGGTGAATATAATTTGTTGTCAGCACTGTCAGGAGTATTTTTTAGAAAAGTGAAGAGCTTTCAAGATTGTGTATGTATAGAAATCAGACGTGGCCAGCAGTCTCTCTGCACTCAATCTGGAATGAGATTAAATTTAGCTTAATACAAATCAACAAAAGACGTGAAATACGTTGTGACATTCCATCAAAAGTTTGCTTTATTTATATGTGCATTCATCTGTACAACAATTTACATTTAAAAAAAAAAACAATATTAACAAGAACTGTACACTTGAAACATCGGCACATAAATGACATTTGACATTACACAGCAGATCTGAACCCCGTGGACTTGAAATTAGTTTAGCATCAAAGTGCCATTTGTAATTCTGAACTAAACAAAGATCAGCCTCCTTGAAAAAAAAAAAAAATACAGCGCTGAGGATTTAGGGCCCTTTACTGGAATAGCACTCGTGGGAATTTTAAATGTGGCATTAAATATGCTTCCTGTACTCCTCGGCAGCTTTTTCTTTCTCTTCCCAGACAGATGGAAGCTTCATCTACTTCCAGAGAATATGTCACACATCTGATGCTGCAGGGACGTCGTCTTGCCGTGGTGGACGCGGCGTCGCCAGGGGTCTGAGGGTGTTCTTGCATTTTGGAATGGAGTGCCCTTTTAATTTCTGATGTTAACCTTTTCCCCCGGAGCAGCCAGGGGAGCATTTTGCTCCCTCAGATCTGCTCTAGTGTGGATCTGCCTGTCTGCTTGGCAGTAGCCAGCCATGTCGCCCCTGGCTTGTTTCCCCCTCCCCTCCCACCCTCATCTACGTGGCTCACTTTCTCTCCCTGTTCACATTTCTGCAAAAAAAAAAAAAAGAGGAAGAGAAAACAGAACAGAAGATCAGGAGACAGAATACGAGAACAAACACACAGGCATATTAACACGCATGCACACATGCACCGACTAATAATTGAGCCCTGTAGAAAATACAGGGGGAGTTACAGTTAATCTGTAACATTAATTCTCCCTGCATCCAGACCACAGATAGCACAGATGTATGTTTTGTTCTTGTTGTGGTCTGCGTGTGTGTTCATGGGCCTCTGAAACACCACTGCTTTAGCACTGATAGCGGGATCATGTTGCTCATGTAGTCAAGTATGCTATTATCACTAAAGGTCGTGTAGATAGTCCACCTGAGTCCCCAGACATGGCATTTACACACAAGAGGTGCTCAGAGATAAACTGGGGGGGTAGTACAGGGTAGACACAAAGTGACTACTACTACTACTACTACGCACTCTGTTTTTCAATGTGAAACATTCATCCTCTCCCAGCGGCAGCATTATACACTATAGTCTGCTGGCTTGTCAGCCTAAGTGCAAAAGGAATAAAGAGTAGATTGAGTGATAGGGGGAGTTTAATTCTCTTAAATACGTACCCGCAAGTTCCTGGTCCAACATGTTGATAAAATTCTCAAGTTCGCTTGTGTCTCCGAGCTTGGCTGCAGAAAGACAGACAGAAAAAAAAAGGAATTTGAGAAACTATAGAGGAAAAGAAAAAACAGCAGTGGAACATTTTTGTGGAGAAATGCGACTCAGTTCGATGGTATTTCCTTTGGACCAAAAAGCTGAAAACTAATGTAAGTCCCAGAATTACTATACATATGAACCAAACCACTTCTGGACTGATCTTAAGTGCTATAATTCCTTAACAGCTTGATGGATGCAACCAGGATCTCTGTTGTAAACAAGTTAAGGTATTTGGTGTAAACACAGAGTGAATGACACCTCCTGGTTTTTGTATTCATCAATTGAGGTGTAGTGGTAGTCTGTGTAATTTAAACACACCTGAGCCAGATTATCCACATAACATAAGAGAACAAATAACCCCTGCATGAGGTTTGAAGTGGGGGGGCTGAGACGTCACAGTACACAGCAGTCACAGCAGCAGGGGCTTTGTTGTGTAAAAACAAAAGAGCTCCCAGCCAAATGTATGTAGGGTTTTTGTGTGTGTGTGTGTGTGGCTGTGATAGTGATCAGAGCAAAAGTGATAGTGATCACTGTAAGAACGAGGGCTATCTGGATGGGGATGGAGATGGCTGATGGGTGTCTCTAGTACCTTTCGGTGCCAGCGTTATGCCTGCTGTGTGAAGCTCCTCCTGGCTGGCGTTTAAACTGTTTCCCAAAGAAGCTTCGCTGCCTGGAGGGAGAGAAAAGAGGGAGGCAAAGATGGGGTTAGTGGAGATTATAAACAGAAGACAAGCATGATGGCCAGCCCATGCAAATGATCAGCAATGACAACGATTTCAGCACAATTCAGGACTTGCAGTAAACTGAGGATAAACACATGTTTGTTGTTAGCAAATCCAGAGTGTCTGCTTTTTGGAAGTGGTTCGCCTGTAGAAATGTTTAGGGGCCAAAAAAAGACAACATATTTTCTTCTTTTATCTCATAACCGTCAACAAGCGCACGACAGAAGCAGGAAAAAAAACCCAGACAATTACAGGAGATGGGTTATCCATAATTGCAGTACATTTCAGTACACAGCTACAGTATTGTCACGAGCAAAACAGCCACTTTAATAGAAGTGTACAGGGATGTGTCCTCTTGTGCCACTAATTTCATGCAAATTAAAAGTGTCATGCTGCAGTTGTTTGGGATGATAAAGGGGCTCAACTGACACCCATGGGGACTCCAGAGAACCTCACTCGCCAGCAAAGGATGAACTAAACAAATTCCCTGCACTCTGAACAATAAGCAAACATTATCTTGATCACATTAACATCGTTCTGTGGTGACGATGCCATCACTCACTGTAATCCGAGTCCTCGACCCCGCTGTCGTCCCCGAGCCCTGTGCGACCTTTGGCCTCCTGCAGGACGTGCTTGTACGCATTAGGTCTGCTTTGAGAAGGAGCTTTCAGCTCCTCCACCACATCCTGGAACTCCTGCAGCAGCTCGCCCAGCTCGAGCTCCAAGTCTGTGGAAAATGTGACAGCAGTTGGAGAGAAACCACATTACACCACTGAGAGAAAATTTTAAGATCGTCTCAAGTTGTTTCAGAAAGCACAATAGGGAAAGTGCTGAGAAAAAAAAAGAAAGACATTTTTTAAAAGTCTGGATAAAACGTGAAAATAAAACAAGCAAGCAAACAAAAGATCTTTGATATTTCAGAACATGACAAATAGCTCAAAACACAAATATCTTCTGGGGGAGAATGAAATTAAATAAAAGCTAAAAGCCAAAAAAGCTGCAGTTGACGTTTATGTCAGTGGGTTGTATCAGATAACTTGATGTGAGAAAACAAACCCAACAGCCCATAAGGCACATAAAATATCTAACGGCCTGTAAAACACCTGGTCTGCAAACTGTGAAAAACAAATATTACATTTTAAGTCTAAGTTCTAGGCTTTGGGCTGCAATAAAGACACACTTTTATCCATTTCCAGAATAAATGCACAGTCATAAAATAACGGAGGCAGTATGGGATGAACACAACTCAGTTTAGCCATCATTCCATCAAGTTGTTTTATTAGGCTAACATGAATATGACAGAGCTTTAACAGTGCCCTATGGGGAGGCAAATGATAGAGCACATACACATTCAAAAACTCCAGTTTGGTAAGTTATGAGAGAAGACACCAAGAAATTCAAGAAATTATTATTATTATTATTATTTAAGTGTGTAATTAAAATAAAAATTTAAATAAGCATAGCAGGCTACATGATTTACAAACTGCTCACCCTTTGTGTGATTTTAATGAAGTTTCAACGTGATGTGACATATATTAAAGAATTAGTTGAACATATTAAGAGGTTAAATAAAGGTTACTGATCACATCATTTAATGGCTCAAGTAATCATCGGACTCACCTGTGGTAATGTCTGAGGACATGTTGAAGCAGTGAAAAAAAAAACCCACCACAAGTCTGCTGTCTGTCTGTCTGTCTGTCTGAATGCTTAAGAAGCTGACAAGCTTCATGCAGTTTATTATAAAGCACCTCCACACACCCGCTCAGCAAGCGGACCCGGACCAGCCAATCATGTCGCAGAGAAACCACAGAGGTCTGCTGTAAGTGGAAAAAAGTGGGCGGAAAGTTGAAAGGCAACCCAGAAACAAATAAGTCAGACAGAAAGAAGCCGTTACGCAACTCAGGGTGAGGTTCCCCCCTCCTCTTATGGTTTCAACCTAGGACGGAAACTTTGTGTAGACTAAAGTAGCAGCTTGCTAGAGTTGAACTTCACAGACGCTAGAGTCATTTTCAGTCACTCTGGTTGCATCATGCTGAAACTAATTAAAAAGAAAATCTGGATATTTTAACTTATCTACATGGCTGTGATGTGAATTTGTCCCTTCAATGAAGCTGAGTAAATTTACTTAAATTTAAGCACTTAGGTATTAAAAAAATACCAAACTTTTTTAAGTATTAGAAATCTGCTGTAGGTGGTGCAGTACCTTGCTCTGTCGATAGAGGCCCCTCACGTGTTTCAATTTCTGTTCAAAATTCCCAAAAAAAAACAAAAAACAGCTGTTAAAGTCCCCTGGGCCATGTTATGCAATTTTCACTGAAATAACCTTGCATGTGTTAGCAATGACAAAAAGAAGTACTCTGATCATGAAAGTCATACCACAGAGTGAAACACTCCATCACAGAAAATTATACATAAATATCAAAAATGCCCCCACATTTGTGTGAGAGTGTATTATGAGAATATATTATTATTATGTTGTGTAATAGCTTATGAGAGCGGCTCATTCAAAATACTGTTAGGTAGTTATATTAATAATATAAATGTGTCATACTTTACCACATGTTTTGAATCCAAACCTACAAACCAACTAGTAAAGCTGTCACATAAATGTAGCACAGTAAAAAGGTATAATATTACCCTCTGAAATGTACTTCAAAATTCTACTTGAGTAGTTCATTTTTAGCCCTCATGTACACCTGAAGAAAAACCAGTTCTATGTGCATTATGTTCCCATGCGAATGCAGCATTGTTTATGTTGTTATTAGTGTTATTTATGAAGACTTGTTCTCCGGTGTTGTAGATGCTGCAGGGTATGTGGCCAGAGGAAAAAACAAACAGCACCAGAGGACATATCTGAAATGATTTAGAGGTAGTTAAAACATTATGAAGTAGTTAACAAAAAGGTGGCAGGTGTGCTAATGAAAAGAGGTGTGTAAGCACATTCAGTCTTAGTACATTAATCGTGCCTCATATAGTCAAAGGGGAACAATATTTACATAACACAAGCCCCATGCTTACTCGTTGTTTTATTCTTAAGCAAATACACATGTACAATACATGCAAGTAAACCTGTTCTTCCTTTGTCTTCTCCTGCGATAGTCTGGCACGCAAGGTAAATGTTTGTAGGAGGAGCTTGTAATGAATTACGCCTTCAGCTTCGCAGGTTTAGGTTGCTGCCTCTGTCCTCAGCGCTCACTTGTTGCCCAGGAACTTGTACCATGCGTGAGGGCGATGGGCCATGGGACTCCTGATAATATGAACTGGGCTGGACTACTGCAGGTCAGTGAGTCAAGAGCAAGGCAAGGATTATCCATTCTGGTGGTATCTGATTACTGTCTCAGTGTTTCTGATTGAGTGAAAGGGCTTAACTGGTTTATTATGTTTTGTATGTCAACTACATGTGCTTTAAAGATATAACTCTACTGAATGTGTGATAGGAGCACCTGAATGAGCACTGAAGTGTTTTTGGCTTATGTAAAAAAAAATATTTCTATATAAAGCTTTTAAATATTTGTAAAAGTGCACATATATATGTAAATTAGGGTTTTCTGAATGCCAAACTCAAGCTTTGCCATTTGCTTTTTGTGTGTGTTATTTGTGTGTGGGAGTAATTGGTTGCAGATAAGCGAGGGGCATCACGTTACCTTCATTGTGCAATTGCCTGCTTTTAAAAGAGCTCACTGAGGCATGAAGTTTAAACCTTATCACCACCAGGGAAAACCTTTATACTCTGTCAGTTTCAAGTGCAACAAAAAGACTGTCAAGTCAGAACCAAAAATCAAAAAATACTGGGGCCTTTTTTCATGTTTTTTCTTTTCTTCTCCCATCAGAATCTGCTGGTTGCGGTCCATCTCCGACAGATCTTATGTGACTCTGTCTGGTTTTCTATCCCAGAGGAACAAGAGCCTGGTATTCTGGCTGGGTCACTTAGTAAACACTTTCCACCTCCATACCAGCTCCTGACCCAGGAGTATTTGTGGATGGACAAAAACACGGGCAATTTCTACACCACTGAACAAAAGATGGATCGTGAGACCCTCTGCCCCGAGGAGACAGGAGCTGAAGAATGCATTATTCTACACAATGCTATCGTGGGGCCCTCAGGAGACCTTATACAGTTTCCTGTGATCATAGAAGACATCAATGACAATGCACCTCATTTTGAAAACAGTGAAATACACCTGAAAGTGTCTGAGGACGTAACTGTTGGGACTAGTTTCTTACTGGATGACCAGGCTCAGGACAGGGATGCTGGACATAACGGCAAGCTGCATTACCACCTGGAAGATTCTGATGGTGTTTTCAGAATAAAAGTTGAGAAAGACGGGCCTGTCATCATGCTGGTTGTGCAAACAGCTCTGGATAGGGAGACTCGGGACCTGTATCACATGGCGCTGGTGGCCACCGACCGCGGCTCAGACCCTTTAAGTGCTACAGCAACGTTAATAGTCACAGTGACAGATGTTAATGACAACTGTCCAAGCTTTAGCTCTGACAGCGCCCGCAATGTCACCATCCCCGGAGACTCTAGGAAGAACATGCTGGTTGCTCAGGTCAAAGCCACAGACCCAGATTCAGGCCCGAATGCTGCCATCGTTTACTCCCTCAGTCCCAAAGTCTCTAAGCGCGCCAAGAAGCTTTTTAGCCTTGACAGTCTCACTGGGTACATCAGACTAACACAGGACCTCCAGAGTGACAACTCAGAGGACCTACTGTTAAAAGTGTTAGCTAGCGGCCATCACTGCCCCCCAGCAGACACTCAGGTAACCGTATCTGTGCTCCCCAAGGCGAACCAAGAGCTGACGATCAAGATCGGGTTCATAGCAGAGCATCAAAACCAAACGATGGTGTTACCAGAGAACCAGCCCCCTACCGTCTTAGCCGTTTTAGAGCTTGAGGGTGACAGCAGCTTTAAAGACACATCTCTTGCCATTGAGAACGAAGTGCCTTTCACTTTGAGTCCACAGAATGGCAAATATCTGCTTTCCACATCAAAGCCCCTAGACTATGAGACGAAAAGTGAACATCATATTTCAGTGGTAGCGCATGCGAGATCAGCAGAAGGCACTGTGATCGCTCCTTCCAGGCGTGTGATGAGAGTTATGGTGTCAGATGTCAATGATAATGCGCCACATTTCCTCCAGCCTCACTATCAGCTGGAGGTGGAGGAAAACAACCAGCCAGGAAAGCCTCTGCTGCAGGTCTTGGCTTTAGATGCAGACAGTGGATCCAGTGGCAGAGTTACCTACAGGCTGGACAAACACACATCTACCGTCTTTAACATTGACCCTGTGACAGGTCAACTGTCTGTATCAGCCTCTCTGGATAGGGAACAGCAGGATGTACACAAACTCACTGTGTTTGCAAGAGATAGCGGCTCTCCTCCCTTGGAGTCAGTGGCCACTGTATCTATTCGTGTTCTGGACCAGAATGACAATGCACCTGTTTTCCTAACACCTCACTTTCTCTTTTTTATTCCTGAGAGTGTACCACCATTTGCCCAGGTGGGGGGACTAGGGGTGACAGACCCAGATGAAGGGAAGAATGGGAACACAGAGTTGCATCTTGTAAACAGCAGCGGACCCTTTGTTGTGGATAACACTCAGGGGACACTGCGAACCACTACCAACTTGGACCGCGAGACACAGGACCGCTATGAACTCTACCTGCTGGCCAGCGATCATGGGCACCCAGTTTCTTTGACTTCCACTGCCAGGGTAACCATCTTTGTGGAGGACATCAATGACAACCAGCCGAAAGTGATCCTTCCAAGCAGCAACTCCTCATGCCTGACGGTCTCTCCAGAAACCACTGAAGGCACCATGGTAACAAAGATCTATGCCGTAGACGAGGACTCTGGGCTGAATTCGGAGATTACATACACTGTTGTGGCACCAGAGCCAGTGCAAAATAGCAGCCCCTTCCGGGTGGATTCAAGATCAGGGAATATCACCGTAGCTCAGCAACTTCTACAGCAGGACCTACGAATGCATCACCTGTTCATTGTGGTCAGAGATGGGGGGAAACCTGCTCCACTTTATACCACTGTCTGGGTTAATCTGTGGGTCAATGAGAGCATGGAGCCCTGCCACTTGGACAGGGCACCCACCTGGACAGGGACACCTGACTTGTTTCAAACCCCCTCAAAGGCCCCCATCTGTGAGGTGGAGGACACCAGATCTGCTCAGCTGATACTGTTAGTAGGCCTTGGCATGATGCTGGCATCCATATGCTTGCTCGTGGTGACAGCTGTTTTGTACCTGAAACAGAGGAGAGTAAGTCCACAACAGAACAAGAGGGTTGACAATGCTGAAAATGAGATTCCACTCAGGCTCATGGACAAATATTATTCTGATGACTAACAGAGATGCATGTAATACTCACTCACATTCTGTCAAGGATGAAATAACTCTGTGAATTAAAGATATTTTGAATTTTTGTCAAATGCTCCTTGTATTTGAATAACAACATTTGTTAAATTATTTGGATACGCAGTTTACTCAAGCATTTGTCAACAGCAAAACTGCACAATTTTCGAATTCAAGTGATCCATTTTCAGATAAAGATCGCTGCAAGTTACCAGGAAAGCATTGAAATGGTATTCTGATAAGTGATGTAATTGAATTTATTGCAGAGATTTCTTTATGTATCAAAAACTGTAATGACACAGGTGATGTGTACAGTAGAGAGCATATCACAGTATTGCTAAAATACCAGTATCACAGCCATCATTAGGGTTTATTCTCCATGACCTCTTAAACAATGAGAAGACTGAGGTAATGGTCTGCTCAGTTGATTGGGCCTTTCTCAGATTTCTGACTCTGAGTGACAGGGAGACTAAGGTATTTAGACACACAAAGGGGTTTAATGTTGCTCCGGAGAGGAGGTGATGAAAGTCTCTCAAGAAGCAGCTCTGAGACGACCACGGGAGGTGGAACGCAGCTGTGGACAGGTGAGAGGCGGCAGAGGGAAGCCACACCACCATCTCAAGTCACCGCCTCACACCTGTTATCTGATAGCATTGCCTCTCACCCACGGTGCTGGATGAAACCCAAAAGGCAAAAAGAAAAGAAAAGAAACCTACTGTACTGCACCCAGTAACCCAGCAGTTGTGTTGTTCTGATGACAGATGTTTGGTGTGAAGTCACACTGTGTTCAAAAGAAATCTTTACAAAAGGCGGTTTCTCTCATGTGTTACTGATACGTTTGTATGCTGGGGAACAATTGATGTATCAAAACGGGTTAAGTGATGCATAAAGTATGAATGAATCTGCGTAAAATGTGTTTACAAATCTGTGGACACACAATTACACAAAGAGGGCAGGCTAATTGTTTAAGCTTTCACTAAAGACAGCTTTTTCCATCTTTGGGGTATCATAAACTATTGAACGATCCTTTTCAAGATACACCTGTGTTAGAGGAAAGTCATGAGTCAGGGCCTGTGAAACACAATGTACAACAACCTAGTTAGTCGAGAACAAGGCTTGTATAACATGAGTGGTGTTTCTCTGAGGATTTCAAAGCTAGTAGCTCATAAAATAAATAATCTAATAGGGTTGTACTGTGAGACTAACAACATTAGCTGAGAGCAAATAAAGAGCTCCATAACAAAATTACAAATTAAACATACGAATAAATCCTTCTAAAAGATCTTTAATTTGTAATTGTCAGAGTCCATTAGATTAAAACATGTTAGCATTAATATTAAAAACAGGCCTGTTTTGGTTCAAAGAGATGTTTTTGACCCAGTTGACTAAATGTCTTTTACATTTACAATTGTACAGGAGCACCATGTTTAAATATGCTTCTTGACAAAACTGATTTCGCTCAAAGGAAAAAAAAAATGAATGGGATCAAAGTCACTATGTGCTTGCTATGGTGTGCAAATGCTGTGGCAGGAGAAAGCCTGCCATCTACTGGATATAGATGAAGCCAAATCTTACTCTTTATTTCTGGTATTTAGCCAGAGGGGTGGTGATGAATCAGAGGACAGTCTCTCACACTGCCACAGTCAGGTCGCCCTGAGATCAGTGATGTTTCCCTGCTGCTTCTCCACTCACAGCACATCTCATTTTAATCTATTTTGTTTTCTCAAGCTGAACATTTGATAGTCAGTTATGGGTTTTGAGGAGCTGACATGGACAAAGAAACAAGCTGGCACCGACCCAAATACCCAGTGGATTATTTCTGAGATACACATCAGGGGTTTTATGATCACAAATGACATAACAATCCAGTCCAATTAAAACACAAATGATCTTTTTTTCCCTGAGAACTCTCTGTAATGGTGTCCTCAACTATCTGGCTTAAAATACACTGTTTGACTTTATATCAAAAGTTGTGTTATCCACATATTCATGTCCTGTGAATGTCACTTTAAGGTTGCTTTTAAGGGCACATTTACAGGACTGAACAGATACATTTTATAGATAAGTGATAAAGCCCCATATCAGTTTTTTGCCAGCTGGAATATCAGATTTCCGTGTCTCAAACACTTCAGTCAAACAGATAGGATCTAATAGTTTCCCCAAGTCTGGTGAGCATCACCTGACTGTCCACACAGGCTCATGTTCACGGTGTAACTCAGACAAATCACCACTGCAGGACATGCGGCACCTTCTTATTCCCATAGACCATCTGCATGATTCATGAGCTGTTTCTCATTTGGTTTTATTCATCAGGCTGAAAAAATGTTGCCATGGGGGTTTTAAATAATAAAAAAAAGGCCTTGGCGAACCAGGAACTGTATTCCCTAGAGTTGGGATAGTCAACACACACACAAAAAAAAAAAAAACTTCTTCTGTATTTGCATAAGAAGTTACAAGTAGCTCTCTCCATATAAGCAAATATGCGTCAACAATGAACTAACTTTCTCCAAGCGTAAGAACCTTGACCTCCTCATTATTCTCCGCCTTGAAGTTCATTGAAAAGCGACATTGTTTCTTTAAGATTTCACTTGCAGTCATCAGCGGCTCTGTCCATTGTTGTGGGAACAGAAAGAGAGTTGAGATTGATATACGGGGGCCGAGGACAAGTTGCGCATATCATCAGCGGACCAGCTGCAGTGCAGTGCAGGCAGCAGTAGCCAACAAGTCCTGAACGCATCCTTCCAGACATGGGTAAGAAAACTCCAGCCACCTTCATTGGCTTTTAGCAGACAGAATACTTCAGATTATCCAATCTGCATTTGATTTGATGTGATTGCACGCTGATATGAATGGGACTGTGAAAGGGCATCAGAAATTATTAAGTTTTTTGTCAGTTTAGAGGTCGCCTACTCACCGGCTGATGCTCCACTGATATTATAAGATTTATTTCATGCTTGAGATGGCAGGGCTACTTTCAGAGGAGCCTTGTCGCATTTGCTTTCGGTCGTAATCTTTCTCAATTTTTAAAGAGCCGAACTTGGCCTCAACCAGACTTTTTTTTTGTAACGAGGCCTGTATTTTCATTTGAGTCACAACCTAGACCCAGACCAGACAATGGGCAGCTTTTGTGCAGCAGGTTTCGGATCTTTGTTTGGTCAGGTGATGCCATTAATTAGTTAATTAGTACAAGGTGTATTTGGAGGCTCTTTTTTATTATTATTGGTTAGATTGAATGTTTAAAGCTCTGGTTTATGTGCATGCTGTGGTCTACTGGTACTTGTGGAGAGCAGGATTCTTTGTGCACATGGAAATATTGAGAATATTTATCTGTTATTTGCTAGTTTCCTCACAGTTTATCTTTTTAAACCCCCCCTCTCTCACACACACTGATCAGTTTGCCTCTCTCTCATACACACACACACACACACACTCCAATGCAGCCATGTAGATGTGTTCTGTTAAAGAGCTATCTATTTGCCCCTCCTGCCATCTGTGTTTACTGTAATGGTACCAACCACAGTCTGTCTGCTTCCATTGTGCGTGCCTGTGTGGATGCATGCATGCAAGCGTGTAATGGCACACATGCACACAGTTGCATTGTTTGTTTATAGATTTGCTATCCTATTCTAGCACAGACAGCGTCCCACTATCGCTTTCTTGTTCCTGTGTCTTGCAAGAAGGAAGTCTATGAGTGTGCATGTGTGCGTTCGTGTGTGTATCACGCATAGAGGTGCCTCTGGTCTTTGTTTGCTTGACATTGGTGGCCCTTGTACCCCCATGATGCTGTGGGACAAAGACTGTTGTCTCTGCAGTCACAAAAGCACCCTCTCTCTCTATTTCACTTTGTCTCTCCTCTCCGTCCTCCCCCTTTTCTCACACTCCCCATGCTGGGTGGTGAATGGAGTCAGGGTGCGAGCTGGGGTCAGAGCAGACACTTCCCCATGCCCTTGGCCCTTGGCATCTATTCAAGCAACACATGACTATTAGGGAGAATGCACAGCTTTAATAAGGGGATGAAAGTGTTTACAGCTGCAGCTCGATCCTAAGTGACAAAGTAGTAAAGGTACATTTTCTTTAAAAGGGAAAAAAAATTAAATTAAATATCAGTGTTATCTAGGTATGCAGATAGTTTTGGTTTTGGTCTTCAGGTGTGTGAGATATCCATCTCTAAGATGTCTGCTTTCACGCCAGTTCAGTGACATTTTATGTGGTGACATGTGGTGTTGAGTTCCTAACTTTTTCTCTGGAGTAAAAAGAAAAACATTTTTAATTTTTGAAAAAATTTGATAATCTGTTCATAGTATCAGTTAATTATCAAGCAGATTCAGGCTTCCCCATTGCGATGACTGCTTTTATCTGTTTCATATCAGTCTAAACTGAATCTCTGCATGTATTGGACACCTAGTCAGATAAAACAAGACTTTTGAAGATATTGACTTGGATTCTGAGAAGTTATCGTAGACATTTAACCACAATTTCTGGACATTCTCAGACTAAAAGATTAATAGATCAATAAATAATGAAAAACATAGAGAGGGATATCTTAAAACTAGAGCAAACACAACTAAAACTTGCCTTGCCACCACCAGAAGGGAGTCAATGTGAAACTTTGACTCACTTCTGCTTTTGTAGGTTGTAGAACATGTTCATACGAACCTAACAAAGTGGAAAGAGAAAGACATGAAAGCACCTGCTGTAAATTCTACTGCGCATCATTTGCACATTGGAACAGAGTCCATCTTCTGTGCTGTCTGTCATATTGCATCAGTTAATTATGTGCCCTGACTTTCATGGCGCTGTGTCTTGTCTAACAGGTTGCTATGACTGCTGTATGCGCTGTTTGGGTGGGGTACCATACTGCTCCCTGGTTGCCACACTGCTATGTTTCTCTGGCATTGCCCTCTTCTGCGGTTGTGGGCACCAGGCACTAACAGAGACTGAGAGACTCATCGAGACTTACTTTGCCCGTAACCTTCAGGACTACATCACCCTCGCCTACATGTAAGTGCTAAATTTAAGCATTTCCATCACTGTAGTGAGATCTTTTTAAACCTAGCTATGGGATTTCTTGGCTGGAGTTTCTATTCAGAAGCTTTAGGTTCTTTGTAACCCTGAATTTTTACTGTTTTCTTTTCCTTTTCTGCTTTTTAGTATTCAATATTTCCAGTATGTCATCTACGGTTTGGCCTCCTTTTTCTTCCTCTACTGCATCGTGTTGCTGGCTGAGGGCTTCTACACCACGAGCGCTGCCAGGCAAACCTTTGGAGAGTTCAGGAGCACCATGTGTGGCCGCTGCCTCAGCTCCTCGGTGAGAGGGCCCAGAGTGGGACAAGTAAAGGGGATTGGAGAGATTGGATGGGATTAATACACATATCACTCCCTGGTGGGCGTTGAGCTGAAAATCTTAAAGCCGCTAAAAACCTTTGGGGACATGCAAAGATAAGCATACAGTGAGTGTTTGAGCGGATGCGTGGCGGGGAAGCTGAGTGGCTGGAAGATGAGGAAGAGAACAAAGAGGGAGATAATAAGTAAAGCTAATCAGGAAAAAGTAAATGTGGTCACTAAGTGAGTCACTGCTCATAAAGTCATTCTCTTATGTGCATTGGTTTATTATGATTATGCACCCTAATGTTTACTCTGCTCCCTCCTTACACAGTTTATAGTGATGACATATGTACTAGCTGTGCTGTGGCTGTTGGTGTTTGCCTTCTCGGCCTTGCCTGTCTACTTCTTCTACAACATGGACGCAACCTGCCACACCATTGATGTGCTGACTGAGACTCCTGCGAGTATCAACCAGCTCTGTGTCGATGCAAGGCAATATGGTAACAAGATATCTATCAATGCAAACCTATAAGACTGTTGACAACCGAGACAATTTTGATCCTACTATCCTCTGTACCGTTGTCCTCCATTGTCCAAAGTCTCTTAATGAAACTAAAGAGTCTCACAGTAGCTCTGTGCACACACGAACATGAATACCTTTCTACCAAATTTCATGGCAGTTCATCGAATAGTCAAGACCTTTCAGCAAAATCCACAAATGTCATCTTTGTGATGACGTTAGAGGAAAAGTCAGGGGATTTCCAAAGTCACTGGGATTTATCCTCTGGGGACCACAAATGTACAATGAGAACTGTATTAGTAGGCCAGTCAGTAGTTGATAGTCTGGACCAAAGTGGTAAGCCAACCCACAGACCAACATTACCATCCCTAGAGCCCTTCAGTGTGGCAAACAAAACATACTTGTCTCACAATGAGCCGCACTGTTACACTGGGTGACATGGCTCATTAAATGTGTATTAATCCACAGATGAAAATAGTCCCTAACATGTGCTTTCAATAGTAACCAGGAGGCTTTTGAGTGCCACAGACAAGGATGGGATCAGAAGTTACTGAAAATGACCTAACAGGCTGTTGGTTTTGGACGTTTCATGTGATTTGTGGACAATAAGGCCATCTTTACGCTTTGATTGTCTCTGAACTGAAAAGAGAAATCTGATGTTTCACAGGGCTCCTGCCATGGAACGCAGTTCCAGGAAAAGCTTGTGGTATAACTCTGTCCACTATTTGCAAGACCAGAGAGGTAAGAACCAGGAAATAATTCAAGCTGTTCAGTCGTGTTATAAAACTTTCGACGGTATGTTTCATCATTAATGCAAATCTCCTCCTATCAGTACCGAATGACCTATGACCTCTACATCGCCGCGTTCGCCGGTGCGGGCATCACTCTCTTGGCTCTGGTGAGTGATTATGCTTCAGCCGGAGCCCATTTGGCTGCACTTCCACAGTGGGGTATAGTGTTATGACTCATGTGACATAGTGACGCTCAAAGTGTAGGCGGCAAGGCATCTCAGGCCTCCATGACTGATGACTTCTGTACTATTGCTCTCTGTTCCTCTTTCTCAGCTGACACAAACATCATAATAATGCCGTAATGTCTGGTGGTTTACCAGCCAGACAAATGGTACACCCATTATACTTGCACACTCCATTACAGAAGCTGTTATACGGATGGTATCTGCTATCAAATTAATGTCATTAGCAGTTAATCATATTTTTTTTTTCTTATTTGTAGAGTATCAGGGTGTGGATGTTTCTTTCTTTTCACTTCTGTTCTGACACCTTTTGTCTCTGCTTGTACTTCCGTAGCTGACCTACACTGTGTCGACCACCTATAACTTTGCAATTCTGCGGTATCTGGGGAGGAAAGGCTTAGGTGCACGGTGTTAGGCTCACCAGCTTCCTGTCTGCTCTGTCACTACTCCACCAGCTTCTCTGATGGCTCTGTCACTACTTCACCACCAATATGGGGATCTAAAAGGACGGCAACATTTCTCTACTTCCACATCACCTGCACAGAACCGCCTGCGTTTATGGACTCTTAAAAAAATGTTGTCCATATATTTTTACTTTTCTTGTTGGGAAGAATGTTAATATTTTGTTATTTCTTTTTCTTTGTATTTTTTTTTTTTTTACGTGTGTGAGGTTTATCTGCTGCTTTTACATGCAGTAAGTTTTATTTCATTTGTTTTTAATGCCAAGTCACCAAAATAGCTTGTAAATTATTGGGCTTTTTGCTTGCCGAGGTTAGCATCTAAAATTGGTTTCTGCTCCACACTGAGCTCAAAGATACAAATAACACACCACTAATAAATTAACATATGTAAGGAATAACCACCAATTTGCAACACATGTGCAGCCAGAATGCAGCTGTTGCAGAGAATGGGGGATTAAAAAGGTTACCATGGTTACCCTCCCTCACATCTGGTTGCCATGGTGGCAGACAAGCACGCATTTGCAGTCTCACGCTGACCTCAGGACTTTTCTCACGGGCCGGAGAAAAGCCTCAACAATGGAGTCATGCCTGTTTTCTAAAAGCTAGCCAATAAGGAGCCAGTTGTGGGGGCCACCTGCGCTACGGGTCTCTGCCAAGGGTTATATTACGTGTCAAAGGAGGGGGTCCTGTGGACAAAGAGAGGGTTAGACCTCTCTAAAGGCTCAATGCAGCTCTTCAGGGACGGCAACCGCACGCACAACACCATCCACATGCTGCTGCATGATCCCTACCTCCCTCTGAATAATAAAAAACGATGGCTTTAGAGTGAGGAGACTGCAGGAATTTTAGATAATTTTGAATAGTTTCTTTCTGACAAAGGGACATACTTGTTTAGTTCTGATCTAGAAAGGTCTGGAATTGTTTCTCTCATAATTGTGAGATGGCAAAAAGCACTAGGTGCTAACTTATCGAGTGACCTCATATTATTCGACCTGAAACACATTGTTGAGGTGTGAGTCCCCCCCTGCTGTTAATGCATGACTGAGGTACTTTTATAGAGATGAGACAGCTTTGTTTTGTCTCTAATTCTTTAGGAATTTTGTTGTAGTTATTGTATAACACACCTTTTTACTTACTGTAGCTGAACTTTACTACTACTTTTACACTTTGGGTATTACTAACAAAAACCTTTTGCAACATAATAAGTAGATTATTCTATTTGGTGGAAGCTTTACCCAGCTGTGAGTGGTGGATTTGTCAAGGGACTGCTGGCTGTTTGATGATTATTTTTTTTGTGTTGGTAAAAGAATTTGATAATAAAACACAATATTCTTTGAAGTATTTGTGCACAGTGCTTCTGGAAAAAAAACCCATTTGTTTGTATTCTGTGAAAGTGTAGTGTCACAGTGTTCGACTAGCGCTCCATCCTTGGCTCCCTGCCACATTTAGGGGGCCAAGGTATTTTGTAAGGTGTTTTGTATTCTCTCCTCTTGTGTCCACAGGTGCACTGTTCCCTGCACTTGGCTGTGAACCAGATGTATCTGAGGAAGCTCAAGCGCAGGGTGAAAGAGGAGAAGGGAGACCATGACCTGTTTGGGAGGCTGCAGAGAGACAAAGGAGGGACACTGTGCTCTCCGTATCCTGCAAACGCATCTGACATCTCCTGACAGCACCTTCAACTTTTCATGATGCCCATTACAAATGAGCCAGTCATCAAATTTATACTGTTCTGTAAAGCGTTGGCAGTATTTGTTAAATTGTTCCTCTTCATTATTTTGATATTTTTTTCATTGAAATAGAGGCTATAGTGTGTTGCTATGTGAAGTTGTAAAATGGTAGAAATGCAGTTGGGAACTGAGCCATAACAATTCAGATTTATGCTTATGATTTTCTGCATTTGACCAGTGACTATACAACCTGTACTTTCTGTACATTTAAGATTTAAAAAGATGTAGTTTGAATGCAGACTTGATGAAAAAGGTTTTTTTCTTTTTAATTTCTCGGTGTGTGGTGCATGCTCGATATTCTTTTTAATGAAGGAGGAATAAACAGTGTTCACCGTCTCCTGGGTCCACAGACATACTTGGTCATTCAAGAACTTTCAAGGTCTTGCATGATGAAATTCAAACGAGCTACATTTGCGGGTAAAAATTCATGACCTATGTTTTACTTGTGGTCTTGCTGACAAACAACAGTAATGCTTCATTTTCCCCCCTCCCGATGCTGAAAATGATCCCACCATACAGAACAGCAAAGCGGAGAGAGCCGAAGTATACCGATTAGTTTGAGTGACCCATTTTAAAAATAGTTTTTTGTTTTCAAGCTTGAAAGTCATTTTTCAAGCCCCGATACTTTCATGAATTTTCAAGGCATAAGCACAAAAAGCACTGACAAGATAGAATCTCATTTGGTATGTTGCGTGTTTTATTTGTAGCCAAGCACTGGAGAGTATACACCACTTTGCCAGCATGTTGGCACGCCGTCTCTATCCTCTGTAGTGCAAAAAGAGGAATAAGGGGAAGTTGTCCATTAGATCAACGCATAATCAAGATGAACAGTCTGACTCTCACACAGCTTCAATCACTCTCATGAGTCGAGCACTGAGGGTGAAACAGACGTTCGGTGTCATTTTGTACATTATTATAAAATGAATGCCCTTTGCGATTTACATAAGCCATTAATATGGACGGCCCAAAGAAATTTTCTTTTACATTCATAAATATTACAGAAACATGAAAAGAAATACTGACATTAGTCTGGGTTGCAGTGAAAATAAGACAGCATCATGAGGGTAACATACTGTAGGGTTATGCTACCATCTTATACAGATTCCAGGTAAACACTGTGGTAGGCTACATCTGAACAGGATAAAAACTGAAATACAGTAAAGAGACAAAATATTCTGTTAAATCCAGAAAATATTAACACTTACAAATGATAACAGCCCTCATTTTTGCTTTGAATTAATGTACCAGCTTCATTTTGTTAAAATGCCCTACTCAGTTCACAGTTAATAAAGTTTCTCTCCCTACGCTGTGAGTACCACTAGTCGCCACACCTTATAAAAACGTTACCAGTAATCACATGAACAAGCTGTTTGTTTTAAGCCTGCATTAAACCAAAAGTTCCATGTATTAAGTAAATATGACTGTACCTGGTTGGATTCGGCTCACTTTCACAGTTAACCGTTAGTCTGCATGCACACACTAAGACATGATGCATGTTTTCATTTGAAAGGCAGATAACGTGATCTCAGGCTGAGAGAATACACAAGACCTTCAACATACTGCAAGAGAAAAAAAAGTATGAGAACATGAACTATAATGGAGGCTATCTGTGGTTGCAAGAAAACAGTTATCTTATTTATGAAACGGGTATGACTGGATGAAATATAAAACAATATTCCAGCAGCAATCAAAATACTGATGAGAATGAAATTAGACTATGTTAGACTTGAAGCATTGAATGTCAGGCATATTATTTACTCAAACTGTGCAGCCAAACAACAAAGCCCTCTGGCCTATAGCAGCAAAACCAAAAGGGACAAACTCAAATCTAAGTCAGTCTGTATTAAAAACACTGAAAGTCAAAACTAAAGTACCACCCAGCTGAAAACAAGTAAACATCATTTAGTTGTCAGAAAACTCAGTTGTATATTTTCACCCAGTACTGTATGAACTGGGTGATGCACAATGCACACGTTGCAGGTCTTAACGGCTGTGTCCTTCTGCTGAGGCTGTTTAATATTCAGCTGAGACCTAGAATGAACAGACTTGACAGCACAAGGTGTATGTAATATAATGTAAAGCACAGGAGACCTTCAGAAAAGGAGAAAAAAGAAGAAAAAAACTACAGGACTGGAATGTTAAGCCCTGCCAATCAACAAGGCAGACACATAATAGTGAAAATTATTGTTAATCCTAATAATTATAACTTCACTTATACATCGGGAAAACAGACTTTAATCAAGCCTTGATCAAGCACTGAAGCCTAATGAAAATATCACACAATGCCTGTAAAAAAAAAAAAGAAAGAAAAATGTAATGAACGGCGGATGGAAACGCGCTTCACAGAAAAATAAACAGCAGTTGATGAACAACAGTAGCAAAAGCAGCATTATCTTTGAACTTTGAGAGAACACTGACTGAACCTCACTTAGTAAACAGGCCCCATGTACGTAAAATTATCTGACAACCTGACACCTCCTGCTACACAGCAGTGCAACGACAGATAAAATAGTCAAATGAGTAAGAGCGTTCCCGATAGCTCGTACCTTGTACTTACACGCTCAGAGCTGCAAAATTAAAGCTCGCAATTCCCTTACCACTGAAGACAAACAAGGTCGTCTTTCTTTTGAGAGCAGCAATCATTTCCCCTTTCTCGTACCTCAAATCATATTTGTCATCGTACCGATGTTGGGAGTTTCCAAGTACAATATCTGTCCCTCGCACTGTCTGTGCCCAGAAAATACATTAGCTCTCTGCTTCTCCCGAAAGATCTGATAACGAGAAAAAATGTGATGAAGTATTCAAAGTTCTGCTAAAAACCCAGGAAAATCCGCTCACGGACTGACAGAGCACGGCAGTTACAGGAACTGTGTTGCTGTGCCAAAGGTAGAGTGTGCTCTTCAAGAGAGGATTCATATATTCTCTCGTCCAGCTAAAATATTAATTATTTCAAATTTGTTTAAAAATGCTCTGAAAGCACCATTTGATATAACTCCTGCATAGGCAGACTAAGCTGAAGCTGGGTAACAATATTTTTTTTGTGCAACACTACTGAAAGCAGACAGAGTACAAAGGATGAGTGTGCCTGTTACAGTGTGCCTGTACCTTGAGCAATAACTCAACAATCTTGATACCAACTGAATCCTTGAAACAGCTCTCATCAGAGCAGCTGTATCTTATCCACATTATCGTTAGGGGATACTGAGTACCTTGTACTTATAGTGTACCATAAACAATATCTGACTGGCTCTCAAAACTAGCCATGGGCACGTTTCAGCCAGCAAGATTAAGACAAAGTGGATTCACACCTGACAAATCAGCAGCAAGACGTGCGAGAGGTTTTGCGGTTGCCATGTAGATCAATAGTACTACTCAGTAGTGCATGGTCAATCTGGTCTTCAGCAGCCAGAACCTCCCTGACAGCTGCCTCGAATGCAGCCGTGACATTAGTGTCATCCTTAGCACTAGTCTCGAAGTAAGGGCAGCAGCCGTTCTCTTCGCACCACGCCCGTGCTTCATCTTCCCCCACTTCCCTCTGCTCCATGTCTACCTTATTGCCAAGTACCACGAAAGGAAACCGCTCAGGGTCTTTAACGTCAGAGTAGTACATGAACTCCTTCTTCCAGCAGCCGAGGTTCTGGAAACTCTGCAGGTCGTTCACAGCGAATGTGAGCAGACAGCAGTCGGCGCCTCGGTAGAAGGGCGTACGCAGGGACTTAAAGCGCTCCTGACCTGCTGTGTCCCAGATCTGAAGAGTAACCAGGCGCCCGTCCACCTCCAGGTCCCGGTTGAGAAACTCCACACCGATGGTGTGAAAGGACTGAGAGTCGAAGCGGTCTGTGACGTAGCGGTTCATTAGGGAGGACTTGCCCACTCCACCATCCCCCAGCAGGATCACCTTCAACAACAGGCTCTTCCCGCTCATCATGTTTCCTCCCACCCAGCAAGGCCTCCTCCCTGGGTAACAGGCCTCCACACCAGGTGGCAGGCCAGGGTCAATTTAACCTAAAAAAAGGAAGAAATACAAAAAACGGATGCAATCAAACGGAAAAACAAATCACCACTGAGCAATCGGAAATCAAATGTAGTGACTTTTCAGAAAACATTCCCTCGGATGTCCTCCCTAAACTCTTTGTGATTTATGTAATTAAAGACGGACAAATATATTTACTCGTTGCTAAAGTAACCACTAACTACGGTTGCCATTAGATGGTTAACTCAGTTATGGTGCAGCTATCTATCCCATTACCTGACTCAGCCTGGACTGGGAGCTCAGAACACCACCCCTAATGGCAGTCTTGAACTGTCTGTGCTAGAGACGAGCTCCCAGTCTGGTCAGAGGCACCTAATGGGATGGCTGGTTAGCTAATGAAAGCTATCAACAAAAGCTGAGGCAGAGCAGTCGGACTATGTCAAACAGACAAAACCACAAGTTATAAAAGTTGTGTTTTTGTACAGTAATCAGTGAGGCCCGGCCTGCAGAGACACTCCCCACCGACAGCATCTAATGTTTTTCCTAATTCTTGTCTCATTTGCGCTCTATATCACTATTGCTGCTGTAGCTGTTGCATGCCATCGAGGTGCTCACAAGCACTGGATGCAGCTCCTTGGTTGGTAGGTTGGCAGATAATAACCCGAGGGTGTGAATAAAGGGCCAATATAAAATAAATAACTACTCGTGAATCATGCAAAGCTTGCTCGAGTCCCAGAATAAAAATATAGGAGCACAATAGGTCCTCTTTAAAGTGTGTAGCCTTGACTTCACTGATAATTCAGTGCAAATAAGGACAATTTTAACCTCAAGTGAACCTTTCTGACAACAGATGGACGCCATATGACAGATCTGTAATGGTTGACTAGTTTCAGGGACACAATGACAGGGGTGAAGGACCTGAAGCTGCGTGCTTGATGATTACAGCCTTGTTGTTCACTGCATGACACATTATTAATATTGCATTATGATAATCTATGCACTGACATCATCATAAAACATTAAGACAACATCAGTTTTGTGACCTACATGGCAAGTGAAGTGTAAAAAGAGTCCTACGCCACAACAACAACAACAACAACAACAACAGGGGCGAGTCAGGATCAAGAGCTGACTCTGTAGACGACTACTGCACATGCGCAGACCTGTAAACATGTAGCAGCTTGTTGTCAAGTGTGACTGTCTGCTAAAAGAACTCTGATGGTCGCTAAGCAACGGTTCGTGAAAAAGGTTTCGGAGCAGAAGTGAAACTAGGAACTGAAACAGGTGACAAGACTTGTAAAAGATAAATGAACAGCAGCACACACAGTGTGACTGTCAACACTGTGCAGCGGCTTGGCGAAGCTAGCCGGCTGCTTGTTGACATGCCCCATCCTGACAGGCTAACCCGTTAGCTTCACTACTAACGCGGCTCAAAACAAACGTGAAACCCGCTGCGAGCATCCGGATAACACACGACGCAGTGAGCCGATGTATCTACAGTGTAATGCATGTGCCACACACAGGACAAACACAGTCACTCACCCTGCTCCTGTCAGTTTATATCGCCTGGTGTGTGTGTGTGTGTGTGTGTGTGCCCTGCGCTCTGCTGACTGAGATTGAGCGTCGTCGTGACGTGCGCGCCCCCCAGCGACGTGCACAGCGACCAGGGCCAAGAACCGAGGTCCTAAAGCCCGTAGAGTTAATGACCTTCAAAGTGTATTTACTGTGTGTGTATGTGTGTGGATAGATAGCTATCTCGATAGCTAGATATATAGATCGATAGATAGATAGATAGATAGATAGATAGATAGATAGATAGATAGATAGATAGATAGATAGATAGATAGATAGATAGATAGATAGATAGAACATAAACTAAAAAAACAAACAAAAAAACAAACAAGAACAAAAAAAAATAGCAATGGGACATGAACAGGAGACTACAACATGATCAGGTGCAGGTGTTGTAAAGTCTCACAGCAGCAGGGATGAAGGACCTGTCATGTCACAATGTCATGTCATGTCATGTGTATACACAATACACAACATTTCAAAGGCAAATATTACATTTTTATTATGTATTTTTTCTTGTGTGTATTTTTTCTATTCACTGTCTACAGTCCAATTTAATTGTATATAGTTTTTTGTAGTTCAATTTCTTATTTGGTGGTCCTGCACGACGTCCACTACATATATTACTACTGTCATTATTGCTACCATATCTCCATTACAGTTTATAGTTTAGTTTATGATTTGCTGCTGCTGTGCATCTGTGTCTCTATATCTCTATCACAGGTTCCACTGCTACTCCAAGTTAAGTCCAGTAGCCATCGAACTGGCTTGTGCAATACATAAGTGAGATCTTCCACACATGCATACTGCACCTTAATCAATCAGTGTCTATTCTCTCTGTACAGTCTCTCAAAGACAAAATTCTTTATAAGGTTTTAGATTTACATATTGCATAGTTCACAGTTTACTTGGCTTTTATTTTATTTCACTGTTACTGGTTTTATTTAACTTTTATTTCTATTATATATCATATAGGTGTATAGTGTTAAAGTTTTGTTTTCTTGCTATCACTTACTATCTTACTTACCATCTGGGAGCTGCTATAACAAAAACAATTTCCCTGCGGGGATTAATAAAGTATTTCTGATTCTGCTACTGTGGTCATTTTATCATTCATTGTAATTGTACAGTGTGTTTGTGTTGATCTGTCCTGTACACGTGACATCCATTGCACGTCTGTCCGTCCTGGGAGAGGTGGCTCTTCCTGAGGTTTCTTCCACCTTTTTTCCCTGTTAAAGGTTTTTTGTGGGCAAGTTTTTTTTCATTTTCATATACAGTACATCTATCTATCAACCATTTCACTATATTATGTTTATGTAACAGCTGTAATTTCTAGTTACTTTGCCGAGAGAAAGGTTCTGCATGTTGAATGTATAAAATATGATGTATTGTTATAGATTAAACTATCCAACATAGTCATTCTAATGTTACTTATAATAACATTTAGTAGTTTGGAACTGTAATTTAGCTCTTAATACTAAAATATCCACCAATGTTTAAAGCAGGGGTCAATATTTGTCCACTTTGCCCTTTAGAGCAGGATGGGTATGCTGCAATGAGCAATCACAGACATACAACTAAAAATAAGATAAGAGAAGAGGAGAAGAGATTCACTTGTCACAGGATATTGAATACATAAGAAATTACTCATTAATAAGAAATATATTGAGAAAAAAGTCATTAAGTCTTGCTGGTGGTGTCTGACAGCTGTTGGAATAATCTGAAATAGTGAACAATAATCTTAGAAGAGCAACTTTAATTTATTTAAAATTATTTAAGAAATACATTTAAATTTGATAGTTATGATTAGGACTGAAGTTGGTCAAAAGATTTAATGCAGTGAAAGTGAAAAAAAATATTTACATATGATATTTTTATAGCACTTTTAGCAAAAAAAAAAAAAATTCCATGGCTTTTTTTTTGTTAATAAACTGACACTACTCAAAAAAAAAATGATGCATGCAAATAAATGTTGTTGTCAATTATTGTCATAACCAAGGGTGTAATATTCCTCCCTAAAAAGTTACAGTTTGCACTTAGTGTATAGAAAATTTTAATATATTGTGTTTTTTATCATGTGGGTTCATATTCCCAAAATGGCATTAAAGGGTTAAACTATTTAAGAAATACATTAAATTTTGATAGTTATGATTGAGACTGAAGTTGGCCAAAAGATTTAATGCAGTGAAAGTGAAAAATAATACACATATATTATATTTTTAGCATTTTTTTTAGAAAAATGTCGCTTGCACAAACTTTTTTGAAGGAAGCACAAGACGAACATTATTTGGATTATTTAGCTCAAATCAATTAGGAAAAGCAGATGAGCCTCAGCCCTCACTCCGGGGCTGCAGGTGGCGGTGTGCAGCTTGCTTTAGTTTGCGACCCCGAGGAAGAAGAAAAGCCGAAATGTAGAGGAAGAATCCGGTTGTTTTTATTCCCTGTGCACCGCTGGCTGTCATCAAATCCGGTCTGTCCGGCGTGTAGCTGTCTCTTTGACGGTAAATCACTGAATACAAACGCGCCTTCATGTGTTTGCAGCAGTGACGATGGTAGGAAACTGTGTTGATGTTTGGATACCGATGCATGCTCAAAATCCACTGACACGTCAGTACCAGTGTTTGTTCAACGAAGTTAGTTTCCAGGAGAAATAAGTGCATGCACGACACTTCCAGGAAAGTTGAATTCCTTTGAATGGTGAAATGTGTCATGTGCTCTTTCACAGATGGCAGGAAGGGGCAGGATGGTGTCCTGTGTGTGTCTGGGCTTGTTTGTTGTCCTGTGCTGGGTTTGGGTGTCCTTTGCCTCCTTTCCAGACGATCAACTCACCCTGGAGGACTTGGATGCATTGGACCGAGGAGCCTTTCAGCCTCAGAGTGCTCTCTCAGAGATGGAGTTTGCTTCCATCAGCTCGTACAGAGGACCTGGCAACAGTGACCGCCGCAGTAACAAAGAGCTGCCCATTCTCCTGTGGTGGAGCGGAGGACTGTTCCCACATTTTCCCGGTGACACTGAGCGCATTGACTGTGCCACATCCTCCTGTCTGGTCACAAGCAACCGCAAGGTACTTAAGAGATATTTCACCTTGGCTCAGACGGAGGGAAGATGCATGCTCATCGCTCACATTAATGATAATAATAACCTGAAGTTGTTCTTGCCAGTGATCTTGTGTTTGATCTTGAAAAGGTGCAGCTGTACAAACGGACAGCATCCATCATCTTTTATGGGACAGACTTCAGGGCATATGAGGCCCCACTCCCTCGTCTCCGGCACCAGACCTGGGCTCTGTTCCACGAAGAGTCACCCATGAATAACTACTTTCTCTCTCATGGACCGGGAATCAGGCTGTTCAACTACACTGCCACGTTTCGCAGGGAGTCCGACTACCCCCTGACCCTGCAGTGGCTGCCCACTCTGGACTACTTGCTGACGCCCGTGGCCGTGTCTTTGGAGGAAAAGAACCGACTGAGGAGAGACGGTCTGGCTCCTGTGCTGTACATGCAGTCCCACTGTGATGTACCGTCAGACAGAGACAGATATGTAAAGGAGCTCATGAAGTATATTCAGGTACAGTACAGAGATGTTCTGGCATGTTTTTTTCCGAAGATGCACACTGAATGAGTGAGTTCTTTCAAGTTTAGTGCCTAGTTTTTATAGACAGGATGTACAAGATCCATATGCTGCAGCATTGATCTATATAAAATAAACAGAAGCAAGTTTTAAAGATGTTAGTAGGCACATCATAAACAGATCTGAAGTTCTTTTTGTAAATGATAAAAGGAAAAAATTAAAACATGCACAGGTTAGTAAGTCAAAATCATTGATCTTCATGCATGTAGCTATAGTAACACATCTGTAAACGCTTTGTAGATATAGCCCTCAGTGCGATGTTTGTGAATTCCCATCAGGGAATGACATGTCGGAGTTAAATAATCAGGGCTTTATGATGAATGTGGAGCATTAAATGTGCGCCGCTGTCACATTAATCTCACACATTATTTGCCTCTCTGTAGGTGGACTCTTACGGGAAATGCTTGAACAACAAACCTTTGCCTGAACATCTGGAGGACACGTCCACTGCTACCGGCGAAGATCACAACTTTATGAGTTTCGTCGCACGCTACAAGTTTCACCTGGCACTGGAGAACGGCCTGTGTCTGGATTACATGACCGAGAAGCTGTGGCGGCCTCTCCATCAGGGCTGTGTTCCTGTCTATCGAGGCTCCTCTGTGGCGTCAGACTGGATGCCCAACGACCATTCCGTAATCATAATTAATAACTTCCCATCGCCAAAAGCTCTCGGTGAATTCCTCAAACGCCTTGACGAGAACGACGATGAATATGCAAAGTATTTAGAGTTCAAGAACCCCAGACGCATTACTAACACTCGTCTGCTGGAGGCTTTGGAGACCCGTGAGTGGGGGGTTAATGACATGAGTAAACCCAACTACCTGAATGGATTTGAATGTTATGTGTGCGACCAGGAGAATGCACGGCTGGCAGCAGAACGAGCGTATAGGAAAGCCCCTCAAAAGACTAAACCCCCTCAGCCAAAAATGGCCAACAACTCCCACATGGGTTGCCCCCTGCCCAGCCCAGGGTACGGACATGTCCAAGACTTACCAGCAGATGATGGGTAAGTTAGACTTAAATTATTCCCCGTCCACTTTTTGTTCCTTTTAATGTGAAAAACAATATCCTGAGGGGAGACAAATCACTCTATTGTAACGGTCTAATTAAAACATCCTCTGCAATGAGCCTAATCTGTTTGCATATCTGTCCGCAGATGGTTGCAAATATGGCCCCAGGATTACTGGCAGAGCCTGGACCAAGCAGAGGGGCTGGAGTCTCTGATAAGACATAACGAGTCCGACCCTTCGCTGCTGTGGAAACACATCCAAAACATTGCTGTGAGCAGAGCCAGAGGAAAACACTGACACAGGCCTTGAAACAAACTAGATGGAGCACGTCCAGAATTGCAGGGTTGTCCCTTATTATGCATCCCCTCTGTTTAAATGAGGGAATGAAGCAGAAATTGCTCATATATTTGCACCTGAGCCAAAACTCCTTTATGCTCATGAGCAGTTTAGCTATACTATAACAGAACTTGATATTGTATTCAGCTGACATGATCCTTTTATCCTTTTATGCTAATATTTTCAAGTCGTTTTATCGCTATAACTGAGGTGCCATCATTGCCCTTTCCCTGCCTTGCATGGTTAACATTAACTGCATGCAGTGCAGCTGTGATGCGGAGGCACATTCTCGTGGGAGGCAGATTTTCATTGGACTGGGGCAGAGCCAAAGGCTTGTCCTTTGTTTCATATGAGCTCTGACTAACTGTGCGTGAAGACCATCAAGACAGTAGCCAATGGACTGCATTAGCTTCTTTACAGTTACTCAGCAGGTAGCTAATGGTTATTAGGCCGAGTCACATTTATGTACACAGGTGTTTTTAGTGACTATGCAAGGAAATATTATTTCACTATGGAGTCGGGAAAGGCAAATGTAAAGTGAAGCACAAGTCCCCAGCGGGAAGTCTCGGCTGCGTTTGCAAAGTAGTTCTCAGGAACAGCTCATCTAAATCATGCCTGTGGCGGATACTTTATAATATTGCGCCGTTTTCTGTTACATGAAGCTATGTTCATATTTATGTGCAATAATTTTCTATCATCATGCTTTTCAAAAAACATGTAACTGAGATGCCATGACAGTCTTGTGTTTTTACTAGCTGCTTTTGTATCACATATTTATACCAGGATTATAGAAATCATTTTATTTTCTTAACAAAGCATCATACATGTGAACGCACTGTTTTCTATCAAAGAAGAGCAAAAGAACATTTTGTAATAAAGTCATTTTCTTGCATAACTACTGTTTTCTAAATTATAATGCACCCCACTTGCCAGTATTAGTCTGTTCACAGTTGCTGTACAGACATATCCTTCATAGTTTACAGAGGCAGATACAGCTTTCACCACCAAGAAACAAAAACAACAACACAATAACATATTTAAGATTTAACCTAATGTAACATTAAGTAATCATATTGTGCACTAACGCGTCTCTTTGATCACCCTAAACCACATCATTCGAAAGTTCAAACTGAACACAGTCCAAACTTTGTAAAAAAAAAGAAAAAGGCTTCTCACTTTATATGCAAATGAACATGAGGGGAAGGGGACGAGGATAAGAGGCGACTGAAGAGCTTCAATAATCAGTCGAAGGCTTTGGAGTAGCAGCTCTCGCAGTTGACTTCCCCACCATGTAGGAACATACTGTCGAGAAGGTCTCCCATTGGCTTACTACACACGCCACACTGGAAAAATTGGGAGAATGTTATTAAAAAATGCAATTATGAGCAAAGACAGTGAGGAGCTGTGTTTTTTTATCCTTGAAATGATCTTGTGCTAATTCACTGCACTAGAATACACAGTATACAAAAAACTGGTGTCGATTTAAAAACATAATTGAGTGGTTAAACCTGTAATGCAAATGATCTGGCAATATGCAACAGCTAGAAGTATTTAAATATTAAAAGACTAGTTGGACATGTTGGAAAATGCCCTTTGGGAAGAGTTACATAAGATCTATACCACGCTCAAGTCTGTTTGTCAAGTATGTACAACAGCAGCTGCTTGGCTTGGCATGAAGACAGAAAGCGGGTCGACTAGCATCTCTAAAGCGCACTAATTACCATGTTATATTTTGTTTGTCTAAGCTGTACAAAAACACAACATGTTGTGGTTTGTGCCAGAAAAAAACAGGTTATGTGCCTGAAAGGACTTCTTTTAGCCAAGAAATAGTCCGGCATATAAACCGTTTTAAAACTACAGGTTGTTGTTCTTACTCTTTGTTTTATTGTACGGATAAAACAAGATATAACATGTTGCGTCAAAGCTTTTTCTTAAGATTATATGGGCATTGCCAGGCCAGCTCTTTCCCTGTTGTCTAGTGTTTACGCTGACCTCAGTTGTAAGCAGCTGCTGGCAGTAACGTCATATTTACTATACAGACATGAGAGTGATATCGATCTTCTCATCTAACTCTTGGCAAAAAAACAAATAAACATATTTAACAAAATGCCAAACCATTTTTAAGGGGAACAAAAGCTCATTTTCTCCTGGTCAGTCCCTCCAAGGACGTGGATATATCCAACAAATTTATGGTTTAATAAATGCCAAATTGTATCTTCAGCAGAACTGTATCTGAGTAGACAGATGAATTACCTTGAAGCAGGCAGGGTGGCAGTTGATATTGAGGTGCTCGATGGAGATCCTGCAATCGTTGCCCACCGGCTCTCCGCAGTATGTGCAGGTGGATGACAGTGAGCCACTGGGGAGACACGGCGGGTGAGACAAGTTAGTTTGGCCACTGATCTCAGACACACATCAGCTAGTGTACGCCGATATCTGTTTATAGAGATCGAATTGGCTTCTGACTCAGCAACTCTGTCCTGCAAAATAACCCGTGACCTTTCTGTCCTGTAAGACGGAACTTAATAAGTGTAAATAATCCTTTGATGTCCTCGCTTAGCCTTCTAATTAGCAGGCTTGGTGGAAATTCTGACTACTGCTCACACATATCTGGTTTCGTCAGAACTGGAGATAAGAAGGCTGGAGAAGGGGAAAGGGCTTAGAGCCTGTTTCAAACAGGTTTGGGGGATTATGTTGTTATTGGAGTAAGTGGAGGGGGCTGTTGTAAGAGCACTATACTATAGAAATTGAAGACAATGTACAGGGGCTAGCTGCTAAACATTTGTAGAGTAGAGACATTTGAAATACAAATACATTTTCAGACACAGTCCTCTTTTTATTCCAGGTTAATTGTGGTTCAATCTTCACTGTTTGGAAGAGATTGATCAATTAAGTTTTGAGAAGATACACTGTATCTATCAAGAATAAATCACATTGTCACAATCATTTCACGAGAAGAGGTAAAAAAAATATATTATTCCAAATTTATGGGCAACGGTGCAGCTGAAATATTGAAAGAAGTTTAAGTGGTGCAGTTAAAATGGAAGCGCTGAAAGAGACTGACGTTTTTCGCTGGAGTGTCAATTTAATTGTAGCACTGAGCGAAGTTAAAACGCTGAAAGGAGTTGAAATGTCATTTGAGTAAGTAAGTAAGCGTCAGTTGAAGTGAAAACCGTGAAAGAAATTCAGTTCAATTGCCTAAAATGAAAGATGAGCTGAAATATGAGCACTAAAAGTTTTTTTTTTTTTTTTTTGCTGATCTGAGACCTAAAAGGGTTTGAAGTGTTAGTTGAAGTGTACACATTGATAGCACTGTAATCTATAATGCCGCTTTAATAATGTCAGTGGACACGTTATTGGTGAAAGCAGCTGAAAGAGTGGGAGACAAAAGAAGCTGAAGTGTGAGGAGAGAAAGGACCATGGTTTTTAGTTTGTTTCATACAGATTTGTGTGCTTACCTGGAGTAAGTGGAGGGGCTGCTGTAAGAGTGATTGGTGGAGCTCGATGTAAAATAATCTGTTTCACTACAAGAAAAAAAAAAGTCATTGTAAGAACAGTGTCTGAAGGTTTTTACCAGTATTGTTATTCGATTGTGTAAATAATGTGTTGGTCCTACTCATCGATTAGATCTCTGGCGTTATGCAAGGACGTCTCTGTTGCATTGACATACTCCTTCACAAACACAAACCCCCTTGAGCAGAGGCAGATGAATTAAGAGTTAAGTCCATCATCCATCATTAAAATATCCACTGTCATTTTTAATTGAAACGTTTAAAACAAAAAAAAAGAAAATCACTCACTTTTTGGCCTCTGGTTCTGGTGTTTGGACTTGCTGGTCTTCTTCTATCACGGTCCTATGCAGACAGAGTGCAGCAGTGTTAGTCTCACTGACGGCAGTAGTACGATGGCTTATGCAGAGGGGCTCTACATCTGTCACATGTAACTCAGGAGATAATCATTTTCTGCCATCAGCTGTTAATGGCATGCTGTTTAACGGGCTGTGATTTGACAAAAGGACATCTCTAATACACATCATTAATCTGACATCTGGAGACTGATAATTAGAAGGAAGGAAATGAGGGCAAATTGAAAGACAATGAGAGAGGAGCTCTTGTCATTTAACTTCAGTAAAAGAGTTGACTCAGGAGACTTTCTGCATCATACAGGAGTTTCGGGTAACTTTAGATCAAGACTGCAGTGTTAAGCGGGATACAGCTGCTTTCCCACAGGTTTTGGCCTAAATCTGTTTCCCCTTAAGTGAGACGGCTGTGTTATAAACACGGAGACAAAAGCAGATCTGGTAGGCGAATGTTTAAAATAAGCCCAGATGACCTAAATATTAAATGGTGTGTGTTTGATTTTAAAGACCTTTTCATTTAATTAAACGTTTATTCCACTCATAAAACAACAGGTACATTTATTTTCCATGCAGTACCACACTGTTTTCACATTCTTAAAGAGACAAAAACAAGCTCCAGCTAAAGGAGAATGTCTTCTCGAAAACAGAAAATCAACAGACCAAACGGTAGAAAATGACACTCTGGAGAAAGTATTCCTGCATTATGCTGTCTGACGTTAACAAGATCATAAACTTACCGATCCATAGCAGACTCTGGCTCACTGTGTATCTCCCTGGAAAGTAAAGAAAGCTGTATTAGACTTTTACTGTGGGCTGGAGCAGTCAATATCCTGGATGTTATCCAGTGAACAAGAATTCTGCGGTTTTTATAAGTGTATGAAGCTGATTGTTCTGACTCACAGCTCCAGAGGGGTCGAGGTTTATTGACCAGGTGTGGTCTATTTTCTATTGTGCTGCAGCACTGCCTCATTCTTAATCCTCCACCCATGCATTGTAATTGTAAACATCACCGACATGCCTCTCACACTCTCAATTCCTTCTGATCTCCTCCGTTTTTTTTTTTTATGAGACACGAGTTTTAAGAATTTCAAATGTTTTTCACCCAACCTGATAGTGGTGATGGTTGTGACCGTCTGTGTCTGTGTATCCTCGGGGCTACAAAACAGAGGACATTCCTGCATTATAAGGAGTCTGGCAGTACAGGTGGAGAAGTGACAGCATTAAAGCAAAAGTAACAAGGTGAGAAGAAGTTGATTATTCTGAGACTGAGCCACGAGAAAGTTTTGTATTGAAACTTGTATTTAGCTTGCTTTTAATTAAATTGTTGACATGCAGTGAATTTTAAGGCGGTATAATCACATCCTGCTAAAATTGTAGGGGAAAAACATGGTTTAATATGGATTTTTCAGCCACAGTGGAGATACCTTTCCTCCTCCTCCTCCTCGTCCTCCTCTTCCTCCCCTGTAGTGGTAGTGACAGTATAGACAGTGGGTGATGTCCACCTGTCCCATGGGGAGTCATTCTCAGTGGACCTTGAGCACAAACAAAGACGCTGTAAGATGAGTGGATGACAAATTCACACACTGTACAAAAAATAATAATAAAAAGGCTGGAAGGGGATCTGCAGTTGTGAGGAATGGTTGTAACAAATACATATCTGACCTATTTTTATCAGCACCAGTGCACAATGTTTTCTGGCTCAATGACTAGATGCTGCAAAAGCCTTGTTACTTCAGCGTAGTGAAAGGGGAGGAGGTTATGGGAATAAAAGGAGCAGATATGCACACGGAGGTCTAAATAAAAAAGATGACTTACTTTCTCTCAAACATGATCAGTGTCGTTTGAGCTTCATCTTGGCCTGGTTCATCGTCCTCGCTGAAAGGGGACATACATTGAAAGGCTTTTAGCACGTAATGGACATGGATGGGTGCATTCGTGTAGATGAATGAAACGTAGTGGACCGCGTTTGGAAGTGGAAGAGTAAATCAATGTGTGTTATCACCTCTCCTCCACTGTGGTAGTCTGCTCAGGTGTGCTGGTATCCCATGTAGTAGCCCATGACCGCCGAGTGAGGAGACTTTGAGAGCCAGAGTGGAGAGAGCGAGACGATGTAGAAGTTATGGCAGATCAAGCATAACGAGAGAATCATTTCTGCGGGGCCGCAGTCTTCCTTTCCTCTCTATTTTTCACTCACACCTTCATAACAACAGTCATGCACTACACTCAGTTTAATACCTTGTGCTGTCAGTGTTGATAGGGATGATGTCGTCTGCAAGGGATTCCAACGCATTACTGCTCAGGCTGTCAAACAGACGCACACACAAAAACAATTAAAAAATAATTTGAATTTAAGAAAAACAAGTAACCCGGTGGCTTCAAGCGCTGAATATAAACCACAGTGTCATCAGTTTAAGTCCATGTTGTTGCACACTGCTCTCTAATAAAGCCATTATACGCCCAAAACATACTTTAAAAAACATGGCAATGTCACACCAATCTAAAGAAACGTCTACTTTTAGTTTAATGTTAGTTTTGTTGATTAATTGATCAACAGAATCTGCGTCAGTTTTGGCAACTGATGAATAATAACTCTTGGCTCCTGCTTATTTTAATGCTTTCTCTGCTTAATATCGTCTTAATTTAAGTCATTAAGTCATTTTGGCACATTTCATAGGCTAAACGAGACAATTAACAAATCAAACGACAATTAAAATTGTTGTTTCCCAGCTTCACTTGATTACAGGTGATGGATGAGTGCAACTTACTTAGTTTCTGGACTTGGATCTTTGATCTCCGTGGAAGTAGTCGACACCCTGAAGAAATGAAAAAAAGAAAAAGACGAATTAAATCAACATTATTGTGTCATTAACATGTATCCACGGTGCTCAGTGTATCTGCTATATTAGCTTCTGATTATGATTATAGTTATTAACATAGTCGATCATGTATGTATGATCATATGTAGCAACATGAGAGTACAATATATGAAGAAGGGGAGATTTGCATTATCATTCCCGTACCTGTTGAGGGAAATATCTGAGAGGGGCTGGAGCAGGTCAGAGGAGCTGCAATAGAGAAAAGTGGCTCATAATCAGAAACTGCTGCATTATGCATGCCGAGATGCTATCTGGCTGGCTGGAAAACAGTCACAGCTCCAAACCAATATGATTACCTGTTAGGGGATGTGGTCCCTATCGGATATGGATCAAACGGATCAGCCGAGCTGAAAAACAATTTCACACTGATTTCACTCTCAATTGTCAGCATGGCCCATCTTGTGTCGGAGGAATTCTGATCACATTGACTCATAATGGAAAGATTTAATGCAGTTTGAATGGTAAACAGAAACACAGAGGAACCAGGAGCCAAACTCAATCAAAATCAAAACCTGGGTGTCTTTGACGAATGGGGAGACTATTCTGCTGCTGAAATCAGTGTTTTTCCACTTTCCCACTTTCCACTCTTTACCTCAAATGAACCCTGGATTTGAGTCCATACCAATTACTAAACCTAAACTGATCTTTAATAGGATCAAAGCTGTTTTCATACATTCCAACAACAAGAGAATCTTTCCTCGACAATTCATTTTATGAACCGCGTTAAACCTAATTTGCCTCTTTAATTGGAATGAGAATCTATCTTACAACCCCATCCCATGAGATCTTTGTTCACTCCAGCGCCAGTGGAGTAAACTATTTCTGAAACACATTTACATACATATTACAGACACTTTAACACAGACATCTTGAAACACTGAGATGTAAATAAACTACCTCGACTCAGTGACTGTGGTTGTCACAGGTGAGCTCCAGGGATCTGCATTGTCTTCCTCGCTGCATGGAGGCGAGACGGAAAAATAAGGAGGGTGGTACGGATGAATGGCACGATGGAAAGAGAAAAAGAGGCCAAGTAAGGGTTATTGTGGTTCTTCTCATACACTATTTACAGTAGCAGGCCTTTAGAGAAGCCTGAAACTCACTGAACAATTTAACAAGCATGAAAACCGTCTGAATATAGAACAGACCCGACTTTTGCTTGTGTGTGTGTGTGTGTTCTCATACCTTGTGTCAGTAATGATCACAGTGTTGGTGGTTATAGTGACTGTCTCCGTGGGGCTGGTGGGCAGAGAGACACAGCATAGTTGCAGGCAGAGTTAGTATAAATCATTACAAGGCATATCTGAATAGAGCGCATTTCTTAGCAGGAACAGCTCTGCATAGATAGATAATTGTTTAAGAGCAGCCTGTCATCCTCCCTCTACCTTTGTGTTTCTTTGACTGTCTCATCTGTCTGTTTCTCCTCCTCTCGCTGCACGCTGAGGCTGACGGAGACAAAACAAAGCCGCAATACTAATCAGCACAGAACATTCTCTTCTATTTCCAGTCGCTCTGCAGATAAGATGTGGCTTTCTGTTTCAAAGTATTACTCAGTCGCTTCAGGAATCTGCGACTTTGTTTTTATCTGACACGAAGCAGGGGGTTAAAATAGAATGCCGGAAGTAGAGGAGCCCTGATTTATGGATCAAACTCGAGGCGGATGGGATCTTTTAAAAAAATCTTACACCTCGGGGAGCTGGGATGCTTGGCCCTTTTCATCTGTAGTGATAAGAATTAATGGTACAGGAGGAGGGAGGGATGGGGAGCAGAGGGCATCACATTGTCTCTCTCTCTTTCTCACCTGCGTGCCTCTGTGTTGAATACAATGACATCATTAGCCAGGAGATCCAGGCTGTTACTGGTCTTTGCTGGATTTGGCTCACTACAGACATCAAACACAAAAAACAAACAGAGTCTGAGCAGAGTTTGAGACTGTTGCCTCCACTTGCCACTGACAAGGAGGCTATTGATTTTCTACTGATGAAAAATAATTCTTCACATAACTCATGTGCATTTGAACACTGGGTGGGAAAGAACACTTCCTATACCTGTCTAGTCCGCTAAGCAAATCCTGGCTCCAGCGTCCTGGGCTGGGGGGAACCGGTTCTGCTGCCGGCTCTGGACTGCGGAAGCGGAAGAAGAATTGGAGATGGTGATGAACAAAAGGGGGGATTTAGGATTCAGAGGAGATTTCAGAGCAAGAACAGGCCATATGAGGTAGAGGACAAGGGAAATTATTGTTAGTCCAACAGTGCCACCTTCTGGGTAATATCCGGAGGATTTCTAATGTGAGGACTGCTTAATTGCACAAACGGGGGTAAGAATGTATTTTTAACAAACCCATCACAGAGAGCCAGGAGATCGTCTGTCATTGGTACACAGTTGCTGAGCTCTGGAGTTGGCTCCTGTTCAACACTGCAGATAGTAACAGAGAGGAAAAAAAAAATATCAGTGCACCTGCTTTGGCAAGGACACCCTCATCTCTGTATTACACTTTACCACATTTAATCAAATCTAATTTGGGACGGTCTCTTGTGTGAGGAAGTTTTAGGCACCTGGAATTGAGATGTGGGTTATTTTGTGATTACTCTGAAGTGAACGCAGTGGCAGTTAGCCATTATCTGTTCTCCTGCCAACTCAGCTATGACATGAATGAGGAAGTTGTTGCTTTCATACCCGTTCTCTGTGGGGTGACTGTCCACTGAGCTTCCTTCTTTCTCTGCCAGCACTGGCTCATCATCTGCAACACTGGGGAAGGAAATAAGCTCTTATTATGAGAAGATGCGTTACTGAGGCTGGAGGCACTAATTAAATTTATTTATTGTGTTATAGATCATATATATATATATATGTATATATTGTTTGCAGATGCTTTTATAATTGTCTTTTCTCAGTACCTGGTTGAACTCGTGTTAAAAGAAATGAGAGTGTCGGACAAGGCGGTGAGCGTGTCAACACCGGAGCTGTGAAAATAGATGGAGAATAAACACATGGCATTCCAGGAGCTGTGAAAATAGATGGAGAATAAACACATGGCATTCCAGAGCAGCTTTCAATCACACACGAGAAAAGAATGAGAGCAAACACACTGTCGACATACACACACAGAAAAAAACACCTGAAAGCACATTTAAAGCTTTGATTCAGGCTTATTGGAAGTATCCAGATCCTTTATCGAGACAAAAGTAATAATAGCTGAGCATAAGAGTAATCCATTGATTGATTGATATTAAATTATCAGTAACTAAGCCGTTGAAATAAATGTAGTGAAGAAAAAAATACACTATTTTCCACTGAAATTAAGTATCATGTAATACCAATACAAAAAAAAAGTGGCAGTGGCAGCGATGATTTTGGAAATCTTACTTTGGCTTTGGAGATGGTTCTCGCTCTTGTTCTGGTTCTGGCTCTGGTTCTGGTTCAGTCATCACTGTGATCTCTCTTACAGCAGACACTGGGCCAGGTGATTCAGGGGTAGGAGATGCTGGAGTAGGTGACATTGGGGTTGGCAATGCTGGGGCGAGTTCAATCAGAGGTGTGTCAGCTTGCCCAGAAAGGTCTGATTCTTCAGGTTCTGGCTCTGTCGAGACCGCTTGTACATACTCAGGGAGGAGTACAGGGAGAGGAGTAGCCACCTTGGTGCACCCTGGTGTCATGTGTTCAAATGGGTCTTTTTCTGTAACAAGCACTGGAGGGACAGGCTCCTCTCTGACAGGCTCCGGGACGGCCTCAATCTCCTTCGGTGCCACTGGCTCATTAACAGCGACGTCAACAGCTGTCTTAGAGGTGATGTCGACTCTGTAAACCACATGAGAAAAGAATGAGAGCAAACACACTGTTGACATACACACACAGAAAAAAACACCTGAAAGCACATTTGAAGCTTCGATTCAGGCTTATTGGAAGTATTCAGATCCTTACCGAGACAAAAGTAATAATAGCTGAGCATAAGAGTAATCTATTACAAGTAAAAGTCCTGTATTAAAATTTAAAAAAAGATTTTATACTTAAATTAAATTATCAGTAACTAAGGCTGTGTAATAAATGTAGTGAAGAAAAAAAGACAATATTTTCCACTGAAATGAAGTATCATGTAATACCAATTTTTTTTTAAAAAGTAAATGTACTTGGCAGTGGCAGCGATGATTTTGGTTAGTCGAAATCTTACCTTGGCTTTGGAGATGGTTCTTGTTCTGGTTCTGGCTCTGGCTCTAGTCCTGGTTCAGTTATCACTGTGATCTCTCTTACAGCAGACACCGGGACAGGTGATTCAGGGGTAGGAGATGCTGGAGTAGGTGACATTGGCAGTGCTGGGGCGAGTTCAATCAGAGGTGTGTCAGCTTGCCCAGAAAGGTCTGATTCTTCAGGCTCTGGCTCTGTCGAGACCGCTTGTACATACTCAGGGAGGAGTACAGCGAGAGGAGTAGCCACCTTGGTGCACCCTGGTGTCATGTGTTCAAATGGGTCTTTTTCTGTAACAAGCACTGGAGGGGGATCTTCTCTGACAGGCTCCGGGGCGGCCTCAATCTCCTTCGGTGCCACTGGCTCATTAACAGCGACGTCAACAGCTGTCTTAGAGGTGATGTCGACTCTGTAAACCACACAGATAATGAATGAAATGGAAATCACAGGCATCACTCGCACTGGAATTAGAAACATGGCACGGGGCTCACGTTTTCCGTGGTTTGGGTTGAGGCGCAGAGGCAACAGATGTGACAGGGACAACAGTGGAGGGGGGAGGAGTGCTGGCAGGTGCTGGAGTCGCAGCACTCTCATCATCATCAATAATCTCCACCCTGCACATTTGTAGCCAAGCACACGTGCACACATGAATGCAACAGAATCATGTTTAATCATATACTTGAACTTCCAGAGATATTAGAGGGAGCTTTTACCTTTTAGCCACAAATGATACACTGCTGTTGTCCAATGAGGGGTCAGGTGCCTCTTCTTTAGACCTGATCAACACACAGCTTCATAAATACCTCCATAAATGTTCAGCATCTTCTAATGTGTAGTTTTTCATACTTCCAGAAAGGTTGAATGTTCAGATTAACATAAGACATACATACTCATATTTTTTAGCAGCAGAAAGCACATAAGACCGTTGCCTGACTGTAGATCTCTTCAGTACACTGCTAGCTGCCTCCGTCCTGTGAAAATAAATCATTATAATGCTAAATCTCTTTTTCTGGGCACACTGGACGGTGTTTCTTTGCATGTTGAGACTCTCACCGTTTCTCCTTCTCCTCCTTGCTAAGCTGGTCCTCCTGGTTCTCTGTGGACCTCAAAGTGTGGGACGCTCTAAGGAAGGAAAACACAAACATGCAGCATGTGCAAATATGTTCTTACCCAGCTTGGAATTTGATAGTGATTGTGTTGCCTTACATTTTCTTGTAGGTCTCAGAGGGTTTTTTGGTGAACTGTGTTGTTCCGCTGTAAAGAGAAAATGCAGATGACATTAATGTGCATCTCTAGTCAGACCGTTAACTTCATTTTAAGATAAGCTGAGCTTATTTAAATAGAAAGAGCTCTTACGCAAAGCCGTTAGATGTTGAGGACGAAGCAGGCTTGTCTAGTTTAGTGAAAACACCTCTAAAAGAAAAGAAGAAAAACAAACATATGTAAACACTTTTCTTTCTATAATGTAGTTGTGGGTTCAAATTGGATCTCTTAATGTGCAAGTGCTGGTCTTACCTGATCAGGTATCCTGATGTTGGTGCTCTAAATTCAAACCAGAGACACATTCATGTTTTATTTGACATTTAAAGTGCTTGGTAGAAAATCCAATGACATTAAAAACCTGTATTTACCTTTCAGTTGCCGACTTGGTGGGTGACGGAGTGGATTTTGTTGGTGATGTCACTGGACTGGTGTCATCAGCAGCTCCGTTCACACGTCTTGCCCTTAATTCTGCTAACCTGCAAGGATGCACGGGACAGGAACTTAGTTTTTGTCTATTCAAGTGAGCATGTGGTGCATGATATGGACAGGACCCTATTTAAACAAGCGGTTTACCATGGTTTCTCTTCCTCAGTTTCAGCCTTAGGTTCAGGGCGCCGTTGCAGCCAGCTGCCGTCATCCTTCAGCTTGTTTCGCACTTTGGTGGTACGGAACACGGCTGCTTTTTCCCCCTCTGAGACACAAACATGTGCATGTCACATACCCGCACACCATCTGAGATATTATACACACTGTAGGCTGCATCACAATGACATCTTAATCAGCAATCTGCTTAATGGCATGCATGATGTTCGGCCCCCGTTTGAGCTGACACATAACACACATAATCAACCTCTTGTGTTTCGCAGTAAATCAGGACAATGACGGAAGATTTGAATTGACAGAGTCACCAGGCCTGACTCAGAAACACACCCTCTGCCTTTATTAGAAGAATGTCATTACACATTCAGATTAGATCAGTCACCATGCTCACCTTTTGACATGTTTATTCTAGAGGTTTCTCTCTCTTCTCTCTCCTCTGTTGTGTTTTGATCACAGGGCACCTGAAAAGAAATCGACAAAGATCGTGTTAAAAGAAATTGTGTGATTTTGTAGCAACAACAGTTTCAGTCAGTTTAAAAAACGGTCGTTCCCTCCCAATAAGGAACATGTGCTCTGAAAAATTCCTCAGGCTCATCCTTTAGACATGCAGATGATCCTGTCCTACCACTTTCCAAAAAAAAATCTGTTGTTGCATAAATATGAATGAGCACACACACATACAGATATATGATCCTGGCACAGGATGAGTTGCGCTTCCGTTCACACACATCCAAATGAGTTGACCATTCATTTATTTAGTCACAAATCAACCGCTCAGAGGAAAACCCACTTTCCAGGGAAACTGAACAGGGGAAATACTATTGAAACACTGACGGTTGTTTTCTTATCTGAAAGTAGGAGCAGACTACAGCTTATGCAAAATCGTGGAGTACTGCCACATTCAGAATGCAAATATAACTTGAAGAACTCCTGAGACTCTGAATCCACTTATAGCATGTTGCCACAATATCTTTTGAGGATATTGTCTGCTAGATTGGTGACAGAACAAATACACCGAGGGCTCAAAAGCATGTTTATCTTAGGTTTAACACATCAGTCAGCACGAGATAAATGATTGATGAAGAGCAGCGGCGTTTCGAGCGAGCATGGAGCAGGATATGCAACTTCTACTGACAAGGGAAACACCCAGATAAATGAGGGCAAACACTGGCAATCACCAAGTAATACTTTTAACAGTTTATGTAGTATGATTAATTACTGTTCTCACAGCTGCTTGTCTGTAAATACAGAATCTATTCAGATAATCTGATCAATTATGTTGTAAATAACACACCTGCCAGCCAGAGCACCTACCTGCTTTTACTTTATATCCAGCAGAGCAACGTCCACCCAGCTCAGTCAAGTCTGTGATAGTGTGTTCCTCTGAGCGTGGCTGGTGTGAGCAGAGGGAAAGTCTTTCTCTGTCTGACAGGTGTCTCAGTCCCTGTGCTAGAGAACAGGTACGGGCGTGAGCACCAACAAGCTCAGCCAGTCATTGGAGGTAAATATGGGGTGGAGCAATAGGTGTTTGTCTATCCATATGTGTGTGTGTGTGCGTAATAGAGGTTGCTAAGAACTCATTTTCTGTTTACTACATCTGTGCTTTGTTCATGGGAGTCGAGCAAGCACATACCTGTCGCACAGGTGGCTGACAATCAATTCCAAGAGAGAAGCGATGGCAAAGGGAAGAGGGTGGTGACAAGGTGCACAGCATGGCACACATAAATGAAGCGACTCATAGCAACGTCTCCTGTGGGAACGCAGCTCTCATGCTCACTGGGTAGGAAAACCCAGGAAGCACAGACATCATTAAAATAAGATCAAAAACAACACAACACAAGTGATGTGAGATAACAAACAGAAACAGTGGTCCACGCATCAACAGAGAGAATATAAAAGCCAATCCTGACATGAAAAAGCTGAATATATTGAATTCTAATTTTATATTTGAAGTAAAAGGTTTAAGAATGTTTTCACACAAATAAAACTTTGAACATCAAATCTGTTACATAATCTGATAAAAGTCATGTCTCCGTTTAACCTTTCGTGGTAAACATTTTAATAGAAAGGCAGGCGGAAGCCTGTTCTAAACAGAGTCTTTGCTCAGTGTGATTCACTTTGTCTGTGTTTGTATAAGTGAAAGACGAGAAAGACGAGAGGTCTGTGCTCTAGCATTTGTCCTAGCGATTTCTTCCATAAAATTGCAACAATAAGCACCGCCTGAGCAAATGGCCACAGTACGCACTCTTTGAAAACACAACACAGAGCTCAGCCCACCACTGTTTCTATACGAAAAGCAATCTCACACATGCTGTGCATACATTTACAAAGCCTTTTCAAATCTCAAAAAAGGGTGTGAAAGGATTTCGCAATGTTAGAGAGAGAGAGAGAGAGGGTGGAAGAGGAAATTAGCAAGTCTGAGAGCCAAAGTTTCACTCTGGTGAGCACACTGGCAAGTGTAAACTCTCACGTCTATTATCTACCTGGATCCCTCTCCCTCTTTCCCTTGCTCAAGAAACCAGTTGGACGGCCTTGCACTGTGACGCTGACTAGCAGTGAATCATTAGGGTGCTGCTGGTGCAGAATTAAAACGAGAATGCAAAGTATCTGAACTTAACCCCCACCTTCTTATCACCACACCAAAACACGGAATGACAAAAATGCTTTTCCTCGTGGAGGAAAAATCTCTGAAGCAGATATTTAACATGAGAACTGTGAAAATGAGGAACTCTAGTGTCTGAAAGTTCAGCATTTTTTATAACTTTGTCATCATCAAAAACAGACAGAACTATAAATAGAAGGATTCTAGCTTATGATGCATTTTGCATTATTGTACTCGATGACAGTTCTCGAATAGTATTCGAGCAGACTGTCTGACTCAGAGGAATGCTGTCTAATACCAGCGATACTCCACTAATACAGGGAAGATATAAATTGTGTGACAGGGTGATAAACACACCTAAATATTCTGCATACTGTGACTTTAGTACACTACTTGATTCTAAGTCCTCTGATTATTCACTGGTGATGAATGTGTCTGGACTGTGTATATATGGAAATACATTATATGGCCAAAAGTATGTAGACACACCCCATGTTCACATGTTGTAATGTTCACATGCTCATATGTACATAACTGTAATCATTCCTCCTGTCCATACCAGCCGTAATGAGATCCTTTCTTAATTCCTTTCTTAATCTTAAAGAGAGGATTTAACAGGTTGACTCTAAATTGGCCATAGGTGTGATTGTGAGTGTGACTGGTTGTTTGTCTCGATGGAAACCTGTCCAGGGTGTACCCCGCCTCTTGCTCAAAGTCAGCTGAGATAGGCTCCCCTGTGACACTGATAAAGATAAGCAGTTACAGATAATGGATGGATCATATTTGTCACAATATTTCCTCCAATATTCTCTTTTAGTCCTTTCTATTGTGTTCGTTAACTGCCTTCGTTCTCTTATAATTAATCATATTGTGAAAACAGCAGGCTTTATTGATGCTTTGCTTTACTTCAGTGCATTCATGTGTCCGCCATTAGCCTTTTCCTTTTACAGCTTCTCTTTTGGGACTCTTTTACTGCTCCTAATATAACTGTACTGATTTCAGAATTCAAGTTTTTAAATGATTGATTTAGGATATATTGTGTATGATACATTACTATTATTTAATACTAAAAGTGAATTAAAAGGAACATGACTCATTCAAAGACATGCTTTAATGATATCTAGGTTTAACTATCATAGAGGCCTAATATTTACAAGAAATTAGAGACCAGGCCAAAAGAGACCAAAGCGCAGTATTTGTAATAGAAAATACATTTAAAAAATCAAAAAATATATTCAGAGTGTATTATTATGGTTTTATTGAACACATTATTTATTAAGTAATACCATGGGTGTACAAACAAACTGCACCAATCTTTAGTGCAGATAAGGAACTGACTGAGGGCAGTGACTGGTCAGTAACAATAGCAAACAACCTCTATCCATCCAAAGGTTGGAGGATGTGTGCTGAAGTCTGACATTTTATTACACTATATTAATATTAGTTTACCAGTAGGTGGCCCTGTATCATTTATTGTGAGTACAACAGAGGAGGCTGAGACTATAAAGCTCACGTATTAGAGTAAATAAATAAATAAATAATACATAGTAAATAACACAGTGGTGAATGGTAGAAACACATTCATATTACAGTATATGATGAGATTAGAGCAGCACACACTACATACTACGACATACTACATGTGTACAGTAACCAGATAAACACATACAGGATGCACACTGCACATATTGTAATGTATATACTAGCGGTATTCCGCATATAGTCGTATATCCCCAGAAATCCCAGCACAGTTACTAACCCAACAAATATCTTTACAAGTAGTGCATTGAATCTGCAAGTGTGTACTTATTATGTTTGAGAGTTAATTATAGTAGACATAGGGTTTCAAATTCTACATGAGGTAACACTACCATACACACTTACAACCATTAACATCTCATATTTACATTCTTACATTATGGTTATAAAACATCCTAGTGTAGGGTTGTTACTTTACTGTAGTCCAGGATCAAAACCTTGGCAGCACAATTTTAGTATCAGAAAGTTTCCACTCCAGTGAGGAAATTAATTATAAAAGCCCAGAGTGTGGATGCACAACAACTCTAAGGCAAAGTGCCAACATTTTTTCTTCCTCTGTTTTTTTCCCTCCCTGTCTGGCAGGCGTGAAATCCTATCAATGCTCTTTTCAAGGATCATTTTAGTACAAAATGAAACTTGGCAGGAAAAACAAAAGAAATGTTGATTTTAATCATCTTTATTGAAATAATTATAAGCAAGAAATCAATATTGATTTGATACAAATGATTAAGATGTCATATCAGGGTCATAAGCAGAATGAGATATTTGTATTTGGTCTAAATGTATTAATTATGTTTAGGTGATATGTCACTCTAATATGCAGTCGTCCACACATTAAAAAGTGAACTGTGAGTGAGTATAACAAAAATAAACAAAGCAAAAGATTTGAACTTATCAGAATATAACAAATGATCAAGGAAACATATGACAGCATATAAGCACACACATTATGTAAATAAAAACTAAATGTTCCAGAAAAAGCATTCCAATTTTTCTTATTTTCATTTTTTTGTCCACTATTAAAGTTACATTTTTGGAGAATCGCAGAAGCCATGGGGCAGCACCTCAGGCTCGTACTGTTTCCACCATCAAGTGACACAGTGTAGGACGCAAGGGTGAGTAAGGCTACTAAGGATTACACCCAAGGCTGTAAATGTCTGGGATCTACAGCAGTTTCTATGAATTTGGGGTTCCTGCAGCACCTTTGGTTCTGTGAGTGTCAGTGTCGTTGAAGGTGCTCCTCCTTTGCTCTCTGACAGCATCTAACCCACCAGCTGACAGCTGTGGCTCAACCTGCAGGTTGAGCAAGTGAAGTTCAAGTTCCTTGTCTGAGATGCCAACCTGCAGAAAGCAAAACTACTTTCTATAAGTGTAAATAACCTTCTTGTTCCTCTTGTTGCTGATGATACATTTATACTTTTACCTCAGTAGGACTTTGAATGCAGCACTTTTAATTGTCATTTTCAGATTGAGGTTTTACTTAAGTAAAGAATCTGAATGAGTCTTCCATTACTGAAATCATCCGTAGCCCTAAAGCACTGCGTCCTTAAAATCTTCACGCAAATATGTATATGTGATCTTGCATAAGAAGTTCTGCAGGTTTCAACAACACCGTAAAGATCTAAATCTCAGGCCTTAAATTATCATCAGGTCTCAACTTCTCAGTGCAGGAAAACTGGAGAAACTGGTGGTGAAATAATGACTATCACAACATGCACATACAGACTTAAGAAGTAACTCTGGTGATAATCAATATTTTTCTTAAATGATTTTGCTATTAAGTATTGTCTGTTTAGCTCTGTAGCTGATTTGTCCTATAAGATAGACTTCCATTGTTTGTCAAAAACTGATAAATGATGTCAAACTCTGCACATAAATCATTCTGCACAATGACCGTCCAAGTGATGGCGACTACTAACAGCTATTTGAGTAAAGCTTTATATTTAAATTTTTAAATAATAATAGAAGTAGAAGATATCTGCAAGTTACCTGCATTTAAGATTTACTTTTTTAATGTGGAGGTATAAAAGGATTGACAAATTGTTGGTTTGGTCTTTTTATGGGAATTGTTACTGACACTAATAAACACAGTTAAACTATTTAATTTTGTGTTACCATTACATATAACTGTCATATGTGGTTGGTTTTGACAGGGGTGAAATAACAAATTATAGCATCACTAATAATAAGTAAACATTATCATTTTATTGTTTAACAGTATAATATCTATTAAACTTAATTAATTAATCAGTTTACCATTTATTAATAATTGTACGTGTGTCAGTATGGACAGGAGGGAGAATTACAGCAACATTTGCAGTGTACAGGGACATGCCAGTCTTCAACACAACACCCAGAAAATCATTTCGTTTTGCGTCTAATGTTGGAAACAGAGGTATTATTCTGTTGAAACAAAAAAGGACCTAACCGAACCTGTAGACACAAGTTAGATGCACACTATTGTCTAAAGTATCGCTGGAGCATCAAAGTTTCTCTTCATTTGAGGCAGAAGACTAAATAAGACCCTAAAAGTATGCAAGTTTGGTTCATTTAGTGGAATGTATTGTGACAGCAGCAACTCAATGTGTGTACAAGCGCACGGGTCAAAACACATGAATATTAAACAAGAATATTTCTACGTCTTTGCATTTGTCACAGTGTAAGTCTGTGATAACATGTAGTAAGTGCTTTAAGTGGCTTCAAGCATCTGCTGCCATCTGCTGATGAAAATGGTACACAGATGTAGAAAAAGGCACACAAATGCTGGATAAACAAACTGTCTGTTCCCTCATTTTAAATCATCCGTTCAGCTCGACCTCATCTACATACAGGTCTCATCAGTATCCACCTCCATTTGACCATCAAGCCCCTTGTTTGAGATGAGGGTAGCTCTGCACTGTGCGTGCTATCCCCTCCTTCAGGCTGACTACAGGTTTGTAGCCTAAGTCCTGCTTGGCGCGGTCACAGCTGTAGTAGTGGTGGGTTCCAGCCAGGGCCACTCTCATTGGTGTAAAGGTGGGTTTAAAGGACATTAGAGGGCGCAGGATCAGGGCCAGCAGCCAGAGGAGCAGAGCGAGTGTGTACACAAGAGTGTAGGGGAGGTGGTAGCGAGGAGCAGCGTATCCAAGACCCACCAACACCTCAGACATAAAGTCCCAGAAACGAATCGGCTCGTCGTTGGTGATGTGGTACGGCTGAAAGTGAAGCAGATGATACAAAATTTAAGATGTATCCGTTTGAAATTCAGTTTTCAAAGAAATCACAAAAATAAATATGAATATGAATGACTCTAAAAAGATTCTGTGTGGCTGGTAATAAACAGATAAATAAATAGACAGCCATCTCACAGGGTTGGGCCTGCGTTCTCACTCACTTTTCCACATGAGGGAGAGTCTGACCTCAGGCGTTCAGCAGCCAGGATGTGGCCATGAACTACATTCTCCACAAAGGTGAAATCCACCAAATTGGTCCCATCACTGAAGAAAGCAAAGACAGAGCATTAAATATAAAATATAACAAAACAAAACAAAAAAAAACATGAATTAAAACAATTTTATCATGCAGCAGTCTATGGGCTGAGCTCACTACAAAATGAGTGAATAAGTTAAGGATGTAGACATGATAACATTTCTGAATAGTTTGCACTACTGTGTGAAAACACAAATACTTGGAAATGATTAGAAATATTGATTTAATAAGTGTACTCTGCTCTGACAAGTCAGCAACAGTAAGACTAGAAAGATTAGAAGAATTAGCTCTGAAATTCTGGCACGTCTGTGTTACTGTTGTTGCCTTCACAGATGGTTGATGAATGACTAGTGCAGCAGAGTGAGTATTACATCAGAATGTAGATTTGGGGAGCATGGACAGTCTCCTTGTTTCGCTCTCTCTCTGTCTATACATCAACATGTAATTAGCTAATGATTATTGCAAAAACAAGAGTTATTTATTCTATTTCTGTTCATAAATTGGCATCAACTAACTGAATCATTCGTTAAACCCCTACAGCTCACCCAATGATGAACTTCATCTTGCCCCTGCGAGCCGTGTCCACTAGGATAGGAACCAGCTGTGGATCCCGAGGGCCAAAGATGCCATGAGGCCGGATGGCAACTGTGAGGAAACCCTTCTCCTTGTCACAAGCCTCGAGGACCAACTATAAGGCACACAAAAGGCAGTAGAAAAATGTGTACGCTGCATACTGCAAACCAGAGGACGATGCACTCTAAAAGAAGAGCACTCTAATCTCTCTCTTGTAGGAGGAGGATGATATGCAAATAACAGAGGAAGAGCATGAAAGATGCACCCACTCCTGCTGAAGACCAGATTAATGTCAGCTAATTGCACAAAACAAAATCTGATATTGATCTCATCATGAGGAGGGAGAAAGTCTTGAAGGACTATCACTGATTCATTACACACCCACTTAAAATGATATGTGCAATTCAGAGTCTTCATTTCAAACTTTGGCTTGATGATGGAAACACATACCAAAGTGGAGAAAACATGAAAAAATTAAATTAAAAAGATGGTTTTGAAGCAACAACTGGTGAAAGCAATAACCCCTTCCTACCTTTTCTTGCTCGATCTTGGTCTGCGTGTAATAGTCGATGGGTTTCTTGGCGTACGGTAAATCCTCTTTTCCATTCTTAATGTCTGTCCCTTCAAACACCACGCTGGCACTGCTTGTCAGGACCAATTTCTGTCAAAAAAAATTAACAAAAGCTTGACATCTTTGGATCCTTCAGGAGTAAACTGTATCACAAACTAAAGTCTCACCCCTTCTCTGCCTCACCTGTACTCCAGACTCAACGCAGGCCTGAATAACAGTGCGTGTGCCCTGAATGTTGACCCGCTCAAACAGCCTGCGGTCATCGCTGGCAGGGGCTGGGGAGGCGCAGTGAAACACCAGGGACACGTCCTTCAGAGCTGGCAGCAGAGCCTGGGGCGGAAACATCACAGCTATTGACATTTGCACTAGTGAAGTCCAGACTGGAGATATCTGGGGCAAGTCTCAAGTGTTAGTTTGGCAATCTGCAAGTTCACTGCAAGTCATTTAGATCTCTGAAACTTTTAAATGACACTGTATTTGAACATTTTTCTCATAATTAATGATGATCAAACACACTGTTATTGTTTTATTTACTTGATATTCTTTACCAGGTGTTTGTTTGTGTGTGTTTGGGGCTCTCTGATAGTCTCACCTGTTTGTCGCAGAGGTCTCCCTGGTGGAAGGTGACACCAGGCAGCTCGTAGCTCTGTCGGATGTCAAACACAGAGACAGAGTAACCTCGATCCAGCAGCTTCTCCACCAAGTGTCTGCCCAAGAAACCAGAGCCCCCGATGACTGCACACCTCTTGCTGCTCTGTATGACAGGCGGACAGGCGATGATCGGCACGTTTCAAGCGCTAAAACATCACCAGCATCATGAAAAGTTTAAAGGTGTTCACCATAGACACATGTTTAAACTCACCGGTCGTACACGCGTGGCCATACTGGATGAAAAGTGAGCAACAGGTGAGAGAAACTGTCAGACACTGATTAAACAATGTGACAACTTTTAATATAACAAGCGCGAGACTCTTTTCTAATTACCTGCAGTCGGCGCGTGCAACTACACGAACCATTACCTATCTGAATCAGCTGAGTGAGAGGCGCTCTGTCATTGGTCGAGCCGAAGCTCGGCACGAAAGGTGACGTTCGAGAATAGCCAATGGTGTGCGGAGTACGTCAAAGAACGCCACAATTTCAACCAATCGGCGAGCACGGAGTGATTCTATCCGCCTCCTTGCTCAAAGACCACGCCCCCTGGACATGCGACAAGCCAATCCGGAGAGGCAGCGAGAAACCCATTACCCGGTTACCTATTACCCCATAGATAGATAGATAGATAGATAGATAGATAGATAGATAGATAGATAGATAGATAGATCCAGTCATCCAGTAGCAGCATGAGACACAGTAAACATACATTAAAATCAGGCCTATGAAGATACATTTGAATTTAAATTAAACAAATAGAAAGCTATATAATATTTTTATATATAGACATAAGACACATAACTAGAATGGAGATTAAAAACGACTAAAAGAATTAAATTAGACTGTAGAAAATGAATGAAAGCTACAGCATCGTCTGCATGACAGCTGTACATTTACAGATTAATATTTTATATACATTATCATATTAATAAAAATCATAATAAAGCATTGTTACAGCTACTCAGTGTATAAAATACATGTTAACGTATCAGTGAATCCAAAACAACGCTCTGAAAGTAGACAATCTGCATGAGTATTATATATAATTATTATTATTGTATAATATTAGTAGAGTAATAATATGTTGTCTGCACATAGGCAATATCTGAAACATATAAGATTTCTTATTATTCAATTATTACCTTATTTAATTAACATTTGTATTACTATCATCATATATTCCTTATATCGTCCTGGATATTATTTTTGTCTTTTATAAGAGGCGCTGATCTGAGGTCTGCTGGCACTAGAGGGTGTATTGAGGCAGTTTGATTTACTCACTTTCATTTACATTATGCAATATCTAAAAACATATCATTTGCATGTAAATATGACCTAAAGTCTTCCACGTCCTCTATCTCCTGCGGAGCATTTTAAATCTTTATGATTCAGTGCCTGAATTTTCTGATCGTGTCTTGCACCCCGTGATCCTCACCAACCAATCATCTTTCTACCCGACTGGTGTGTTTGATTTTTACTCCCGTTTGTACCCGCCTGACTCCTCCTTCAGTTCCTCAGTGATCATAAAATAAGCAGCTCTGCTGTTGACACAGAGGCGGTGAGCAAATCAAACGCCCGGGCTCCATGACAGCAGATGCTGAGCTGCAAAACCTGTACATGCTGTTGGCCGTTCATTTTTATTTTGCACATTTTAGCGGCTGTTCCTGCGAAATAAATAGACGGGCTTGAGGAATAAGGGATTATTTAATATTCAGTGTAACTAAATGGTAAATGCGAGCGCCTGATGTAAAGTATAAACCGTTTCATCTCCATCTCCTGCTCCTCCCTAAATAATAGGGAGGCTTCATATAGCCCAGAGGAAAACATTGATTGCCTGGTAGATCCACAGCTCCTCTTGTCAATCACCTACACAGCAACTGATGGTGAGTGAAAATGTTTCATTATGAGCTAAATCTATGTCAGTGCTGCATTTGATCCGCATGATGGATTATTCATTGTTATAATAAAACATATGTTTGGTTTCCAGTCTGAAAATGACTCCCAGAAACCTCTCTGATTCTGATGTTTTGGTGTTTTTTTTTCCTCTTCCTCTGTCCCCAACCAGGCAACCAGTGCCAAGAGACCATCCCTGCAGGGTCCTGTGCCACCCCCTCGCAAGAAGACAACCCCCAAACCTGAGCTGACCGAGGAGCAGAAGCAGGAGATCAGGGAGGCCTTTGAGCTGTTCGACACAGATGGATCCGGATACATCGATGTGAAAGAGCTCAAGGTAAAAGTGGTCAAACAGAGGGGTGTGTGTCAAGACTATTGTCTACGTATGCTTCACCTCACGTCGTTCTCACACTGTGCCAGGTCGCCATGAGGGCTCTGGGGTTTGAGCCGAAGAAAGAGGAGATCAAGAAAATGATTAGTGAGGTGGATAAAGATGGCACAGGGAAAATCTCTTTCGTGGACTTCCTTGCTGTCATGACACAGAAAATGGTAAATATCTAGGAAATACATACATATACACACATCCTGATTGCTTGCAACTCCAGCAGTACTTCATTTCTCTTAGGATTTAGAGTAAGCTGGGGTTTTTTTTAGATGTCTCAACTTCTTAACTGTTACTGCTTCTTATTTTCTTGAGTTTATGATTATATTCTCTGTCCTTTGACCACTACATACCTCCTGCAGAATGGCACTTTTTTGGCAAAACTCTCCATCTTCTCTGATTATAGGCCGAGAAGGACTCCAAAGAGGAGATCCTGAAAGCTTTCCGCCTGTTCGACGATGACGAGACGGGCAAGATCTCATTCAAGAATCTGAAGAGAGTAGCAAAAGAGCTGGGCGAGAACCTCACAGATGAAGAGCTGCAGGTAAAGCACATCAATTGCAAAATATATGTTCAGCTGCTTAAAACATGTCGACACGTCATTCGCTCACAGATGAGATCAAACTGGCTTTCCATTTTCTCTTTTTGCGTGTCTGTGAAGGAGATGATCGATGAAGCAGACAGGGACGGAGACGGAGAAGTGAACCAGCAGGAGTTCCTGCGCATTATGAAGAAAACCTGCCTGTACTGAAGGAAGTGCATGACATCAGGGTTGTCGAGTGTTGGTTTTTACATGTAATGCTGCTCATATATCTACTTCCGTCTTAAAATCCTTATTATTGTGTCGTGCCATACATTTACACCTAGAATGTGTTTTCATCTGTCGCACTGAAAGGAAATTGTTTAAGACTTTTGAGCAAAAGTCTGGTCAAATGCCAAATTATCCTCCTTTGATTTACTTGATAATCTACATTACATTTGCCAAAAAACAGAAAGAGAAATCTCCCTTTCTCGTTTGAAATGCTGCATACGTTCATGAAGAATACGCTGATAATGTTAAAGATGATATATGGGTTATTTGTTGTCAAGAAATTCTCAGTGCCTACGTCAACATGCTGACAAATCCGGTGCATTGTACAGCACCATGTCACTCTAGTTTTTAAAAGGCGCTTTATAAATGAAGTTTATTTACTTAGTTACATTCCAACGCTTTGTTTGATTAAATATACAGTCTGTGCATTATGTTTCATCCATCCGTAGATTGTTTAGTTTGTACTGGTAACTCCAGTGTTTCAGGTCTTCTATGCTGGTTCTCCAGAGAAACAGTACAGTATGAGGAGTTGGTTAACCCGCTGATGATTGGGGAGTGCTGACTCACCTGAGTGATACCTGTGGATTTGTGCCTGTGCCTCTTAAAGGGGTGGTGATCATCACAATCAGGGAAGCTGCCCGACCTCTCTGACCTACACACCTTCCCACTATCTTGAATATACGATTGATGGTGTATGTATTTTTCTTGTAGCATTGAGTATTTATCCCTCTGTATTCTTGAGTGTTTTGTAAAATGCATATGTGACTTTAATGAGATATATACCTGGCATATAAATGTTTAAAGTACTAAATTAAATATAATGAAGCAGTTTGTCCTGTCTTGTATTTGTCATTATTATACGCTTGTGCTGTGGTTATCAGTGTTTGAACAGCTGTTTTTTGCACACATCATAAATGTTTAATCTGATTCTGTTACTGCTAATAAAACACATATTGTTTGCCTTTGAAATGGTTACAGGAAGACGCTGCTGATTCAGCCATCCAACCACATTATTTGAAACAATCAAGTATTCATTCCAGCAACAACTGTCAAGTTTTACAGTTTTAACAGCTCCTCAAAAATATGTTTATCAGACTTTATGACTAATTTGGGTCACTGATTTTGTTCCTGTGTGCAGCTTGTTGTATCCTTTGCTGCAGCTCCCGTGAGCGGTAGCCATAGACCAGAGGGATGAGTGTCAACCCCAGGTTGTAGATCAGGGTGGTTGCTATATCTAAAGCATCGTTGTGCATGTAGCCAGGGATCAGGTAGCTGTCCATGACAAAAGGAATAGAAAAGAGGATGGTCTGAGCTATCTGGAGGGTCAGAGTCACCCATGCTCTCTTGGTGCAGAGCAGGCTTGCACGCATGTCCCAACCGAGCAGGCAGAAGCATCCCAAGATGACCAGAAAACAGAGAGGCAGAACCACAGCTGTCACCACAGTGCAATATAATACCGAAGCTGATGTTTGTGACAGGCAGGGAGTCAGGAAGAGGGGTCGACAGCGGGGAATGGGAAAATTAAACTGGATGGTGTTGAGGATGATACACAAAGGCACAGTGGGGAGCACAGCTGATAAGATCCATATGGCTGCAACAATTATCCTCTTCCGATGGGGACACATCAGGAACTCATAGTGCAGGGGCCACTTGATAGCTATCAAGCGGTCCACAGCCAGAGTGGTGCTCAGGAAGAGGTCCACCTGGGCAAAGAAAGTGAAGACACAAAGTTGGTGCAAGATTCAGTTTTGGTTGTTAACTGCCACAGAAATAATAATAGGTGAATCAGAGACAGGCTGGCAGCAGAGAGTATATCACAGCACTATTAAACGCTCTTGCATAATTCACATGTACCATCCTTTAGAATATGCAACTTCACATTAGAGATTTGATCGATTACAAATACAGATTAAAGATGAAAAACTAAAACAAACTCAATTAAAACGCCAAATTATTAGTGGATGTACATTTTACATCATGATTGCACATAACTTAAAGGATAGGTTTACATATTTTCTAGTAGTACTAGTTCTAGTTGTGCATTTTTACAATGAAAGTTATTGGTCACTGAAAACATTCCTCCGGCATTTTAGTGTAAGAGATGGGGGGTCAAAATCCACTGTTATAACATAACTACACACACTTTGGATGGCTAAGCATCTCACAGGTAGCAGCACATGTCCACAACAAGGTTATACCTCTGTGTGTTCCTTATTAAAGGTTCCGGGGGTGCAGTACCCTTATAACAGTGACACAGTTTCAGTCTATAACATCCACAGTCCTCATGCAAAACCTGAATTTTCGTAAGTAACCCACCACCGGAGAAATTTTGTAACTTTAAACCAAAGCTCAGTGTGACCAAATAAATAAACAGATCCCACAATTATATAAAAAAAAGTTTTACAAACCAATGAGCAGGCCTGGCTAACAGCACAGAGGATCAGACACTGGGTCACAGGCATACATTCTCTGGCTCTTAAGACACTTGCTTTGATTGTCCAGGTGAGCTGCTGAAATGGTAACAATGATCATTATTTAGCTCCAAAGTCAAAGGGCATATCATCATCATATACTGAAAGAGTCTCATAAAAATCTGCCCAAAGTGTGGACCTACCTGGAGGTTGTTACACAGAAGGAGGTGTGTAAGGAGAAAAAAGCGAGTGTGTCGGAGGAGGGATGGGGAGCGAACGATGACCAGGAGTAAAGGAAGACTGAGTATGGTGTTCAAGGTGCAGCTCACACTCATGGTCACCATCTTGACCATGTAGAAGACGGTGGAGTTGATCTGTGTCTGACCCTCAATCATTGTGACATTGCAGAGGAAATGCATGACACAAAGCTCTCTCTGATCTGCCGGTTAGATAATTAAAAATAGAAATCAAATACGAACGAGGGGAGTTTAAAAAAACAACTAAAAATCTGATGTTAAAAAAAACACACTTACCGTTACATCTGTATCAAAGCTCTTCTTTCTTGAACATTGCCAATATGACATAGTACAACAGACCCATGGCCACAAGTCCGTTTCACTCTGATGGCTGATTGCGAGTGAATCATCCGGTTATGTGGCAGCATTACAGGCTGCCCATTTACTCAGCTTCACCATGTCAACATGTCAGGACTCTGATTTAAAAGCCTCATCCCAGTGAACAGTGATGTGTAAACAGCTGGTGCTTGTTTTCAGGATTACATTTGCTAATTTATACGACAGAGACAATATCAATCCATCGCTACAGAATTGTATTCTACCTGTCAATATTTGCCTGATAGCTGAGGCACAGTGAAAAATGCCATCTGCTCTCACCCGCACACACATTACCATATTTCTGTAGAATAAACATAGATGCTTCAAAACCTAGAATAAAAAAACAGTCACTTCATTTAAAAGTAAATTTGTAATTTTACGGTCTCTTGGTGGGGAGGCAGCAATTTGTCCAGGGTGTACCCCACCTCTCACCTGAGGCCTCAGCTGGGATGGGTTCCAGCCCTCCCATGACCCCGATGAGGATAAGCGGTTACAGATAATGGATGGATGGAGTTGTTTTTTTTTTTTGTTTTTTTTACATGAAAATATGAACCCTATATAACAAATGGACTAAAATTAGATTAAATTACATAAAACTATTAATTTATCATTAAAACTAACTTCCAAACTAAAGTAAATTTACAAAAAAAATAGCTAAAAGCACGTGAAAATTATGGAAATGTTCTTGTCATACATCTTTTGGCTGGTCACATAAATATCTATACATAAAGATGTGATAATATGAAATGTCCGTTTAATGAACAGTGATTCACTGAAACTTTATTTATGGAGGTCATAACAGTAAAATCAAATATAAAATATAAAAACATATAGTCTGCCAATGCCCTTAAGAAACTGATCTCCAATATCTATTCAATACTGGTGTGATCAAGTGCTGAATTGTCTCATCTACACACACAGTTTAGGCTCAGATTTTCCAGTTACAGCGGATCCAATAATCACAAACATTGACAAAACATGAAAAACAGAAAAGAAGACTGAACATTAATAATCACAGCTGCTCACGAATGTAAGAGTAGTTGACTGAGATATTTCCTGGTGTTGTGTCGCTCAGTCCATATACAGTGAGTGTCAAGATCTCAGAGTTTAGTCTTGGAGAAGTCGGCACTCAGTTTGCGCATCACTTCCGCGTGGCTTTGTCCTGCTAGCTCCTGTCGTACAGTCCCGTAATTCTCTTTGACAAAGTTGGCAAAAGGTGTTGGTGCACGTGGCTTGGAGGGTGTTAGTAAAACCAGCTGTCCTGTGCAGAGGGCGCACACAAACCTCTGCGTGTCCAGTGACTTGGAATGACGCCCGATCCTGTGAAGAATCATGATAAAGTGTAAAGATGAACACACAAGTCTGTGAACGCAAAGTCAAAGAGAAAGAACGATATGAGATGTTTTAACAGCTGGACGTACGTATTCTGGCAGCGGGTGCACTGGTACTGGAATTTGTACTTGATGTCGTAACTGTGGCAGCGGGTGACCATGGGCAGCTCAGGATGCGCCAATGTGGACTTGCGGGCATACAGCTTCCAGAAGTTTCCGTGACCGTCCCTAACACCATTTATCAGCCAGGTAGCAGCGTGACACATCTCATGAATCAGTGTGTCTCTGAGACGATCTAGGAGGGTTCAACAATGAGAACGTGATATTCGATTAAGGACAAGACACTTTTTACAATACATGACATTATATATTACTACTTTCAGGGACTTTTGAGCAGACACAGTGCATTAATGTCTATTTGGTTTAACCAAATTGTTACCTGCAGAATCACAGACTTTCTCTGACAGTTCAATGCGGGCGTAGCGATTCCCTCCACCTCGCTCCTGCCCTGTGACACAGTACCCGGCTGTTTTCCGCATCTTTTTATTCCAAGTTACGGACATATCGGTGGGGAACTAGAAGTCATGTAAAAAAAACAAAAACATACAAGTTAACAAAGTAGTTAAACAAAGTTCAATATTTGTACATTCAAAATCAAAAAGGTATTTCTAAAAAGTTTAGAATGGAACAAGGGAAAGAAACGTTGATTACCTTACTGTCAAACACACTGGTATTGTACAACCGGTAGAGTTTGCTGGTGAGTTCTTCCTTGTTCTGCTTAAAATTGCGACCATAGGTGGTGCCAGGATTTGATAAGGACTGCAGGAAGCACCCTGGAGTCTTACACAATGCTACCCTAGAAATGAAAGAACAGGGTGGATAAAAGACTAAATTGTATGAAAGACACAGAATAAGTGATAAACATTAAAAGGCACCCTATACAATAAATCATTAAAACTTTGGAAAAGTATGTCCAACATTTAAGTCTGTGCATAAACACTTGTATAAAACAGATGTACCTGCTGGTGGGGCCATGTCTGGGCTCTGTCTGACTGACTATGGGCTTCAAGATGGTGGATTTTCCTGGTGTCTTGAAATGCCGAGGCGTTTCCACAAATGATTTAGGTGTGGCTGGTTTTTTGAATCCCTTTACAGGAGGAACTAACACAGGAGGCTCTTTACTGCACTCTAAATGTATAAAGAAAACAAATCAAAAACACAAAAGATATCAGCCACACACTTAGAATGAAAACAAAAGCTAGAGACTCTTATAATGCGATAATCCAAACAAATCTACCGTGGGTGGTCCTGGGTGAGAATGAAGTGCCAGGGAGCTTGTTTTTCTTTTTCAGTCTCTCCAATAGGGATGTAAACTCCTCCTCAGAACTGGCCGACTCATCCAGCTTAGAGGGTGCTGAAAGAGTTCGTTTAGGAGAGGCCAGCGAAGTGGGAGTTTTGTGGGGAGGACGAGGAAAGGGAGAAGAGAAAGGTGATGGCGAACTCTTCGCTTCGTCACTCAGTGGAGTATTATTGGTGCCAGTCTTTGTCTGGGGCTTGGAGTGACGAGTCCTCCATGTGCTCTTGATGACAATATTATCATCATCATCATCACTGTCACTAACAAAGACTGGAGAGTCACACTGAGACAGTGGTTTTCTCAGTGGACGTTGGGCTGCGGGTGTATTGCTCTTTGTGGACACTGTAAAAGAGTGGACGCAAAACATTCTTGTTAGACACAAACCGTTCTGGTTGATTTCTTTGAAATATGGTGCAGCACTGTCAGTTACCTTTAATGGATGGTTTCGTCTCAAGAAAGTCATCGTCTGATGAGAAGTCATCTACTATGAAGGCTTTGAGGCTTTGGAGTAAACAAAACAGAACATTTTCAAAATAAACTTTTCAGACACTGACTCCATTCACTCCAGTGCATTTGGAAACTCACCTATCTTCACTCCCACTTTCTGATGGTTTCTTCGGCTTGGTGTTAGGTGTTTTCACTCTTTGCAGAACTTCAATGTGAGAATAATGAGAAATGAGAACATGGGGGAGTAAAATGTGCTTATGGATACAAACAACTGTACCCGGCAGAGAGAGACACTCACATGTTTCAAAACTGGAATCATCATCATCATCATCCGAGGTCACCACAAGAATATTTGAACTAAAAAGAAAAAGGGAAGTGAACCATAAACAAAAACTTTGAAGAGACAAGGAAGTGAAATGTTTTCAGTGCACTCCGTTTTCATACCTGCCTTTCGTCGCAGCACTGCATGGTTTCTGTGAGGCAGGTTTAGCTTTCGGTGTAGCCCTTCCTACAAGAACTGAGGAATACAAACGACTAAATTAGTGTATCTGCAAGATCGACACAATTTTCAACAATATTCATGCAATTTAACTCACATTGGTCGTCATCGTCACTTGACTCGATCAAAGACTTGTTTCTGTAATTGTTGCCCTTAGAGTACTGGTTTTCCTTCTCTGGGTCATCTTCACTGTCCGAGGAGGCAAGCTGGGCGGGTGAGGCTGATCGATGGCCACTTGTGGCAACGTGACGAGTCTTGCCAATCGCGCTTAGCAGCTAGAAACAATGAAAATAAAGACTGATCACTAACTGACAACATTTAAATAGTGCTGCAACAACCTCTTATTTTCATTGTTTTTGTCAATTAGATGTCAGAGAATAATGAAGTCACAGTGTTACAAACCTTTTTTTCTGCTTCGTCCAGTCCTCCCCCATCAAACCAGCCCATCTTTTGGGCAACTTTTTCAAATAATTTGCAGGTGTCCTCATTCATAGTTTCCACTGCTCTGTGAAAACCAACACAAACAAACAAACAAACAAACAAACAAACAAACACAAACACACTACGGTCATTTAACGTTTAAAGTCCAGCGCTAACGTCAAATACATGGTTTATAATACAATAAACTGCCAATAAAACCACAAAGTAAGAGCAGCTGATGGTCAAAACAATAAAATAACTTTCCTTCAACCCGTTATTTTTTCAGTTAATGCAAATAAACTCAACTGACAACAGAAAGCAGCGTACTGTGTTTACGTCGTTTGCTAACAATACTTTGGTCTCAAACTAACTTTTTGAAGTGTTTCAGTGATTTCCGTCAGTGTGTCTTACACGCACCTACAACAGCATATACATTAAAACATATTTCACTTGATGTGTGATTACCAAACGGGCTCCTGTGGCTGTAAATAAGCGAGAGCGAGGTGCCAAACGCAGCTAACACGACGGCAAATTCAAATCTTGTGCGCCATCACGCCGGAAGTTGTCACGAAATATTCGACCAATGGGAGCAGGCTTTCAAAGGGCACGTGATTATTCTGTCCACGCCCACTACAAACGTTATTTTAACGCATACATGTTATTAAAGTACGTGTACGTAACTATGGTACGTAACTATGGTGCGTAACTATATATTTCTACTTTTAGATGAACATATTTAGAAAATATAACAATGTTGTTTATATTACCCAACTGAGAGTTTATCCAAGTATTAAGCACTAGAAGTTCAAGACCCATGTTATAATATTAAATATATATATATATATATATCATATCTATATATTTATATATATATATAATATATATATCTATAATCTATATATTTCTATAGGTTTGTGCAATACTTCTGTAAAACACCAGTTACTTTACTCTGTCTGAAATCATCTACTCTGTGCAATACCCGACCCCTGTGTACATGTCACTTTACTATACATATCTACTTATAGTGATAGTTCTCAAATACTTGACACAACCATGTCACTTGAACACTACACATATTTTTCATATTCCATTTTTAGTATATTTTAATTATTCTTTGCTAAAACTTCATTGTATTTTAATTCTTTAGCTATTTTTAATCATTTAGACACAGTGTTGCTACACAACTTAGTGCTGAGCTGACCGGTTCCCCTTGTCCAACACATTTCATTGTATTGTTGACCCTGTGTTAACCTGCATGACAACTAAACTTGAACTTAATAAAGTGAGTAGAAAATACAGCACAGAGTTTTGCCATCTCTTTATTTTTTTATTATATTTAGAGCCTCGTGGCATCATTGACAGCATACAGTTAACGGACAATACAAAAAGAAAAACTGCTTAGAAAATACTTACCTAGGCCGTTCCTGGTTTGAGTGATTAAAAAACAAGATCAATTTGTGAACAGCGCTAACATTTAAACTTAAATTTAGGCCCTTTCCAATTAATTGAAGCTCCTTTATCCGGCTTTGTCCAATTACCTTTACAAGCATAGTGTGACATCAAACGGGACAACAGCTACTGAAAACATTCCTGATTGACCAAAAAAAAATTATAAATTGGCATTTGGTGAGAGGAAGAAGTCTTTATCTAGACCGTAGTCCTTAAAACTTGCACATCTACTCATTGCAGGAATTTAACAGTTTAAGACAAACTAAAGAGCAGTTGCAACCTATGTTTTATAATTGCATGTTAAAGCCGATGAAACTGAAGTCAGAGTTACAATTTTCTTGGTGCAACATTGTCCTTTTAAAAACACACAACACTCTTAATCCATTTATAAATAGATCAACAAGTAATGACGGCTGGGCATTCCTCCACAAGCTGCGATTAATCCTGTATGCACACTGACAGGAGGTGAAGAAAAAACAAACAAAAAAAATCCACGAATCCAAGTACTGAAGAGGTAAGCAGGGCATTCACAATCCTCTCATGCTCACCAAATATACTATGTTGTAGGACAAGAGTCTCAGAAGGGATGCCTGAAAGTCCCAGGCTCAATCTGGCTCAGGAAATGCAGATGTGTGATGCAACGATGAATGTGATGGGGGATAACTGTGTACATCTGTAGGCTCCTTCACAAATAAAGAGTCCCATTATAGTAAATCAGAGATATGGAGACAATCATTCAGGGACAGGGATGGTGTGGAAACTGACAATTCCAAGATAGGATGTGGATAATGGTAAAAAAAAAAAAAAAAAGATGGTGGGGTGGCAGGGTGTTGGGTTATCAGGGAAAAGACATGAGCGTGCGTTTAGTTCAGGCATTCTCACTGGTCTCCACTGTCTGGACCAGGTGTTCTGGCTTGTTGCCATTGCTATAGTGCTCCCACATCTGCAGATAGAGCCTCTCCAGGTCCATTGTGTACTGCTTGGTGTTGAAAAGCGGGCTGCAGATTCTCTGCTTCCAAACACGTGCTCTGACCATCTTCAGGCTGAAGGAGACAAAGACAAATGGTCAGACTACACAGTTTTACAACATTTTTCCAAAGAAGTCAGTTCAAATTCTACTTACTATTCCATGTCAGATCCCAGTTTGACAGCTATGTCCTCGTAGTCCTGGCGACTTTGAGCTATTAGCTCAGGGCAGCCCAGACAGTTGAGTTGTGAGGCAGCCACACGGGAGGCGAGTGTCTCACCTTTATGAAAGAGGTTTCACAATTAAAAAGCTGCCTTTACATGAAATTTGTTCTACAAATAGAACAATCTGTTTGTAAAATATGTATTTTCTGACATTTAGGACAATGAAAACACTTTTTCCTTGTATTATGGTTTTAAGCCTGTCCCTTAACATTCTAGTATCCTTACCTGGCATGGTGACCATGGGTGTCCCAGCCCAGAGAACATCCATGCCTGTAGTGTGACCGTTGCATAGTGGAGTGTCTAGGCACACATCAGCCAGCTGGCCCCTTCTCACATGCTCCTCCTTGGGGGCTACAGGAGAGAAGATGATACGAGAGCCAGGCAGACCCATGTTCTGGGCATACTGCTGGATGTTAGGCTCGCCGACGGCAGGGAAACGAAGAAGCCACAGCACACTGTTGGGCACACGCTTCAGGATCTGCAGGTAGAGCAGAGTTTTAAACATTTTTAGGACTTTCTTTGTAGACAGTCAAAACAGTTGTAACAGTCTGTGTAACTTACATTGGCCCACATCTGAAGAGTTGGGGGGTCAATCTTGTAGAGCTGGTTGAAGTTGCAGTAGACAATAGAGTCCTCTGGCAGACCATACTGGGAGCGGGTTGTCACAACAATTGTGCGTGGCACCTCCTCTCCAGTGGCAGCTTTGTTATTGATCTAACAGGGGAGGCAAAACAATGTTGCTTAGAGGTGGAGTGACTTCAATACTTTTGTCCTGAAGAGTTAAGGTGTGACAAGTTCTTCTCTGTTTAAGCCACTTTATGGTATTTTGCCTACTGGTGATTATACACTGTTTGACAAGCCAAGACAGTATCATTAATTTAACAGCTGATCCATAGTGCCACCACTTCCCTCACCAACAGCCACCTTACTTTCATAAAGACACCATACCTGTAAGGACACAGTCCCAGAGACTACAACCTCATCTGCTGAAATGATCTGCAAAAGCAGTAAGCTAAATGAAAATGCTGCTCTCACTGTGTTTCTGTTTCTTGTTTTGTACCTAGTCCTATATCCCTTAAGATCTGCATTTAAATTGACAAGTGCTACCACATTAGACATACCTGTGTAGTGGCCAGGCCGTTGCTGACAGTGAAGCCATTGATTGTGACTTGGATTTGGCCTTGGTTAATCATGTTGATGATTGCTTCAGCTGCTGTGTTCATGGGGATTACCGGCATGGACAGTGCTCCATTTGTGTCCCCGGCAGCTTCCTGGTTGTTGTCACACTTCATCTAGTCACAAAGAACAATTTCAACTTAGTACTGGAACGTGGTTCAACAGAAACATTGTTTTGTTTTTCTGCAACAAGACGAAGAAATAGACACACACTGCCATCTAGAGGTAAAAGCATAATAGTGCGTCACTCAGACTAAACTCTGGTTTGTCAGTAACAATAAAACATTGACTTGCTTGTTCACGTTCAGGAAATCTTCTTGACTCACCTTTATCACTTTCACATCTGGCAGACTGTCCAAGAAGGCCTTCAGATCAATACCATTAAGAACGATGCGGTTGTCAAAGATGTGTCCATTAGATTTGAAATCGATCACTGCCTTTTTCTATCAGTCAAAAAAGAAAGATTAAAAGATTTAATATTATGTTTTTTTGAATAAAAATTTTGACCTTCAGTTCAGAAAAACAAACAGCAGGCATGTAAAGATGGACAAACCTTGAGGTGTGGGAACATGTTGGCATGGTCTCCAATGAAGAAGGTATTTGGCATGTAAGCCAGTTTCTCAGAATACTGCTCAGCTACTTCAACAGGCGATGTCTCCTTGTCAGAGATAATGTAGTCCATGAAGGGTGCACCGCTGGTTCCAGGGTAACCCAGCCACATAGCCTGTTGAATGTGTAGAAACAAACAGTTATTTTGCATTCTTTGATGTCAACAGTATTTTGAGAACACTCAAACTCAGATCAGACTAAAATGACAGGATACAACACTGTCAGACATCATAAGAAACCCTAACCTGAATGGGGGCAGGGCGGAGGGCAAACAGCTCATTTCGGGCTCCTTTGGTGTATCCGTTCATGTTGACCAGAATGTTGATTCCATCCTGGTGGATACGATCAGCTGCCTTGCCATTGCAAGGAATCTGCAGGAGGTACCAGTTTTAGTAAATGTTTAGTTTTTGACATCACATACAACACTTTAGATTAATACACTCCGTAGAAAAACAAATACCAATGAAGTAGCAACTCTAGGATCGTAATGATTACCTGAGAGAGGTCTGTGAAATGATGAGCCTCTGCTACCACTTTCACGCGGAAGTTTGTACTATCATCAGGGCTGAGCGCATAGCAGAACACCTTGAAGAAAAAAATACATTTAAACACTTGTACAGAATTTCAGACATGATATACTGTAATGAGCACTATATACACTTGCCAGGTCTCGTTTGTAATTTCAACCTACCTCAAATTTCTCAGGGTTGTGCATTCCAGGAATGGACTGCATCAGGTGGGATGTCGGGTGGTTGCCAAAGTCAGAACTGACGTAACCAACACGCAAACGCCCACCGCTGGCTTTCAGATCCTTCGGATGCTCATAAGCAGGTTTGTGCAGTGCATTGATCTGTGCATTGATAGGCAATAGGGTAAGAATACATATACAGCAGGTAAGACACTTCTTGTTTGAGTTTTACACTGTACAAATGCTTTACTAATATATTAACAACCACCAATTCAACTAAAATCTAGACAACCCCATCCCTGCAAGCAACCCCTTCACCACCAACCTTCACCAATCTTTATATTAAATGATTAAAATACATCCAGTATCTCTCCCAGCCCTTACCTTCCCCCATATCCCTGCGACAGCCACTGCCATCACCAGCCACCTTCCACCCCCCCTCCCAAAAAATGAATTAAAGTTTACTTGCTTTGATCAGTGCGTGTACCTTGTCCAGGCAAAGGTTTCCGTGGCGTTCAGCAATGGCCTTGCGGAAGCCGTGAGAGAGTGGATACAGCATGCTGTGGTGTGGGTGCACCGAAGGCAAGCGGTTCTTATCCAGCTGGTCAGCTACAATGCTCACAAGCTTCTTCATCCGCTCATCATAATCTGTCCAGTCACACACAATCTGGAAGAGCGACAGAAATAAGGAGTTAGAAAACTCACTTTGAATTCAATAAAGAACAATGATCTGCTGTAAATATCGGACAAAGATAGGAGCATATAAGAACCTGCAGGCAATGTGCCAAGTTGCAGTAAGCGTCAGGGAAGTCTGGCTTGAGTTTCAAGGCTGTGCGGTAAGATGCAATGGCCTCTGGGATGTTTCCAGAATCCTTTGAAGCAAAAGAAACAGAACATGAAGAACAAGAATTACAAAAATACTTTTTACTGCACATGAACAAGTGATAACATCCAACTATGCTTGCAAGTTATCTGTTTATGACAAACAAAAGCAATAAAAACATGTCCTTTAAAGACAGGCAACTGTCAATAGATTCTGGCTTGTTGAAATATTGACATATTATTTCATTTCATATTACTGCATTTCGCACAGTTGGGTCATTACAGCTGTGTGTACTGGGAGTACAGGGAGTTAGATAAAGCCCTACAGTGATATGACAATTGTGAACACTGATCATAACTGCAAAAAGAAATGAGGGAATAATACCAATGTTAAAGTTCCTACCTTGTGGATAGAGGCCAAATTGCTATGAGCATCAGCAAAGGCAGGGTTAATCTGGATGGCGCGGGTGTAGCATTGCAGCGCTCCCTGCACATCCTGCATTTCCTTCAGTGTATTGCCCATGTTTGAGTAGGCATCAGCAAATGTGGGGCTGATTCTGAAAATCAAAACAGGAGAACCGTTTAAAACACTTGAACGACCAACATTACTGGATTCATTAACTGATTTACGACCATTTACTTTAGAAAGGACATGTAAACAAAATAAACCACCAGGTTAAACTGTACTGTACTTTTAAGCAGAGTGATGTTACATCACATACATTTTTATAAAAGGTGCAGTTAAAGTTTCCTAATTTAGCAGATAACTGTGACTTTGATTTACAAACCTAATGGCCTCCTTGTAGTGCATGAGGGCCTCCTGGAGTTTTCCCTGCTGCTGCAGGACACTGGCCAGGTTAGAGTGAGCTGCTGCAAACTCTGGGAACACCTGATGAAAAAAAGAAAAGAAAAAAAAAAGGATTATTAACAGTTCAAGAAAGCCATGCTCACATTGACAGCAATTATGATAGTCTCGTTGAACAGACCTATTCACATCAAGTAACCCCTAACTCACCTCTAGTGCTTTCCTGTAGAGCTGAACTGCCTCCTCGATGTTGCCCTGCTCACGCTTGATATTGGCCAAGTTGTTAAGGGAGTCCGCGTGGGTTGGACACAAACGTAATGCAGTGTTGTAGCATTCTTCTGCCTCAGACACCTTGGAAAGACACTGAAAGTCAATTAAAAAACATTCAAGATTTTCGCATTTCAGATTATTTAGATAGGGTAATCATATAAAGTATTGTCTTACATTGCCTTTCTCCTTCAGGGCATTTGCCAAATTGCAGTAGGCATCGGGGAAGTGGGGCTGCAATTCGATAGCGCGACGATAAGTGTCAATAGCCAGGTCAATGAGGCCTTGCTCATAGTAGACACAGGCCAGGTTTCCATGGACAACAGCATGGTTTGGGCTCAGACTCAGGGCTCTGAGATATCCAGCCACAGCTCTGAAAACATAAGATAAAGACGACATGGTCCAGATTTAGGTTATGCTCGAGATCAATCTTTTGCTAAACTTTGACAGTTCCAGCCTTTTAAATTCCTTGAAATTTTTTGATCAAAGTTTTGTTTATGAAGTATCTTTTTTTTGACTCCTCTCCAGCTCTTTCTCTCCTTTCATCTCAAGTCCATCACTGAAAACTAAATATGCCAGGGCAGAGTAAATTAAATGGCTGGAAATTTATCTTAATAGTGACTGCTTGGTTTAATGCCAACTGCTGAATCCTCGTCACAGGCCAGGCTGGAGCCACAAGTGATCAAAAACTGCTAGGCTAAAATAAACCTTACCTTGTCTGTTGTGGGAACATTTTGGTCTGTCATGGCTCAAAAACTGACATCCATAGAAACATTTGGTCCCAATAAGTTATGATCCACTGAAATTTGACTAAATCCCTTTTTTGCTTCACCACCATCTTGACTTAAAGAGAGCCTGCTGTACTTTGCCGTCCTATGCCTGTCCAGTCACTGTAGAGAGGTCAAGATCCGCTAGTAAACAAATACATTGTGTGCCACGGTCTGGGTACCGCTACTGAAAGTAACACCACTGTTTGAGCAGTGGAGTTACAGCCCTGACCTTGTGACTGGTCTGTAGGTGGAGCGAATCTGCCCTGCCTAAACAACGGTATGCAAAAACAAAGCTACAAAGATCACAGACAGGGAAGTGAATGTAACTAAAGCTCTTGGGTCATTCCATATGGGGTGTGGTAGGGTGGTGTTTTTACCGACAAAAGGTTAGACATGAATGTATAAAAGGGGACATACTGTCTATTATATCATGACTCATACATACCTGTCAAAGATGCGGGCTTCCTTCAAAACGTTTCCTAAATTGATGTATGCGTCAAGGAAATTTGGGTCCAGAGTCACTGCCTAAAAAAAACCCCCCAAAAAAACAAAAAAAACAAAACCAAGCTTAAAAAAAACATTGGACAACACAAGAATATACCAAGACAGAAGGTAGGACTGAAAAATGTAACTGACCTTTTCAAAATGGTGTATGGCCAACCATATCTCTCCCTGGGCATTGAACACACAGCCCAGGTTGCTCCAAGCCACTGCAAAGTTGGGCTGAGTCTCAATGGCTTTCAGGTAACAAGCCTTCAATGGGTTTACAATGAAAAACCACAGGAAAGGAGGAGAAGAGGTAGAATGGTAGAGGTATAGTATGTAGAGGGGAGGGCAGGGGATTGTAAAATAAAAACAAATAGAAGATTGAGAAGTAAGAAAAAACAAAAAGAGCAGAGAAAGCAAAATTAGTGACTATTCTCCATCATGGCAAAAAGTGAGTCTGCAGCATGGGCTCGTGTGCGCACAATTCTGCCGCGCTAAGCTGCATTGCTTTTTCCTACGCTGCGCGGATCCAACCAGCACCCACACGAAGGCCCACATCCATCAGTTATGACCACATTTTCTCCAAATATAGTGGTCCCCACACCAGGTACAGTCTGCTGCCCTCATATAATAAACACTAGTTATACCCCAAAAGCAGTAAATATAATATTAAGATCTACCTAAAAATCACAACTATCTGCGAGAATGTTGGATGTGGGTATGATATCTCACAACCTAGGATGCTGGACAATTCGTGCAAGTGATGGTCCCTGTAATGCGTGCGCAACAAACGCAAGTGCGCGGTGTGTGTGTCTTGTTTCCACCACCACCACAATGCACCATATAATGCTGCTTGCGTGACCTTGCACCTGGCAAAGGTCATTGCTTCGCTGCTGCGCCCGCTAAATGGCCAAGGAGACAGCTACAGACCAACAACCCCCTGGTAGAACACCTGCAACACCAGACTGGCACACACCTGACACCCAGGGAGTATCTCAGACCAGAAGGGGGCATTGTTGGGGGATGGAGGGATCAACCAGTAGCTACACTGTGAGGTGAAGACACAGGGCCATTTGGAAATTTGTCACAAAATTAGCTAAAATATTCACCACATGGTGAAGTGTTTTTTTTTTTCCAAAAGCCAAATGATGTCTGAGATTTGGGTGAACTCGGGAGCGAGGCTGGTTATGAGTGGGGAGAGGTCCGCAACCAACAGGCCAAAGGGAGTGAGGGGGTGGGAGTCGCATGCTTGCGCTTGCCGCCTTTTTGGTTGCTTGAAGGGTATCGCTGCGCAGCCCCTGCGCTACTGCAGACTCACAGCGCAATATCTGCATCATCATCAGAACGCTGCAACTCCAAATAAAGAAGGAAAAACAAAACAAAATAGGAAAAATAAACAACATGTAAGAGTTAGAGGGATCTTACTTGATTTGCACGATTATTGCTTCCAAATCCAAGTTTCTTTTTACTTAATATAGAATTGGGTAATTAGTATAGCATATTTTAAGAAATGCTTACTATAATTTGTTAAGTTACTTTTTTCTTTTGGTCTTCAAAGGAAGCCACAAGACAGAGGAGCTCAAGCATGAAGTGAGGTGGTTTTTCTTTTGTTGGCAGTTACAAACCCGTTACCATATTTTTGGACTTTGTCAGAGTGGTGGCCGCAGCTGGCTGGAAGAAGAGGAGAAGACTGAGGCTGCCCTAGTGTTCCTTTCCGCCAGGCACCTACGCAGGAATAGTGTCACCCACCTGAAACCTTCTAAATAACAATATCAGTTGTGGAAAAACCAAAAGAGACAAAATCAGAAAACAAGATCGTTAGTAAAAGTTTTCAAACAATACATTCTTTTTTTTTTCTTTTTTTATATGGAAATAAAACTGGTTCTTCCAAATCACAACAAACATAAAAAAAAAACTATTCTTAGTTCTCATTCATGCAATGAATGTTTCATTTCAAAGAAAATAAAAGAAATGCTTTGAGGGTAACTGGGAGGGAAGAAAGGCTTTGATGTGTTCAGTTTATTAACAAAATATAGTTAGGCTGTCCGTCAATTCAGTTTTCTTATCAAACTAAAAGGAGGGCAGTTACTGGCTTGATCTTGCCCAAATGAACTGATCCCATTTCTTTGGGAATATTACATATTTGAAGGAAAAGGGAAGAAGTATTAATCATTGCTTTTCTTTCGTTCTTTAAGCATTTTCATGAAATATTTTTAAAACTTTGATTTCTTTATCCTGGCCTGCTTTCTTGAATCCTGGCCAATGGGGTAGGGAGAAAAATCTGTGTTGTAATTATTGTATGTTTCTAGAAGCCTCCACAGCTCTGAAATAAAGAAGTCATCGCTGTTGCTGCGCTTGCTTCTGTCTTTCTAACCCAGCATCTGACGCAGGTGGTGGAGTACAGATTGTGAGCTGTCTGCCTGACGCCACTTGGACTCCTTTTAAGGCACTTGAGAATGAGCTCTCTCACCCACACAGTTGAGACACTATTCCATAGCAGCGGATATCAGAATAGATAACCAGCTGGGGAAAGTGTTCATTATCATTTCATATTATAGTCAAAAGAAAAACTAATGCATGTGTGCTGAAAAGCATCACTGGGGTGTGCTTGAGCATTGAATTGGCATAGCTAAACGGTCAGGAAGACAGCTCTGAGCGCGCACACTCCACCAATCCTCAGCGAGCGCGCGGGGGGTGGAGCGACAGAGCAGGGGAACTTGTGACTCCCTGATGCTCCTCCCCACTCCTTAACCCCCCTCAAGCACGAAATAAGATGGCCTGTAACCAGCGGGACAACTCCACATCTCCAGATTTGACCCAACCCAGGGGAGCCCCCTTCCTTTAACATGGACACAGGTTTTAAAATAACAAATGGGACGTGTAATAACCCCGCACTGGCAGCAACTGTGCTGACAGCAAACTAAGACCTTGTCATTGGGCGTTTGATAAACAATATTGGAGTATAGTGATTAGGTTAGAAACCATCTTATCTTTTGCACTGCAAAGGTAAACTAAATTCTCATCAGTTCATATATTCTTCAAAGACCGAGCCAGCATTTTCCCTCCAAATTCAACAATATGAAAATGCATGGGCCGAGGTCCAAAAATGACAATACAGATTCAGATTTATGATTTTAAAGCTCCAGCCTTTCTTCCTGAAAGGGGAGGGGCTGACCTCTGGTAAAAGGTCGGGGGAAAGCAATGGACGTTGGGACTAAGAGTGACACAGGGTGGGAACACATGTAGTATGTGTAGTATACTGAAAAAACAAAATACATGAAGCTGTCTAAAAAGTAATCAACAGAAAGTGTGTGTACTAGGACTAAAAAAAATATGTAGAGAGCGAAAACTTATAGCAGTCCAATATTTCCAATGGTGTTTTTTTTTTTAGTTAGGTGTGAGAAGCTCAGTGTGTGAAAAAAAAGCTACAATTTTCTGCCCTTCACTTGGCCAATGGGGTTGAAGGGAAAAGACTCGAATTGGCTTAAAAATGTCAAAAGGGAAAAAGGAACTTCTTCTATGGCCTTTGTGGTGGGACACTTAAAACAAAAATATATGGAAGAAAAAAGAAAAAGAAAGCCCGCTGTGACATACCTTAGCCTCTTCCAAACGCCCAAGGGCTTTAAGCAAGTTGCCCAAGTCACTCCGCACACAATAAAGATCCTGGAGGAAAAAAACAAAACAAGTAAAAGATTGTAATCTTACTGCTAGAATAAACCACAGATTAATGTGTTGTTAATATGTTCGTACTATTAGCAGATAAGACTCTTCTGTCTGGGTGTGGTTAGAAGTCAAACAGGCTCGAGTCTTTCAACCAGAGAGAACAGCAAACACTGCTTACCACACAAGGTGTTAAGCTACTCCTTATAAAGGCATGTCACTCACCGGGTTATACTGTAACGCAGACACGTAAGCCTGGACTGCTCCCTCCATGTCCCCTGCGGCCACCAGAGCCGCTGCCAAGTTGATGTATCCGTCAATGAAGTCTGGCTTCAGTCTCAGAGCGTGCCGATAATGCTCTATGGCCTCCTGCAGTTGCCCGCGCTCCTTGTACACGTTCCCCAGATTGGAGTAAGCCTCAGCCAACATTGGGTTCTGTTTGATGGCCAAGGTGCTGAAGTGTGCGGACCTGTAGGCCAGAGTGGGTACAATGGTCACAATCCTGAAGTGAGAGGCTCGATACTTTGTGTCAAGGCAGCAAGGTGCCAGTGGTGAAAAGGAACATGTTTTAATGGTTAATATTTAAACAGCACATAGTTAAAGTGTTGAAAACATTAATACGATTGTACAACTACTAACTTAAAACTTAAACAATCAATGATTCAAGTGTTCATTATGTCAAGAAAATATCATGCTGTTATTATACTCCAAATTAAAGTGTGTTTGCAGTGAAAAGTGCTGCATCTATGAGCAAGAATATACACCACTTTGGCTTTGATCAACACAGAGTACAACGCTTATCTACTGCTGGTACTGGGTCAGTTCAGGAAGATATAAGAGTGAACAAGATCAAACTTTAAAACCTGTAACCTGCAAGACCCGAAACCTTCACCATGGCACCTGCAAAGCAAGGGTATGGTGACCACCGAAACAGTGTTAGAATCATGAGAGGACAGAGTAAGATTAAACCGAGCGACAGGATTTCCAGAAGACAGCTCAGTTGTTGCGTGTGACTCCCGAGACCAGCTACGTGCACTGAGAGTTACAGAACACCCACTACTGTCTGCCTCTGCCACTGCCACATGATCAGTGTGCGAGTTGAGTAGCGTCAGCCCCCCCACACCTCACCTGTCGAGTCTTCGGCACTGGAAGTGGATGGAGGACAGCAGCAGCAGCACGCCTGTGTTATCAGGCTCTTGCCTCCACAGCTGCATGCAGTGGCGCTCAGCTGCCTCAAAGTCCCCTGACTGATACTCGCGGTGCGCCAGCTCTGCCAACCCTTGGAAGGAAAGCATACGTTTTGTCGGTTCTGGAGCACCAACACAGCCCAAGGAGGGGGGGGGGAAACAACATGTTAGAGGTGATGGAAGAAATTAAAGCAGACAAATGAAAACAAAAAAATAAAAGAGAGATGATACTAACGCTGTCAATGACAGATAATGGCTAACATTTTGAACTCAACAGAAAACAAGGCAATGGACAAAATGAAGAGGGCACAGTGAACAAGTGGGAATCAATGTACGTTTCAATAATGCCAATTACTGTGTTTTTTTTGTAATGGATGATGCACAGGAAGGTTGTCCGCATAACAAAACTGCATAAGACTAGCAATAATGTTTAAAATGAGTGCAGTTCCCTCTAAGACAAGAAACTACACACTCCAATAAATCTTGTGTTTTAGTGATCTCAAACCAGAGACCACTAACAAGTGCATAGTAATATACCATTTCACATACAAGTAAACCAGGGTGTGCATCCATGTTATGAAGGGAAAACAAATGCTTTGGGATGAAAACACATAAAACAAATGGGGAGCGGGCTGACACACTGGCAGAGATTTTAAAAAAGTGACACTTTAGATTTGACATCTTAAAGTCAAAAGCTTGACAGTATAGCTGTAATGTCACATTTTATTTGCATGCATCCTTAACACAGCAAGTATCTTGGACTGTAAAGTCAAATTTTATTTACCATGCATTTTTTAAATTTTATATAAAAAATGTTCTGTGCCAGATGAAACCTCATTTTCAGATAAACCTACACTCGATGGGATGTAACGATGCATCGTGACACGATTAAAAAACGGTACAAATGTGTGACGAGTCGCACCGGTTGAGAAGTAGGATATGTCCTTTTTCTTCTTTTTTTAAAAAATTAGAAATAGGTTACGTTATCTTAAAAAAAGTCACTGGTTCATTTGTTCAACGTCAGACGTCAAGTCACGTGACTTACGTCACTACGTAGGTACAGAACGAGGGAAGACATGGCGACGGTAGAAAATAGCTTTGAAACAGAGGACGCACCGAGCAGTTTTAAATGTGTGGCGGCATTTTGGATTCCCTATACACAAATACAACCGGTGAGAAATGGACAGACAAAACCAAAACAGCATGTAAATATTGAAAGAGACTGCAACATATAGTGAGCAACATGCAGCAGCATATTACCTGCCACCACAGCGAGAGGCAAAGTAACGTTACACCAGTTTACTTGTGAGATTGTTTCTAAAGAAAGGAGATATTTTTCATGTATTTTGTTGTTTATATACTTCTTATAAAAGGGAACACAAACTGTTTGAGAGTTTCTGTAAAGAAGGCACCTAAGATTTTTTTTCTCCCTACAAATAAAAAGATAATTTTATTTGGTCATAATTTATCTGCAGCTCATTTAGATTTAAAAAGAAATTGTGAGAAAATCGTGAACCATATCGAGTCATGAGTTGAGTGTATCGTTACATCCCTAGTCAAAAGCTCGACAGCATAGCTGTAATGTCACATTTTATCTGCATGCATCCTTAAAAACAGCAACTATCTTGGGGACTGTAAAGTCTGATTTTATGTAACATGCATTTTTTATATAAAAAGGTTCTGTGCCAGATGGACCTACACTTAAGTCACTTAAGGTCAATTCACTGAGGGTGTGGCAAAGTGGTTTCAAGTCACACACACACAGGATTCACGCAGAGGCCTGCAGATTATTGATAAAATGCCAGAGCACACACACACACACACACACACACACACACACACACGGCAGTAGATCAGGTTCATCTATCCATTACGTCATAATGCGTGTATGCAAGAAGCATCAGCAGTTTCAGTCCTAATGCAAGATATAAAATCATTTAATAATCAAATATCAGGATGAAAAGGCAGCGATGCCTTCACAGTTTATCACGGCGGCATTAACACCGCTGTCAGACGCTTTATATCACAGTTACAACAACCACAGAGGGTGACGGAGGCCCGAGTCAGCGAGAAGCGACATCTTAGCTCATGTAGCTGAAGCTATAACACAAACAGTTTGTAGCGAGAATAATCCAAGAGCTCAATTTAAATGTTAACGTAGTGATTAACACACGGCCGTCAAACCGACACCACAAAAATACCGTTTAAGATCAATATGTGCTAAAAAAATAAAAATCGTGCTAACTTTAGCTACATCGCCGTTAGGTTGAAGCAGTAATATGACAGCAGAGCTATAACCAACCAATGTGATCACTTATCCGTCTTACAATTGTTGTAATTACTAATAAATAAATAAATTAAAAAGCCCAACGGACGTTAATCGACCGTTAGCCGCCGCCTCGAGCGATACTAGCGTCGTCTTCGCGGCTAGCTACGTTTTCTTGTCACCTAAACCCTAAAAAACAAAAAAAGAGACAAAAACAACTAACCTGTGCTGTCAGCCACGTTTCCCACTGAGGTCGCCATCTCCTCAGACTTCGTCTTTTGCACCGTGGTCGTCAATGTGTCTTCTGGTGGTCTCAGGAGAAGAAGAAAAAGAAGCAAAAAATGTGCGACGGAGCTGTCGTCTTTTCTGCAAGCACGTTGTCAGGGGGAAGCTAAAGCAGCTAACCTAAATATTTGACCCTGCTGTACCTGTTTCAGCAACCTAGTGAGGATTTCCACTGGTCTGCGTATAGCTGAGTGATGATTAAATAATTAATTAAGCTTGCTACAGTGCCTGGCTTTTCTCTGGCATAAGCTGTGCGGCTGTTTTAAGGAGGTTTAAGATGGTTTTCTCGTCACAACAAAGCAGCTATGAACATAAAATGGCGAAATGGGTGGAACTAGTTTTTGAGAGAAACTAGACCCGCGCATCGCTATTGCATGCATACGATGTAAACGAGTGTATATTATGTTATTAAACAGTCCTATCGGTAAAAAAATATTAATAATAATAACACATGTGCCTCGATTACTGTTTGGTAACGATGCGTTATAGGTTTAATCGTGTAAAATAACTCGACTACGAATGAACCTGCGCGGAAGGACACTGCTGCAGTGAGACGAAGTGCAAATGAATCAAATGAATGGGGTGTTCTAGAAGAAGGCAGCAGCAGATCTATGTGATGACTATATGCTGAACATGGCACTGCAAATATCATGACATAACAAAGACTGCAGTCATATATCAATAGAATAGTGCAGGATAATCATATGATACAAAATTATGTTGGTTATAGTACTCTAATATGCAGGTTTGTACCTGCATGCATCCTTAACACACTAAAGTAGGTCTTACACAACTGTGTAATAACCTTAGAAATATCACCAAAGTCAGATCATTCATCAACGAGGCTGACACAGAAAAACTAATTCACGCTTTTATCACTTCAAGACTCGATTACTGTAATGCCCTTCTGTCTGGTCTTCCTAAAAAAAACACTAGGCCGCTTATAATTGACAGACATGGGACCAAGTCACACATGTGCAAGTCTCAGTCTCGAGTCTTAACCTTCAAGTCACAAATAAGTCCCAAGTAATTTTTTTCTTGTGCAAGTCAAGTCAAGTCACCTTTGGTGTATTGTTGTAATTTTAGCTGCAAAATCTGATCTTAATATGATCACACTGTAATCATCAACATTATTTAAAATTTTAAATAATAATAATAAAATACATAATAATAAATAAATACATTTTATATTCACTATTCACACTGAAAACATGATGTGAAAAACACTCAGGTCATTCAAGTCATCATGTCTCAAGTCAAGTCCCGAGTCTTAAACTTCCAAGTCCGAGTCACTAATTGATACAGAACTCTGCAGCCCGAGTACTGACAAATAATAATAATAATAATAATAAGTTTAATTTATAATGCACTTTACATTTGAATCAAATCTCAAAGTGCTACAATACACACGCAAAGTATATGCACACAAAGCAACAAAAACAAATAAATCACAATAGAAGAAATCACGTCAAATACGAAACAAACAAAGTTTAAAGACAAAGACCAGACAGAGGGCACATATACCCCCATTTTAAAAGCCCTGCACTGGTTACCCGTTTTGATAACTTTTTGAGAATTGATTTTAAGATTCTCTTATTGGTTTTTGAATCACTGAATGGCCTGGCACCGACCTACCTTTGTGACATGCTACAAAAGTATGTACCAAGCAGGTCCCTCAGATCCTCTGCATCTGGACTCCTAGTTGTCCCCAGAACCTGCACAAAGAAGTTTGGTGAGGTTGCTTTTAGCTACTGTGGCCCCCCATCTCTGGAACAGCCTGCCTGTGGATCTGAGGGACTGCACCTCTGTAGTCATTTTTAAAAAACAACTTAAGACATACCTCTTTAGCCTGGCTTTTACCTAAGGTGCCTGGACATTTACTGCTGAGTTTTTATGTCCTAATCACTCCCTTTTATCTTTGGTGCACAAGCAAATGCAGAGCTGTAGTTTTGTGTTGAAAGGTAAGATCCTGCTCTGTAAAAGAAACAGCATGAATAATAAATGATTGCACAACTACTCATTTAAAACTTAAAAGAGCTGCTGCCAAGTTGATATTCCCCAGGCTGCAGTAAGTCTCAGCCAACACTGGGTTCTGCTTGATGGCCAAGGTCCTGAAGTGTGCAAGACATATAGGGCCAGAATAGTCACAATCTGTAAGTAAGTGGCTGGCAGTGTTGACTCGATGCATTGTGTAGTGGTGAAAACAAGAAACTTGTTTTACGGCATATGGGTTAATTTCTAAACACAACATCCTTACAATCATGAAAAAAAATATTGCTCCATATTCTACCATGTATTTGAACAATAATATAACAGATGCAGATCTGTAGTTTTGTGGTGGCAGTTAAAATATTAATCCTGCTCTGTGAAAGAAACAGCAAAAGCAACGCACAGCAGATCCTAAAGCAAAAAGGAAAACACACTGTAGCATACACTGTTTTGTTTAGATAACATGCATAACCATGCATTCATTTACAAAGTAAAACGGGGACAAATTCATTAAATAGAACACCGCTTATGTGTTATTTGGTTGCAAATGGTGTTGTGGATTGGTTGCACAGCAGACAGAAAAAAACCAGTAACTATGGCTCAGTTCCAATAAGTGTGCAAGTGAACCAATGACAGGGGACCAGCATGCACAATTGCAGAACCTCCCTTAAGTGGAATGCAGCCATCATAAATACACCTGTATGTTTCTTGCTTCGACATGTCAACATACCTACTGTGCAACCAGTCCATTCCAGTGTCCAGGGACACACAGTATTTTAAATTGTGTTTCCAAATTGAATTGAAGAAAAACATTCCTTATCACTGAGCTGGATCTAGTTTAAGCCTATAATGAAACTTTGTGGAACTACTTTGTTGATCTGTGTTTAAGTGTATAAAAGCTGTTTTTTGTAGGCAAAAAAACAGAATAGTCAGATAATTTATCTTTAAAATAAGTTTTCTGCTTCTGTGCAGATGTCATAATCACCAACAGAGGGCAACCTCTGTAAACCTATTTCAGAAAAAAGATTTCTAAAGCCCCACAAAGAGGCTATGAACATAATTTTGCCCTAGATTTTGTTACTTCTGCAGGTCCCACATATGATGATATTTACTTCTAGCTGTCAATAGGATCCCCTGGGTTGTGTTATAATATGGTGTTTGTAGTCAACTATAGACAGTTGTTGCACAAGTCACATGACTGAAAGAGCCCTTCTTCAGTTTGTTAATGAAACATCACAGTTTTATTGCAGACAGTCAATTTTACATTGCCCAATACATACATTTGATACATCTCTTCACTTCATTTCATCCATGTCTGTTTTGGGTATGTGTCCCTTGAAGTCATTAACATGCCATTCTGCCCTGAAGATGTTAATAAGGGGGCTACTGCTTGCCATACCCCAGTTTTTCCCATAGTCCCTCTATGGGAAAGTAGTTGACATCATTGCCCATGTTGGCTTTTCTCTGTGTGCTCAAAGCATGCATAGGGTGCAGGGTTTGTGTACTCTTCCACACGTTCCTCCTCCTTTGCTCTCACTCTTCACACTGCTAAGCGGTCACTTGTGCACAGGATGATGTCATGGTCACTGCGTGTCTATGGCAATTGCATCTGACATGCTTTATCTTTGTGCAAGCCACAGTCACTAGGAAGGCGGTCAGGGCGAACACATCTTCTCCTCCCTGAAGGGTCAGTGACAGCTCTCTACAACAGAGCCTGCTTTCACACAAGTTATTTTAGGAAACACGTGAGAGCATAAGGTTCATTCACTCAGGTCAATTTAGACTGGTCGCTATTAAAATCTCAGCATAGCCTGGAGATATTGGGAGTTTTTGTTGTGCTGTTTAATTGCCAGGCCAGAATATTCAGCTACCGAATGAGTGGCTTGAATTATTTCAGCCCATTTATTTTAGGATGAGATCCAACGCAAGCCGATGACCTACATTATCTGCAGTGTTTTGGAATGCTTTCCTAGATACTTGAATAGGGTTGCTTTGGGACACAGATGGAGTTTTTTGTTCACCAGTCTGATATTTTTTGCTCCATTCATTGACTCATAACTGAAAACACCCCACAGTGCATGAGCTCATGCAAGCATATTTTACTTTTAATGAATGAATTTTTTTCCTGCTTGCACACATCTGGAACAGCCATCAGTGCCCATCTATGGTTTCAGGCTTACTGATCAGTGTGTTTTTGCGGCTGTTTTAATTGGTGTTTTCCAGATGTCCTGTGATTCTGTCCTGTGAATTGATGCTCCAGCTGTGCTAAAAAAAACAATTATATATTTTATTTTCTGGATAAATTAGACACAACCAGCTGTTTAAATTGCCATGTTGAATTTCATTTTATGATGCTGACATGGCAAGGCCAAAACCGATGATGATAACTGAACCTATTGCACTGAGTGCTCCATAGAATTACATTTTTATAAATAAATAAGTCAAGCTGCTAGACTTGCCTTTAGGGTTATATCTTGCACGGAAAGGATGAGCTAGTAAGTGGAATATGTGCTTCCAGAGCTTGTAAGCTATTTTCATACACAGTGAGGGGGGAAAATATGTGACTATACTTATAGGCTTGCTAATAAACAGATAAAGAAAAAGGTTCAGATGAAATCAATGGCAGAAAAGAATCTTTATTGCTTTGCTAGATAGCCTGCAGCAACACACATATTTGTCACTGTAAGCGTCCCCTCTGTAAGACAGGCAGACAAAAAGGCACAGAACAAAGGCATTTCCTCATGAACATCTTTGCTGATGCATCATAAACCAGCATACCTCCCATGGCTGTTGACACACTAACACAGTGAGACAGAGTTGAGTCACTTTTAAACGTGTGAAGCTTTAAAATCATTGTGATTTAGGGTTGCATATTTTGTCAGAGCTGAGTTTTGAACACACGTTGGGGAAAGCACTTAAGTAGAGAGGCAGGCAGATATTGGACTTCTAGCTGCCAGCCAGGTTAATCATCAGGTACTAGCAGTTTGATTCATGCTCCAGGTCTTTATTTAAGACATTTGTCAGGTTCCGACTGATGTTTTATAGCCACACATTTTGTGGTTGAACGCTGTGTCTGAACAACACAACTATGCAGAAAAATGCACTGCTGTAAATTGTTTGTCTGTGTTTTAAGTTTAATACTCATCTCTCCCAGGGTTATTGTTAAACCTTTCTCAGCACAGGTGGGAAAATACAGACGAATAACAAGGTTTCTTAATACTTTAACCCTGCCTGTGTCTGTGTGCATCACGGTGTCAGAGAGCAGGAACAGGACAGGTCAGGGCTGGTGTTTGCAGTGAAGGTGTCAGGGCCTGCCTGGTCCCTCCTTTAAATCTCTGCATTCATCACCTGTCATCTCTCTGACCCCATGACCTTTCTCATTTCACCCTGCCCCGTCCTATTTTTCATGTTCTCCTTCCTCCTCTCTCTGTGAGGAGGAGAGTGGCAGTGTGGAGGACCTGGTGACACCTCTCATGACAGCAGCTGTCAGTCTCTCCTATCAATTACACCGGCTGACTGACACCCTCTCCAACCCTGATCCTAGCTTTTATTCACCCTTTGAGAATCTCTACCAGTTACAACAGCACCCACCTCAATGCAGACCCCCCCCATTTCTCTCCAAGACTGCCACCTATACTGCTCCGAGCGTTGTCAGTCAAACACATAACCTTCTGTCTAGTAATGTTTGGAGGATGCCACTGGATATGTTGCACACTGCAGTGCATTTTAACGGTAAATATGTGGCCTCCCCCAGGTTCAGACTAAATCTCCCATGTAAAAAGTCTCCTTGGATGAAAAACTCTACTGATCCCGGCTTTGCCAGATCTCATTTAGATCCACCCAAGGGGGCAGCAAGTGGCGTGCAATCCTAGAGACGGTATGTCTGGGGTGGGGAAGGATTAGATGAGACTCCCCCTGACTGGTGGGGGTCCTGGACTATCTGAGAGGCTCTCCTGTTTGCCTGTGTGTTGTGCAGCCGATTTTCTGATGTTGTTTTTGTACTCTACCCGTGTGTGTGCAGCTTTAGATCAGACAGTCTGAGGCCAGCAGAACCACTAGCATGTTTAAATCACTCGTCTTTCATGTTCTTTATTACTTTTACTCTTTTATACACTGTATTTTTTCATCCTCTCCTTCATATTTGTTTCAGTGTGTTTTATGAGTGTGAGGTTTGCTTTCACTTGCTTGTTAAAACACATTAAGTCAGCATTAAAAGGTTATCTCTATGTCTTATCGCCACAGTGTTTTATAGCGTCATAAACTCGTCCTTTTAGATATTTATCATTTGTTTTAAAGCCTTTAACTTTTTTATTGCATCTTCTAGTTCAAAATAAAAGTTGACATGCTGTCGCCACTAAATAACACTGGGAACATGCGCACTACTCTCCCACACTTTTCCACTGTAAATGACACACTTGCTGTGAACTATCCCTTTATTTGTTTAAGATCAAATGGAGGTCGAAACTTATATCCTTAAAACGAAGAACACAAATAAGCTGTCAAAGGCTAACCTCTTAATTACCTACTGTACATGCAATATAAATACTTTGATTTCAGCAGATGTATAACTGGGAAGATTAATGTTGCTCCCTGAGCCCACACACCCTGATTGCATCAAATAAAATAATCAACCGATCTTCATGACAGTCTTCTCTCTTAAGATTAATGAGTCATAAAGTCATACACCTGGCAGTTACTGTTTCTTTTAGTTTCTCTTTCATCCTGTCTACATCTTTCAAATGGGTTTCCTCACCAGTGACAGTTACAGCATAACTGACCTGTGGCCAGCCTTGAGCAAATAGGACTTGTGTTGTGTCCCATTCTCACGCAGAAGTCATCCACTTTGTGAAACCTTTTATCCGGAAAAATGGATCACCCATCACTAAACCCCACTCCCCCTAATCTAGCCCCTTTTCTCCCACTTGGTTGCGTAATAGGCCGTACCTTGTGAGTCAGTCATGGCAGGGGGAACACTTTGTCCAAAAAGAAGGTCACTGCCAGAGAGTAGAAATCAGCCTCTCAACAGGCTCAGGGCACAATACGCCACTGTTCATCCTAAAACCAACAAAGGTCTCCATATGCCACCTCCGTATAAGAAGCTCAAGAGGAAGCTCATGTGTTTGAACTGTACTTATTGCACTTGATCACATCACAGGTTGACAGTTCATACGTCATAACCAACTCACTATGTTCTTCCTCTGCGTGTGAGAACTTTTCCCTCTCTGTCTTATTGATGCCGTTCCAAGTTATGTAACTGCACACTATGCCACAATAAAGGATTAGCCCAACTCTGAGTAGATAAGCTTCATAATAATAATAATTAGCAGTAGCAGCACAGTGTTGGATTTCTGAACTCTACGTCTATGTTTAATATATACAGTAATCTAATTCAGCATCAGCAACGCTTTATATCGCGTGTAAAGCTGTTTAGTCTGGAGTCTTCTGCTCATTTGGATCCGTTTATTTGTCCTTTCTCCCACATGATGATTCACTGTTTCCTCGCATACAATAATTGTGCAATTATTTGTTCGTACATGTGTTTGAACAGTTTACCTCCAATCTCAGCCTGCCTCTGTCTTTTCCCACCCTGTTCTCTTCCTCTCTAGATATCCTGTTTATAGGACACACACAGTTGTAGAAATAATACGGAAACTGGCACTCATTTCAAGATACAATACACACTTGATACTTGATATGAAGGGAAGGTTTTGACAACATTTTATAAACATTGTCACTCTAACCTAACTTTGTTTTTTTGTTTTTTTCATATGTCAGCTTGAATCTTAAGGAGGTCTCAATTTCTAGGGTGCGACGCTCATAGAATATGTGTGTGTTACCCCTATCCATGTGCGAGATATGCAGTCTCATGTGGCTGATCTGTGTGCTTATTCTGTGTGTGTCTGTATCTGTGTGTGCACAGCATAGGTCGGAAACGGGTTGGACCACAGCAGCTGTGGAAGGAACAGGGAAGGAGTCCGGAGGAAAAGGCGTAACTGCTGCCTGTCGACCACTACATCCACTGCCCTTACCACAGGGCACAATAAAACATACTGCAGACAAGTTCACACTCTCACACACCACACACACACACACACACTTGTGCACACACATAAACAGGGTGACCATAATGATAAAGCGCAGAAGTGACCATGATCATTGAGGGTGCTCTGACCTTCTCTTGTAAAATGTCATGTCACAGCAAAAATGACAAGAAGAATTTTGAGTCCACAGAGTGATGGTTGTGGCTTTACTTTGGGTATAAACACAAAAGCAAAGGGGATAATTGGAGTAAAACTACTAATCTGTGTGGGGCTTGGCTTCTGTGGTTCAGGCACAAAAACACTCTCACTTTGGTGAGCTCAAACTTGCATGAATAACACCCTGTACTAATTTTAAATCGACCTGTTAGGTATGTGCTGACAGCAATTATATCATCATACACCCAAAATCACACACCCTTTAGTTTAACAGTTAGATTAAACTGCGTAATGAACCAAAATCCTACAAGAACATTTAGTAGTCATCCATAGCAACAAAATAAGTCGGTTATGTTTTCATCTTCTAAGATTAAACATCTTTAAGAAAAGGCTCTGTTCTATTCTTGTAAAAGAGTAATTTTACTCAGCGAGGTGACGGTGTGGGATGACATTCAGGCACAACTGTGGTGGTGAGGTTGCTTGTGCCAGAGGTCACCAAGAGAGCAGAGCGTAGTGAAATCAACTGTCTATATTACTGTACATGCAAGGCAAGCTTTTGTCTTCGTAGATCCACAGAGAGTTAAGTTTTTTTCTGGAAAGTCACAATGAATAATTTCTCTATTCATCTGCAAGCTGTTCAAATTCAGAGGATTACATCCTCCCTTTTTCCTGTGTTATCTCCTGCAAAACAATTACAGGAATCGTGGGAACTTTTGTCTTGTCTTTGAGTATGTCAATGAAAAGTGAAAACAACACAGATATATAACTGGGTCCAAGGTCAGGCACTCTTTGCACTTTGCCAGCACAAGATTTATATGAAGCAGTATAACTGCATGACTGGTGAACATGCAGCACGATGATCAGATATGATGCTGAGCTTTATTATCAGTCCACACTGAAATTAATTTTGTATTCATTGGGGGCAGTTGTGCAGGTGTTGTACTAAAATCTTACCTCCCTTATTAGCAACTCTGTACCCTTGAATGATAACCCTCTCTCCCGAGTTCTTGGTCGGTCTCCAGAGACAGCCCCCAGAAGATGGGACCAACCAGGGGGGGAAACACAGGGGTAAAAGGTTAAGGGTTGCTGATGCAGAAATAAGGGTCAGTGAGGGAGTGGATAGGGTGGTGACCTTTGACATCACAGTCACACAGTTGCAGACGGCAAGTCTTTAACAACCAATCATGATGAAATTAGTCACTATGTTTGAATCCTTACTTTGTTACATATTACAACTAGTTTCTAAATCACTCAGTGAACCCGTGGACCTGGTTTGTAATGTTCTATTCACTGTGCTGTAACATGTAACGGCATCACCAAGCCAAAATGAAGAGACATTTAGATTTGTTTTAGCAGGAACAGCACAGATGTAACTAACAACAAGTAAGGCCCTTTTTCAAACAACAAACATGTAATTGTAGTTTATATTTTGGCAAATGTAGCTGGCTAGCAACTGGAACACAGTAACATATTCATAGAAATCTTTAAAAAAAACATGTGTCCGAGGTGGGTTAAACTATTTATCTATTTGAATTTCAAAATGTGAGATGTGCAAAGCAATGCAGAGGGTAATTTTCATGGACCTACCCTCGTATTGTTATTGGACCAGCAGGCTGTTGGGAGAGGCTTTGAAGGTCCAGAGGTAGCGAGAACTGAACAGCCCCAAGAGGGGAAGTGCATGTACATTAAGAAATGGATATTGGCTCAGATTGCAGCACTGACTCAGCTACAAGTGAGCATGTTTTTTCCAGATAAGAGCCATTATTTTTCAACAGAAAATAACGGAAAAACACAACCATATGAGGGATTTGAAGGATGTTGGCCGTTCCAGCAAGTCGAAATGAGGACATAATATATCAGCGTGAATAATACAGATAACAAATGTTGACCCAAATGTTTAGTCACTTTGAAGTGTGGCAATTTTCAGGCCAAAACAAAATAGAAAAACACTTAGCTGAAAGGAAATGGAGTCCTGTTTTCTACAGTCTGGCTGAGTGACTTTCTTTCTTCTGCGGTGCAGATGAAAACTGAAGGTGACTGAGCTTTGGTCACGATGGTTTATGTGTTCTTGAATAATAAAGAACTGGCAATTATTACGTTTAATCATGTTTAATCCATTATGCTTTCATTGTGTGCACATGCTCTGCTTGTTTGACTCATTTATAAATATCGGTCTAATTTTTTATTCTAGTTATACTATTTGTAAAGTAGTATTATTATTAGAGTTGCTGTTGCTGTTGTTGTTATGTCACTGTTATTATTATTGTTAAATAGAGGGACAAAAAAAATGATGTGTAGACATAACCAGTAATTCAGACATCCTGGCTTATATGCAGAGGGTGCAGGCTTGTTTTTTTTTTGTTTTTTTTTTGGCATGACCTAAGTTGGGAGCAAATCCCCTTTGTGTGATACACAATACTGAAACCAACTAGCTCATAATTAGCATTGCTTGGCAAAGACCTGCCCAGTGCACCTGGGGAAATGGGAGTGGAAGAGGGACGACTGGATGAATGGTTATGGAAGTCATGTTACTGTGTAGGACATTGCGATTTGTCTGATTGTTAGCCTCTCACAATGTGTTTGTGGTCTTTTACATGCTGATGATAAAAATATCTGATGGCTTGTCTCGTCATAAACGCTTGTGTTTATTTAGTTATAATTAACTCTGACCAGAGAAAGACCAGAGCATAACAATGCTTGACACAGTAGGCTTTTTCATCGCTCTCAGCTGTAATAAGTACCCTTAGCTTATCTGCTATTTTTAAGGGCACACTGTTATTATGGCTTGCGGAGCACTGTAGCGGCCCTCCCCTGTTTTTCCACCCATATCATGCACCTGGTGGGAAATAGGCTAAGAATTAACCTTGAGACTCAAACATGTCATTATGATTTCTAGTATATGTCTCTCCGCTATACGTCTTACTTTGATCAGTAAAAATCAAACATGGCATAACATACGGGGGGAGGGGGTTGACGGGTACCCTCCGTATGTCAGATCTGTGAGCATATGTTATCACTGAGTGGGAATACAAAGGATCCATTTCGACATATTAAACCAGATTTGGAGTTCAGGCCTCACCAAACAGCACTTCAAAGGAATTTACATGTCAGTCAGGGTTCAAAGGCCCATCATATGAAAGACCCGCTCTGAACCCAGATCTGTGCCCCTGAACCCTACGGCTCTGATGTGCCACATAGTGGCACCCTTCTCTACTTTGATTCCCACATTGTCACTGAGTCCTATGGAAGTAATCAAGCGTGCTCTGTTTATGTTTGATCACAGCACCAGCAAGAGTTGGGCATTACGACCGCCTCGTCTCATATGCGACTCATCTGCGGGTCAATGGAGATGACTGAGATTGGCCTGAGATACACAGAATTCACTGTGGGGTCTCCTGTGCAACACGAACCAAAACAATGATGACACCAGAGCAGAAGCTGAGAGGGATGCCTTACATGGACAGAGCTGCTGCAAGGGTATATAATATGTAGTGACATGCCCTGTCTAAAGACAAGCATTAGTGTGCATATAGATACAAAAAACAAGCTTCATTTAAATGCATTGATTGAACAAACGCACTTCACAAGCGTGAATGTGTGAATAAAACATTCATTGTCTCTGATTTAGGCCAGTGAGGACATGCGTAGATTTGAGCCAAAGCCTTTTTGTTTTTAAAGACGTCGCCTCCCTCTTCTCTCCTTCTACTCCTTCTCTTCTCGACACCTCCCTCCCTCCTCCTCCTCCTCCACCTCCTGCTCCTCCACACCTCTTGCTCAGGTCACAGTTGGAAGACCATTAAGAATGCACTGTAGTACAGCCCCCAGCGTGCTGAATGAGGGAGGCGTTAAAACAAGAGCCCTGCCATTATCATTCACATAAGTGTGTGTTTGTGTGTTTGTGTTTGTGTGTGTGTGTGTGTGTGTGTGTGTGTGCGTGGATCGGGGGGTGATTGTTGTGTCTGTTGTAGCTGTGCTTACTCTTGTACGTAGCCCTCGGGCCAGTCAAAAATGAGTTATTTCCATGTCCTATTTGGGTTTATGGGTTAATTAACTGGCTCTGAATACACAAACGCCTCCTGTTAACTCTTTATGCTCTCTGCGAACAACAGGCAGGTGTGACCAGTAACAACAGGATGACAGGGTTCAACACCTCTACTCCCCGCTGACTTCCTCTCACACCCCAACTCTACATTCAACCACACCCAGAGCAACAAGAGATACAAATCCCAGTGTGTCTGCCAATGTACATTATATATGTGTGCGCAGTGTGTATGCTCTGTGTTTGTATCTGTGGGATGAATGTGGGCTTGCGCTCTGGTTTTAACCCCTGAATACCTTCACTGGGTTAATCCATTTAACTGTGGAAGTGCTCATCTACTCAGACAATGGTAGTTAACCCAAAACAGTTGCTGATAACCTCTGAGCCTAACCTGTGACCTCTGACCTTAACCTCAGGGCCCTTCAAACAAGACATTGGCCTCTAGGGGTTCAACACATATATCTTAATGGGTTTCTTTTTTCTTTTTCTGTTTTGCTTTCCCCTTTTCTGGGTCCCTCTTTATGCTCTTCTATCTTGCTCTGCTGTCTCTCTCTGGTTTTGGTTTAAGGCTGGCCCAAGATAATCCTTTGAGTCTGTTTCCTTTAGAGCCCATCCTGAGTTTTCACAACACAGAGCCAGAGGCTGCTATGGTGGACACGTGAGGAGCAAAAAGCAATGCATAGATTTGTTGATCTAACCTTCTCCGGGCTGGGCGATACTTCTCCTTTGTACAAAGTAGTGTTGTACAGCAGATACCTACAAACTCTTTTGCTTGAATCTGTCTTATTTCTGTATCAGTTATTGATGAAACAATGCTTGTTTTTTCTCCATTATTCAGGCACTTTGTCCAACCACATCAGAAGGAAACAGTGTTTTCAGCTGTTCCAAAGTTAAAAGTGAGTTGTCAAGGGAGTTGGGGTGCGGGTGATAATCATTTAAATATGGGGATAGCGGTGCAGACGGTCCCTCCTGGAAGACATTTGTAGCTTATTTGCATGAAAGGTGACAGATCTTTTGTTGTAACAAATCCAAAAGTGAGCTAGAAATTGAAATCTAAACGGCTGCCTATTTTTTCACCTCTGCACGGATAAAGACTTTTGGTTATTTGTCACACTGAAACGTGCATCGATATTCCACGAAGGGACAAAAACTAAAACTGTCCACTCTCCAAAATCTGTAAGAAAACAATATAAAAGTGTCTGCAATTGTCATTTCTACGGTGAATATTAATTACTTTTATGGGATTTTGCCATTGTGAACATTTGTGTTTACAATTCGATGGAGAAAAACAGGGTGTGATTTGTTCTAAGTAGGAGTTGTGTGTGTTTTGGTGTGTATTGCTTTGGTTGTCAAGGGTGAGAGAAGTCATTATACTGACACCCTGCCTGGACCTTTGATTTAACATTATGGAAAGCTGAACTACATTTTCTTAAGCAGTCAAAGTACAGAGTGTACTAATATGTAAGGAGCTATACAAATACTTAAAACATTCTCACTGGAGATGCCGTGCTTTTCCACATGTTTATAGCGTAGTAAATTTCCATGCACATTTGTTTTTAGCACCTATCACTCACCACTATTTAGGCTCCCTCTTAGCCTCTTGGTAAGCCCTTTAGATCCCCTTTAACAGGTTAAGTGGTTAATGAAGGCTCAAAGAGAGTGATAGGAGGTAATAGTGGGTAATAATACTAATTGGTGGTGATTGCACTGCTTCTAAAGTGGTATATCTGTGTGAGTAAATAGAGGCCTGGTTCTTTTCAATGAGCTCAGCCAGAGTGCTCGCTCTGTCTCACAGCACAGCCTAGCAACAGCCCGTCCTTTCATTTTACTGGGTTTTGACCAAATAACTCAGCTGGCCATCGCAACTCTGCATTGGTCACTCATCCTTTTGTCCCCTCTCTTTTCTCCCTTTGCCAAACATGCCAGATTTCCTTGTGTCACGGCGAGAGGAAGGAAGGGAGAGAGGATTTGCACGTGATTTTCAGGGAGTAGAATGAACCCCATGCTGTCATCCTATTTATCTGACCCACATTGAGTCATTTCTCCCTTATTCTGCGGCTCTCTATTTATGGCTTTGAGATCATTTAAATGTGGCAATAACTGCTGTTGCCTCTGACAATGGCTGTTATTGTCATGTTTAAGATGACTGTGACAGATGACAGTGGTGAAGAACACGTCATGATCTCAGCAACACTTAAAGCAATAGTTTGACATTATTCAGAGTTAGACAAGATGGCTTATGTCTAACTGACTGATGGCTGTTATGTCATATTAAACAGCGTTTTATCTTCTCAACAGACTCTTGGCAAGAAAACGAAAAAGCCTATTCACTAAAATGACAAACGGTTTCTTCAGGCTATCACACAACATATGCCACTCATTAATTCTTGCCACCACTATGACGTGTGCCCCAAATGTCCAGTCATTCACACAACTGATCCAGCCTCCAAAGGTTACCCCACAACACAAGAAACTTGGCCCTGGGCTCATGGGTTCTAGGGGCCCAATGGTGCCTTGTTTTACCACCAGCCCCGGTGCTGCAGCAAAAGGCAGGATGCATTGTTATGCAACAGTTTAGCGAGGATGAATGGGTTTCAGCACAGGCCCAGTGAAAATGCTGGGAAGAGAGTAGCAGCTAGGTTAATCCCAGAGGGAGTCCCCTTGGGGCCTGGCCCTCATAACTCCTCCGTGTTTTCCTTTCAGCCTTAAACGTGTTGGTTGAATGTCTGTCGGAGGCAAGGAGGGGGTGAGCAGAAAGGAGGAGGATGGGTTCTGTGGGTCCAGCAGCTGAGCAGGCTGGTTAATCCCTGAAGCCCCAACACAAGGGCTGTCCAAAACTCTGGGGTCCCCCCTCACTTTTTTTTTATTTTGCTAACCTCTCAACTACTAATCTTCTCTTAACTTCCTCTCTCCTCTCTCCTCTCCTCCATGGCCGCCCTCGGGCTATGAGCCAACAGTCCCACTGTCTCTCTGTGGGTGACATCACTGGTTGGCACAGAGAAGCAGGGGCAGAATAATTAGGTTTAGATGGTTGAAGTAACAGTGTGTGTGTGTGTAGGTGTGTGTGTACGTGGTTGTGTGTGTATGTGTGTGTGTGTGTGTACATGTTGAGCGTTGAGTGTGTGCTGATGTAGAACGGAATTTGCAAGGCTTTACTCAACATGAAGCACGTAGACGACGTTACTCGATACTCGAGTGGAAACCAGGGGAAATAATGCATGTGAATACTTTAATTGCAAGGTTTTATGCAAGACAGGAGAAATAAATAACACACTTCATATGTAATGTGCAAACTCTGAGTTCAGACGACAACGTGCAACACAGTTGGCCCTCTTGCACACCAAAACCTAGCCTTGTGGCAAAATTAAGAAATGCATTAAAGCCGGAGAGACATGAAATGAATGTGTGGTTTGGAGTTAACTGATGGTGGGGGAGGAAGAGCAGGGGGCCCTGCTTTAATAACTCACTATAGACTCCATACATGACCACCCCAGCAAACCCCATCCGTCCATTGCCCTTCGTGCTATACACACAGCCTACTTAGGGAGAAGCCTTTGTTTGTACGATGCGCTTTGTCAACCTCTATTTAGTGGCTTCTTTACAACAGACTAGGCCCTTTGAATATTAACTGTGTGATCACTCTTGCCACACAAGCAGACGTTCAGGACCCCCTATCTTTGCAGCCCTGCTCCCCTGCACTCTTCTTGAGGGCTTTGTGCCCAACCACAGCTTGGTATACAGACTCTTGTGGTCTCTCATCAGCCAGTTAGGGAGAAATCTAGTTTCCATTGCCTTGCTGACATCATTCATGAAGCGTTTGATTCATTTCACATATGAGGAGACTCTAAACCAGGGATCAAATATGAGAGGAGTCTTACATTTCACTGAAAAAGGAATCAAAGAGATGCAAGGAAAGAAGGGAAAGAAAAGGGCTGATTTGTCTGTGTCGCTGTATGTCACCGTGTCATTGTGATCCTCTAGTGGAGTGCGACTGTAGTTCTGACCGGTGTAATGACCGTAGCAGCTGGGGCAGGAAGGCGACTGAGGGTGGGAGAGTCTGGACTAGGAGTTTTTGCAGGCCAATAATCCCCTTTATTGAGTCTCAGGAAATCCTAATTGGAGTCGGAAGTGGTTCTAGTGGCCAGATGTGCAAAGACAAACAGAGTTGACCCAACCCCCAAGGACAACTGACCACAAGCACCTCGGTTTCCCTTGCACCCCGCTGAGTTTAACAGCACACACACACAATATGCAAGGACGGCTGGCCACATGCATTTCCACAAGCATCCCCTCCGTCCAACTTTTAACTTTATCACAACACCACAGACACATGTGTGTGCACATGCATCCAATGCTACAATTGCTGTGACAGGAGACAGCTTGGTAAACATAGCAAAGTGTCAGCTGTGAGCTTAGTACAGTCTACACAAACAAAGAGGTGCAGGATTGAGGGACGCCTCTTGTCTGCTCTCTCAATCGATAATAAAGCAGGTGCTGTAGCCAATATTCTTACAAAACCGCATAGTGGAAATTCTTCAACAATCAATCTAGAGGAAGTCTAAAAAATAGAGAAGAAAAAGCTTTGAAACACACATCTGTTCTGACAAAGTAAACTCCCAAAAGTAAAAGTTTCCACAGGTCCATCATAGCATGTTTTCCTTTCTCTAGTTTGTGTTTCCGTAAGTTTGACTCACATCCCTCTCAACTTTCTGTCTCCATAATGTTTGTATCACGGTCTAATGACCTGTCTGTGAACCCCTGAAGTCACATGCAGTGTGTCTTTTACTATCATTTATGATGTGTGTGTGTGTGTGGGAGTGGATATACTCATAGTTCTCATGTATTGAGCAGTCACACTCATATGCACTTATATGCAGTGAGTGCATATGTGTGTTTGTGTGAGCGGGAATTTGGGGAAAAAAAATTAGGGCAAGAGTCTGTGAGTGTGTCTGTGTTGTCTGTCTCTTGCTGTCTCTCCTTATCAGGCCGGCGGTCTGACTAAAGCCAGAGATCCTTGTCAGGTTGTTCTGGATAACTGCACGTGATCTGAGGGCAGCTGGGGAACCGAGAGAGATCTGAGGAAGCTGGGTTTGATTAGGAATACCTCCCCAGACCTACTGTCCCAGTCTGGGATCAGACCCAGGTGTATGCACGCATACACACACCACACACACACACATACACACACCATGTCCATGCATGTGTTTAATACCCCCGCTGAGCAGCAGCCACAGTGACCTATTTACTCCACCATGGAAATGGCCAAGACCCAGGAGGCAGACCAGACTCACCAGAGGCAGAATAACACTAAGCCCCTATGCAGTCATATCGATAGTTTCATGTGGAATAGTTTTACAGCCAGTTTTACACGCTATATAAATAGAGCATCTGGCTAAAAAATCTATTGTATTGATTTCTTAACATCCGGATTCATTTCTGCACTGTGAAAAGCCAATTTCAGCAGAGGTCACTGGATAGAATTTGATCACCGCAGCAAAATTACAGTGTAAAGCAAATGCCATTTTGTGTGTGTGTGTGTGTGTGTGTGTCTGTGTGAACACCTATGATTATGTGCATGTAGGTTAGGGGAGGAGGGAGCTAATAGCCTTCACCTTTATGTAACCCTAGTGTGACTTCAAAGCGAGATTAAGAATGAGAGATGGCGAAGGGCTAGCACTTGCTGCATATTTGCAACCACCCCTACACACTGAAAGGAGGAGCTTCTAAAGACTGTTGGGGTCTAGTGTCAATCCTTATTTCTCCGTTGGGAGGAAAAGGTAGCAGTTCCTCCAGGCATCAAAGAAATGTCACGCTTATGATACACCAATTTTTCTTGAGTGCTGAATCAAGAAATGCTCCTACTTTCTACCGGCGTATGTCTACGTAGTGCAATTTAACTTAAAGCCATGGGTTCCCTCTCACGCTGGCTACAGGCTCACACACAAATCTTACACATGAACACCCTCGTGCACATTCATTCACTGGAGAATGGGCCAAGTAAAGCACAGGCTCTCAAGCTCACTGTTATGCAAAAAGGGGGTGGGGGGGACTGGTTGGGAGTGGGTCTGTAAACACATCACAGACTGTTTTGTCTCCTTGTAATTTAACTGTCTTGGTGAAGCAAGTCAGAGATGCCAAGTTAACTCCTTACTCTTAATTAATCACTGTCGCCATGTATGTGCACATGAATGCTGGCATAATATGTGGAATCGTGCAGGGTTATTTAGGGCCTCTACGGACTATAAAGCTGTCGTCTTTCAACAGTGGCATTTCCTTGTATTCTGAGAAGTGCACTGTACTCTGAAAAGTGAGTGACTGAATAGAAAGTGAAGTTTCCTGAGAGAGGTTTATCCTGGCACGGGTACACTATAATGTGTCCTGCTGCACAGGCACAACAAAAGCCAGATCTTTGGGGTCATAACCCCCTAATTACTGCGGAGGCCAGAAGTGATGACGACTGTCTGTCACCGTGGTCTGTGAAAGGGGCTACCTGAGCCGGACTTGGGAGCACCAGGTGACGGGAGCCAGGAGCGCTCCAGCACCTCGGATGAAAGGTCAGTGTTATGGGTTTACATCCCAGCACCTGGGCCATTTCAGCACCCGAGAGGGACTTCTGGTCTCTTAGCTTTCACCTACACCCCGTTCTCAGTTCAGGGAGGACATGCAACATAATTTCCCATGTCTGATAGCCATCTGCTCCCTCTCTCAGGTTCTCAATCGCATACTCTTCTTAGCCTGATCAAGGCCTTCTGCACCAATTACAGATCAGAATCCTGCCCACTATGATGATTAGCTCTGAAATTGAGACTTATCAAGTTGTCAGTGCAGCTCCTGACAGCAAGCTTTCGTGTACAATCCTATCTGGACTTGGCAAACATTATTAAAAGAATTATATGAGATATCAAAGCAATTTCTCTGAAAGATTCAAACAAAACAGGAGTTTAAATTGTGCCGTTTGTGATACTTTTCTTCAAACGTTTCCAACCTGGTAAACATAACTGAAATCCATCCCATCACAACATCTTCAAAGTGGACTAAAGTAAGTGGAGTTAAGATCAAGTGTACTCCCACCTGAAAACCCTAAAATCCGCCCTTGGGAAAACTGGGAGGATACAACAAGGCATATCGGTCCGCGGGTGCGCGCCTGGCTGCGCGTTCCCGGTGGACTGTGTGGAAGTTTCCCTTCAAGTTGAGGAAGACGAGAGGAGGACTGGAGCGAGTCACCGGGAGAAAAGGAGATAAAGAAAACCAAAAAACTGGGATGGAAGCGTTGATTTAGGAAAGTTTCATATAAAATTAACCCTTTGCTTGTTGGTGTTTGTGGAGTTACCCTCACTGGACTTGGAGAAGCGGAGGCGTCAAAGGCAGGTAAGTGAAATAACTTGATTGGGTTGTCCTGATTTAGAGACGTGGAAATCACGCGAGTAAATTGAAGAAAATTTCTTAACATTAAAGTTAAAATTGACAGGGATGAAGTTGAGTGTTATGAGAACTGTTTTCCCGTCTTAAAAAAATGTCAACATGGAAAGAAAAGTTCATTAAACCTCCTGGAAAAAGTTTTAATCTGGCGTTAATTGCGCGTTTTTTTTTGTGGGATTGGCTCAGCCTACTTTCTCGTAACTGCTCACAATTCGGTTTAATTCTTGAGCAATAACATTTCAAAATGATTTTTCCCATGTAAAGATACAGATCTCATGAAATGATGGAGGGTGAGATCACAGGCGGCGCTTCTTTTCTTTTCTTATTTTTTTTTTTTGCAGCGCGCTCGTGCGGCGCTCGGTGGAAGCACGATCAAGCGCATCCCTGCAAAGTTTCACACTGGTTGTGATTCATGGAAAGAAGAGAGTGAGCCAGGACGAAGGGATTTTTTTTTTTTGGCCAAATGCAAAGCCATGTCATGATGAAAGCCTTTCCTCTGCACCAGACACCTGAAACCTCTGACTCACTCCTAATTGCATTACTAATCCTGTTTTAAAACTTGCTGGTGCAAGTGTGCGCAAACCAGATTTCAGATGTTAACCTCCCATAACTAAGGAGTATTCAAAGTCATGATTTCTGAAGCGGCAGACCCCTCTATTTCTCTGCTTTGTGGTTAAACTGCATCTTGTCTTGCCTGTGGTGCGTCCATATATTCTAATTAGAAGGGAGAAGGGGTGGTGGAGGTGTGTGTGAGCATGCAGTGAGGTGAAACTGAACAGGATGGGACAAGCTGTTCAAACAGCTTAAAGAGAGGAGGGGAGAGCTTGTCTTGCTCAGCTAGTACTTTCCCTAAAACTCCTTGAACTTCCACAGAAAGTTGAACCAGGGGTTACATTTCTAGCTCCAGCTAGTTGTTAGATCCTGGCGATGCCAGGTGTCAGATAAGCTCAGGTTAGGTCTTAGGCTTGCTGTTGCAAAACAGCCCCCAAAAAATCTCTTTCTTTCTGTGCTCGATAATGTCTGATAAGATGTTTGTTTTTTGCTGTCTTGTTTCTTAGGCTGGACTTATTGATGGACCTTTGAACTAGAGCTCATTGCAAACTGGAAAAGACGTCACCGACTGACGGGGTCAGAGACTGGTTATCACCCCTCCCTTTTACACCCAGACAGCCTCTATGCTCATCAACCTGACTGTGGCCATCAAGGAATCTCGTGCCTTTCATGGAACACAGCTTGCCCATCCTGACGCTGTGGAAGTGACAGCCATGGATTCGCGTCCAGTGCTGGTCACCCCTCCGCCGCCTACCCTAGCACCTCCACCACCTCCGCCTCCACCCCCTCCTCCTCCTCCTCCTCCACCCCCACCTCCACCGTCAGCGTCCTCCTCGCCGTTTAGCCGGACGGACAGCGCACGTAGGAGCCGCTTGAGGAAGCTGAACTGGGAGCGTATCCCCAAAGAGAAAGTGGAAGGGAGGAAGAGCGTATGGACCGGGGCAGCTCCAGGTGAGGACGAGATCCCCATAGACCTCCATTCTCTGGATGAGCTGTTCGGTCAGAAGGACAGCAAGCCTCAGGACAGAACTAGCACCCTGAGACGCAGGTCTGCTCTGCTGCGCTGCAGATCCCCCCAGGACAGCTCGGAAGAGGTCAGATAACGATGATAGCAGTGATAACTGTAAGCCAGACATAAGGACAGTTAGATCTCTTCCACCTTTCCTCCCCTTAATTATGCTTTGCCTCTTTACAGATCTCCCTGTTGGACTCCAAACGCAGTATGAACATTGGAATATTTCTACGGCAGTTCAAGATGTAAGCTTCTTTATTCCTTAACTAAATCTGATAAGACGATCAGTGAATAAGTGGATGAAATATGAGGATTTGTTGTCTTTCGGTTTGGTCTATTTATCAAAAAAAAACAAGACAAGACATGAAGACATCATTTCCGAACAGTCTGGTACACTTGAACAGTCTGAGCTTTTGGCCTTTTTGTCTGCACTTGCTGGAGGTCACCATCAGTCAAAACTGAAAGTAGTTTTAAGAGCAGGAAACAGAAGTGTGTACAAGTGTGCCCAGGGGAGCAGTACTTCACTTGAGTTCAACTGTGGAGTGTGCGGCCATATATCAAAGGCTGGTCGTTGGGTGCTTGTGTGTGTGCACAGTTTGTGTCAGAAGTGTGAAGAGAGAGGAGGATGTCTGGTTGTTTGGGAGGGGATACAAGTATATTGCAGGGGACAGGTGCAGGGGAGGGTGCACTCTGGAGATCTTAAAGGAGGGTGGTGGGTAAGTGGCCGGGTATAGCCTTAGGAGTCAGAGTTGACACCTGCTGATGCCCTTAAAGACTGTCTAATGTTAAACTACCCCCTACAGAGAGAGACCCCACTGGTGGCTTGTCATATTCATCCATCCCTTAAAGCCTGTTTAGCATGTTTTCCTGGCTCAAACAAAGCCGCACTTCTCTCTCTGCTGAATAGAGCCGTTTACTAATCGTTAAAGTGAGCTTACATACATGGCGATTAACATTAAATGCTGAAAATCGTGACGTGCAGCATTCGCTGGTAGGCGGTAGAAATAATCACACAAAGACACAAAGGAAAAGAAGTGCTGAGTTGCTATTTGTCATGCCTCCACGTGTGCATGAAACGTTAACGAAGATTCAATTGTGTGCCTCTTAACTGAAGAGCGGTTCTTTTCTAAACCAGATTTGTCAAGACTTGCAGGGGAAGCCATTATGTAAAAAAGCCTCTCTTAAGTACACAAACGTCTTGTCGGGAGCTTATTTGCCTTCTCTTCTAAACACAGACAGAGCTGCTGTTCAAATGTGGGTGTAGTTTAAACAAAATATGGTTTTGTGCTATCAGACATGTGAGTAGTCGCTTGTAGACTACTTCACTCAGTGTTTTGTTTTCAGTAGAACTAGCCGGCACAAATAACACAAGACACAATAAGTGTGAAAGGAGTTCTTTATATGAGATTTTATTTTCAGTCTACCTTTAGATGTCTTGATACAACTGTAAGGGAATAAAAGCCACACTAATGCACATAATGGAGTATGAGCACGTGTGATGGGCTGTAAGACGAGGAGAAGGAGGAGGAGGGGAGAAGATAATGGAAAACTGCTGGAATAGAGGACAGATGTGTCACGCAGAGGAAGTAAGTCAGAGGTCAAACGTTTTTTTTAGTTTCTGCTCTTTCACCTTGATATCCACAAAACCTTTCCCCTGAATGTCTGCTTTGTATTTGCTGAGTGGATATATGCCACTTTGTGTCGCCAGTGTGGCGTCAGTCAACACTCTCTGACCGATAAGAGTCTAAATATTGTGTGATCAAGGACAAACAAACCGCTGATATTGCTCATAACACTCAGGGGGTGTCATGCTTTTTCTCAGGCTAAAAAACTCATGCATGTTAACAATGATGTCATACCAAAAATGTGTCATTTTTCCACAGGCCTCCTAAGGAGATAGTTGAGGATATCAGGCAGGGTGCCGGGGACCGTTATGGAGCCGAGAAGCTCACAGAGCTCTGTAAATTGCTGCCGGACAACGAGGAGGTAGATTGACTTTTTTTTGTTTTTTTGGCGTACAAATACAACATTGACAACCCCCTCCCCTCTCCTCCCTCTTCTCTTACTCATCATCTGGCTCTGGTTTGGATAATCAAAAGTTTGCCATTACACCATGTCGTAATAATGTGGTCTGTTTTCGGAGAGAGGGGGACCACACTAAAAGATATTGGAATTGACCGTTAATTGCATGTTGTGTTTTAGTATTCTAGATTAAAAAAAATAAATAAATAACCAAAGGCTGCTTTCCAGATTTTACTCAACATCTGTTCTCTCTCAGGAGTCTCGCCTGAGGAGGTTCAGTGGGGAGCGGAGCTGGCTTGGACAGGCCGATCTTTTCATCCTGCTGTTGGTGGAAGTCCCCAGGTATACCCTCAGCCCTTGATTGGATAAAATTACCCAAAATATCCCCAGTACTTTCCATAGAGATTGCTTTTTCACGTTTATCTGTGTGTGACACATGTACTGCTCACGTGCTTCACCCCGTGATGACACATGTTTGTTTAACTGATGATTGATCAGGAATTTTTCTTTGTCTCCGTCATCGCTCACCCCCTGTCCATCAATCCATCCGTCCCTCTCTTTCCCCTTCCATTAGTTTTCGGCTGCGTCTGGACGTCATGATCCTGCAACAAGAGTTTGACCCTGCTGTAACCTCTCTGTGTGTGGCAGCCAGATGTCTGAGGGAGGCGGCCAGAGGTAATGTTAACAGCAGGGAGTTGTGTACTCCTCCACTATAAAGATCGAGGTCTGTGTTGGCCTTTTGAAATGCTCCTCTTTAGAATAAGCCTCGTGTGGTAAAGTTGGTAAGCATTCAGGGTGACTTTTGAAAAAGGAGAAAGTTATCAGTTCACCAGTTAGCTTGAGAGTCTGTTCTTCAAAGTTGCTGACTCATTTTAAGGCCTTGTATCAGCTGCATACACATTCATTACTCATTATTCTTCAACTTTAAGACACAACATTGAACTCTGTCTTTCACTTTCCTAGAACTGCTGAGCTGTCCTGAATTACACTCCATCCTTCGTTTGGTGCTGAAAGCAGGGAACTATATGAATGCTGTGAGTGCTTCTTTATTTAATCTTTTCTTTTCTTCGGCCTGACAAAGCAGAATCACTTCTTTTATCTGTGCATAATACACCAGTCGCAATGGGGTCTGGGCGTGTGTTCAGAGACGTCACTCTGACTGCGCACCTGGGTTTTGTATCATTGTTGGTTTAAAGCTGTCACATGTTGTTGTTTTTCTGACCCTGTATGTGGCTTCTCAGGGTGGATATTCAGGGAATGCCGCTGGTTTTCGAATATCATCGCTGCTTAAACTGGCTGACACCAAAGCCAACAAGCCGGGCATGAATCTGCTACATTTTGTAGCTATGGTAAGATCTGAATTATGAGTGTAATAAAACCAAAAAAATCCTGTAATATCATACATGTACTGAAGAAAATAACAGGAATTGTTCATATTTTGCTGACTGAAAAGATTGAGGGATACTACAGTTCTTAAAATGAAGAAATACAAAGTAAAAAAAAAAACATGATTAATGAAAATTTAAACATTTTCGAATATATACGAAAACAACCCATCACAAGTTTGATCGATACTTTATGGAGCATTCAAAAAATACATGAGTTAAGAAAAACAAAGAACTGTTTTTGCAAATTAATCCTTCGATTGTATCTGACCTCCAAGTGCCAGACTGCTCCAGAGAGCATATGATTTTTTTCAACATTTGCAAATGACGTGTTGCTTCTTTTTTAAAACAATAGCTGGATAATAATTTGTGTTCGTCTCCACAGGAAGCTGTGAAGAAGGACCAGAGTTTACTCTCATTTCCCAGCCAACTAGGCCATGTTGGCTCCGCCTCTAGGTCAGTCTCTTTCCAAACCCTCAGATCCCATCAGACCCTGCAGTGGCTGTGTCTGAGGGAATATTTAATAACATCAATACACCCCAACAGGATGCTAAAACAAATAGAATGTAAATCTATTGCATTCTTGTATCAGAACAAAGCATCCAGCTGCTAGCAATAGTTAGGTGCCTGAATGAAAGTGGGTCACGACAACACTGATACTGCAAGTCAATATTTAAGCTCTGCTGGAAAGTTTCTGGAGAGTTTCTCTGCAGAGCAATGTACAATGTACAAAAGTAAAGAATACTGCACTGCAATTCTTTTTAGTGCATGGTCCATCCATAAGAATAATTAATTTCTGGACAATTTGGATAATTTGCATTAATTTATTACTTATTTTTGGTTATGAGACTTTTCACAAGACATGTTACACAACTATTTCTGTACAGTTCTTATTCTAATTGTGTATTATATGTCCTCTTCTTCTCTGCAGGTTGTCCGAGGAGTCTGTGCTGGAGGACTTGTCCAAGTTAAAAAGCAGAGTCGTGGCCCTCAAGGCAAACATCCAGACTGAGGCAGAGATTCAGCAGCATACACAACCTTTCCTAGAGGTATAAAATAGTTTTAGTGGTTTCCAATCCCAACTGTATTTTAAGGTAGCATAATGACTATACACAAGAATGGAGAGAACCTGTTTCAAAAGATGACTGTGTAAACTGTTTCTGCGTGCAGGTGGCTGAGGAACGTCTGAAGGAGGCAGAGGATGAGGTGGAGGGCATGAAGATGTCTAGTCAGGCTCTGGTAGAATTCTTCTGTGAAGATGACAGCACCTTCAAACTAGAGGAGGCATGCAGGGTCTTCCATTCATTTTGCCACCGCTTCCAAAGGGCTGTCCAGGTTAGATCTAGAAACCAATGGAAATATCTTTTAATAAAAACAAATATATTGTCCAAAAAAAAAAGACTGACGAATAAATAATAATTTTCCTTTTTCAACAGGAGAATGCAGAGCGGGAGCTGAAGGAGCAGAAACGTTTGGAACGTCAGCGTGAGATAGGAGAAAAGCGTCGCTCTCTGGCTGTCTGTACAGGGCTGGACATGGGCCTCAGCCTTGCCAGAGAGCCTCAAAGTCAGGAAAACCAAGATGAGCTGGAGAAACTCCTAGAGAAGAACTTGAGCTACACTTGGAATCGACGTAGCTTGAGAAGCTCGGACTCTCGCAGACTTTCCCAAAACCTCCACAATGATACCCACCTCCATAACTCATCCATGCTCAAGAGCTTCCCCGAGCTGGGCAGCAGCCCAACGTCAACCAGTTATCACTCTAACAGCTCCTCTGACCATGAGACTGACAGAACATGTTCCCCCATTGACCAAGAACCTGTTCTGGGTAGAGGGAGCAGGTCTCAGCACAGCGTGGGTGCAGTTCAAGACTCACACGTTGCTACATTTAGTCATTCTCAGCATGGACGTAGCTTCACAGTCAAGCATCACGGGACTGACAGCATTTCTTATTTGCTGCAAGACAAACCGCAGGCAACAGGACTTGAAAAAGAAGCTGAGACTGCACATGAACACGTTGTTTCAATGACCACTGAATCTTCACCCAGTTCCTGTACAAACTCTGCTGCTATCCCCACCGAAACACCTGCTCTTTGTGTTAAAGGCCAGACATCCACTCATAGACATAGGTTTGGTTTGCCGGTGACAAACAATACTTGCTCTGTTCAGAGTAAATCTAATGACTCTTGTTTCGATGAGTCTGTACCTCACTCTATTCATACAAGTGGAATACTTTCTCACAGTGACTCCCGGGCTAGGTCGTTAAGGTACCAGAGGTCTGAGAACCAATCACCGTCATCTGTTAATGTACCAGAGAGGTCACAACCACAGTCCAGAGAGATTCCCACCATAACACCAACACCAACACCAACAACTGCTGTGATGCCTGATGAAGGTTTAACAAAGCACACTAACACTGAAGTGGTGTCTACACCTGTAAAAGAGAACTGGATGCCCTCCAGTCTACCGGAGTTCAGCAAATCACAGCCAGAGGAATACTCCGACTTGCCAGATCCTGAGAGGGAGACGGCTAGGTCATACTCCCGTGTGGGGGAAACACTGGAGTGCCACACTCTGGTGAAAGGCCTCCGATCCTATGACACCTTGTCACCCCCTACATCCCCGCTCCCACGACCTGCACCAAGCCTCTGCTCCAAGTGGAGGAAAGAGAGAGAGGTTGACCTTCGAGAAGGGACAAATCCAGGGTCTCCTACATCAAAGGAGGAGGCTCGAACTATGAAGATCCCCGTACGTAGTGGAATAGGGGCCAAAAGGGGACTTGTGTCACGCCCGGGACCCTCCAATAGCACGGGCATTCCCAGGGTGCGCTCCAAAACTGAGTCTCCAAATGGAACCACAACCCCTGCTAACCCACCCCCTCCCAGCCGGTTATCTACCCCACGCAGCATATCCATGCGCTCATCTCCCATCACACGGCCTGCTGCTGTTCAGACAGAGGTAAAACGCAGTAATAGCACACGGGAGAGGACTGTGAGTGAGACACAGACTCCAGGGAAGCCCACTTTGACCCGCAGGACCTCAGACAGATCTTTGCCAGAGAAGGTCTCAGGCAGCACCCAGCCAGCGTTCATCAGAGGAAGTCCTCTGCGTGTATCAAAACGACTCGCCCCTAACTCCGAGACTCAGGTGCCCTCCCAGCCTCGCACTACCCACAGCCCGTCCTCCGCCACTGCCAAGACCATTCGCACAGCTGTCATATCTGCTGCCCGAAATAAAACTGCCAAGACAACAAGCACGAGCACCTCTCCCACTAGCTCTAAAATCCCCACAGCTTCACGGATACCTGGTCCCAAAATGCCTCGTGCTACTGCAGCTCAGCCACTTTGGAGGTGATGGAAGTGGATAAGTGCCTGTACTGTGCAGTTTTATTCATACTTCTCTTGTCTTATGGGTTTCAGTTTAAAATATACAGTGTGACCATCAGTCAGATTTCTGGTCTTCAATCATCTCTCTGTCGTCTAAATGCAATTTATATGAAATGTGTTTGTAGTTTTGAGTGTTTAGGTTCTACGTATGTGAGAGGTGGCTGCACTGGGAGTATTTGGGACACTTTATCTCATATGCTTCACCCAGTAGTAGAGTAGTACATCCTCCAAATCCTACCTCTTTTTACGTATTTGTGTCCTTTGCAGGCAATAGGACACCACAATAAGACCCATAGTACAGTAACTTGTATATGTAGAAACTGTTCATTCAAACCAGTAAAACACAACCAAGTGCCTAGGCCAGTTCAAGTGCGCTTTGAAATAATTGTAATTTCAGTCACCGTTTCAATTTCTAGCGTGGAAAAAAAGTTGTTGTTTTTTTAAATCTTAGGCAATAGTACAAATGTTTTGAATACTGTGACCATTTTGCTAAGGGATCACAGTGTTCTCACACTTGGATGTCTTAAAGTGTGAACTGAAGTCGGTACAAAATTGAACCTCTTGTTGAGAGGCCTCATTGTTCTGATGCACTTTACAAACTGAAGAAGAGGCCGTGATGAGATGATTACTGTAATGTTTGTAATTTTTATTTTATGTCAAAAGATTCTATAACTTTATTGAATAGCGTTGGTTGTTATTCACTGTATTATGTGGATTTATAAATAAGAGAAGATGAATAAAGATTGTGATCTGAATATTAGTCTGAGAAAATTCTCATCTGTTGTATTAAAAAGTACCGGTCTGTGTTGTTGATATATGTTTACGCGTGCTCTTCAGTTTTGTATTTAGGTGAGCACTTGCTCTGACAGCTTTCACTGGGTCTCCACTCACCCCAGTCAACTGTTGCTCTTGCATCTTGCTGTCCTCTGTGTTCTTGTCACCCTCGTTTTCATCTCCCTCCTTCTCATCTGAACTCCCTCTTGCTGCATCTCTTGACACAGTCAGCCCATCTCTGTCAGTGGCTGTTGTCATGGAAATGCTACAGACGTCCCGGGGAATCTCCTGGCAGAATAGTGAGGTGCAAGGGTTGGGGTGGAGGGTGACAGTGGGTGTAGGGTCCCAGTGGGAATTCTCTCTTTATAGGCTGCAGTGACGCCAGAACCTCTTGGGAAAGGCAATAAACCGGTGCCTCTTTGTGTTCTTGAGTGTCCGGTTGTCGGTCAGCGCTGGCCTCTTAACCTGGTTCAGTGTATAGAGGTGACATCATCAACGGGTCTCCAGGGGTGCAAGACGGAGTAGTCTAAAGTGATCCCTCTTTTAGCTGCCTTCATGTATTCTGCATTGATCTGAAAGCACTGGCTTAGTGAGAATAAATTATATATGGACTATAAGACCAATGCTGACTACAGAGAGGATGCATACAGTGACTTGCTAGCATTTCTTGGTAAGAATGGCACAGGTTCAACATAACGAGCAAAGTCAAAGATGAAAGTGTGTATGCGTCCCTGCGTTAATACTCTGAAATAAAACTGAAAAGTTAACAGAGTGGTAAAATCCAGGAGCAGCCACCTTCACCTGCAGTGAGACTGAGTGTTGGAGTGGACTCTAAAAGTAAGATCACTTTTGAGAGAGAGAAAGGTTATACATCAGTCTCTGCGTTTTCCAAGGTGCTAATTATGTAGTCAAGGGGTCAAAATTTTGTCTGATATCATCTCTGCATTACTGAAAGAAAGACATGTTTATTCAAGGAAAATATCATGGCAAACTTTGTTCAAAATGTGGAGCAGTCATGGAAAATAACAAAGTACATTTACTCAGGTTATCCACTTAAGTATTTTGAGGTAAATGTAATTTAGTTTAGTATTCCAATTGCCTGCTTCTTCATACTAATAGTGAAGTATTCATTTCATTATTGAACAGTTGCCTACTTCTAACCTCATTTATTAGACAGACAGACAGACAGACAGACAGACAGACAGACAGACAGACAGATAGATGTCTGTCTGTCCCAGCACCCAGTAGCAGCAAGAGACACAGCAAACATACATAAATACATTAAAATTAGGCCTATGAAGATACATTTGAATTTAAACTAAATAAATAGGGAGCTAATCGGAAATTAGAAAACTATATACAATTAAATTTGACTGTAGAAAATGAATGAATTAATTAATTAATTTTATTATTCATTTATTCTATATACATTATCATATAAAAAATTATCGAAGAAGATATAGATATAGATATACTACTACTTTATTAATTTATTAATCCCCTCAACTGGGAAATTCTTTTTTCACTCAATTTTTTTTTTATTTACATGCATTTCTAACCCCAAACACTAGACTGGCGCCCTGCGAGCAGTTGGGGGGGGTTCAGTGTGGGACATATGAACTTTGACATATTTATTATTTATTATTATGATTTTTTTTTATTTTATTTAGTATTTAATATTCTGTATTTTATGTTAAAACATTTATCTGTTTTTTTTGCTGTTACAGCTTTGGCAATGTAAACATGTTTCCCATGCAAATAAAGCTGAATTGAATGAATGGAGAGAGAGATCTATAGATATATATATATATAGATTTATAACTATAGATATAGATATAGATATATATATATAGATATACAGATGTATATACACACACACATACTACTACTAGTACTACTACTACTACTACAGTATGATTATGAATGTAATGGAGTATTTCACACAAAGGTCACGTACGTGAAGCATCGCAGCTTAAAGTCTCCATCTAGCGTCGCACAGACAGACCGCCACAGAAAAGAACTACAACTCCCGGCATGCATCGTTTCCGCATGTCGCCTTTTACGTAATGGACAGCTCCCCGGATGCGGCTGTGATTGACTACACCAGGCAAAAAGAGATCGAAAGCCGAGTGGCGGTAAGTCCCCAAAACCCTCCAAATCTCACCTTTACAGCAGAGTGCCGCCTGTGAGTCACACATTAGAGCAGGGTATAATATTTAGAGTGACTTGTGGCAGGTTATCGGACCGCGGACACACTTTTTTCGAGAGGTGGCTCATAAATAAACTTTGTTTGCTAACTAGCTATCCCTGTTAGCCACCAACGGCGCTAGTTCCTTAGCTCGGCGCTAGCCGCTCGGGGGGGAACGCCTAGTATCATCAAGTGAGCCGATAAACAGCGGATAAAACGGAGCTTTACTCACGGTTCACTGGTTGTTCGCTTTGTTTAAGGACTTAACTTCACAGCTGTTGTTTTAATTGATGGGCACGGCTGAGATTAAAGCCAAGCTATTTAAAGGTTAATTACGTTGGCGGCGGTTGGTTAGCTCGCCTGCTAATTGGGCGAAAAGCTGTTTGACTGTTTTTAAAAAGTCACACACCGACGTTTTTATCGTTTGTTGTTAAAAGTTTAATAAGTATCCGCTTTATTAAAGGTGATAAATGACTCGGACTGGCCTCTCAGAGCTTGGGGAGTTGTAATTCAAAGTTACCCAGGTGACCTTTCTCCTGTGTTGTCAGGTGCTGCAGCCCCAGTGGTCGTTGGCAGGATGCAGACCATAAAGTGTGTGGTGGTGGGTGACGGGGCAGTGGGTAAAACCTGCCTACTCATCTCTTATACCACCAATGCCTTCCCCGAAGAGTACATCCCCACGGTGTTTGACAACTACAGCGCTCAGATGAGCGTGGACGGCCGCACTGTCAGCCTCAACTTGTGGGACACGGCGGGCCAGGAGGAGTACGACCGCCTGCGCACCCTCTCCTATCCGCAGACCAACGTTTTCATCATCTGCTTTTCCATCGGCAGCCCTTCCTCCCACGCCAACGTGAGGCACAAGTGGCACCCCGAGGTGTCTCACCACTGCCCCAACGTGCCTATCCTGCTGGTGGGCACCAAGAGGGACCTGAGAGGCGACGCAGAAACAGTGAAGAAGCTGAAGGAGCAGGGTCTGGCCCCGACCACCCAGCAGCAGGGCAACGCCCTCGCCAAGCAGATCGGGGCGGTTAAATACATGGAGTGTTCGGCTCTTCTGCAGGACGGCGTCAGGGAGGTGTTTGCTGAAGCTGTGAGGGCGGTGTTATATCCTGTAACGAAAAAGAACCCCAAGAAGTGCGTGCTGTTGTAATAAATGGTTCCCGCGTTTGGACTGTGGAGAGGGATGATGGAGATCCACAGATGCAAAGGAAGGCCGAGGAACAAAGGTCGTCATCTGGCTGCCGTCTCACCACCTCCAGCAGTTCAGACTTTTGTTTCCAGCTCCTCTGTTACTCCTCTCTTCCTTATTCATCTCCTGGAGGATTTCACCTCGTTGCCATCATCGCCAAAGTGACTATGTTTTAAAATGGGGGCAACTGACCGTATCTCCTCTATTTTTCTTACATTTTTAACTTTCGATATTTACACTTTTCCAATTTTTACACCTGTTCTAGATTTATAGCTTCTCTGCTTTGCCTTATAAAATGCTGATCATGGTTGTCACAAGCCATAATAACATCCAAACCAACCAACCAAGCTACCCTGTTTGACTGGAGAGAAGAGATCTGCCTTTTTTTTTGTTCAGGTGGAGAAATAATGACTACCTCATACTCTCACCTAGGTTGCATCTCATGAGTCTCAAGCAGTGCCACCATCAAGATGCTTCGACTTGCCTATTTAGATGTAATGAACAGCCAAGTAGAGGGTGAACACGTTTTTAATTTCAAGCAACTTGAGTCCAGACAAGGTGTGATGACTCCCGGACGAATGCCAGTACACCATAACCAATATGCACAGATTAGAGGTTAAACTCCCAAGCTGCAATTCCCCTTGTGCTCAGTCTGGCATGTTAGAGCTGTCCGGCAGGCTGCACTTCCAGCCTCTTGCACTGCTCTCTCATTGCCACGCATGGAAGAGCCAGTAGGCCTTTGAAGATAAGCCGGACCCATTAAAAGCAGCCGACCGTTTGCCCTCTTCTTCAGCAATAGAGGAGCAGGTGTCATAAGGCGCCTGCCAAATTAACCCACGCTGGTACACGGTTTCTCGAGCTGACATATCAGAAAGTCACGTTGTAGCACAGCTCTCCTGTCTACGTCTTAACTCTTGATGCTCACACCGAGTGCCATTAAAACATGCCTAAGAATGACTTTTTGACGCGGTGGGGTCAAAGAGACTGTGTTTTGTCTAATAATGTTGAATTTACTCTGTAAATGATTTTTTCTCTCCTCAAATGTTTTTAACCTACGAGTGCGGTTATGGCCAAAGTTGAATATATTTTTTTGTAATAGCTTATGTTTATTTGATCAGTAAGATGTTTGTGTGTAATAGTTAATACTCAGATTTGATAAACACCATAATGCACCCCGTGTCAATTACATTGTTGCCTTACATTTAATGTCAGCAGACTTATGACCACTGCGTGATTAAATCAGTATAGCATATTAAACCAGAATATGTTTGTACTGGCTTGTGCTAGGCTATATACACGTATTTTCCTATATTTTCTTGGTTAGTGAATTATCATTTCAACTTTGGAAGAAGCACTGTGTCATAGCTGCCTAGTTAATTTCACAACTTAATCAACAATATAGAAGGAGCCTTTTATTTGGTCAGGTGCCTTTTTATCGAAACCAAAGACCATAGCAGTGCTCCTTTGTCAAACCCAAAGGTTCTCATTATAGTGATGCAAGTGTCACAAGACCTTTTTTGAAATGCAGGTCCAGCCAACTCTGGGTTTCATTTCTGACATTTTTTCCGAAGCTTTCTATCTTAGTTCCTGCCAGTAAAACACTTCTCGCAGCCCTCTTTGTAAGACACAGGTGCTAAACTGACAACTTGTGCAGCAAGTCTGAGCGTTTGTGAAACTGAAGACATGAAACGGAGTGCACATGGCGCACAGCTCTTAACAGATTGTGGTTTACATCCCTGCATTGCATGTTGCAGTGAGGGCAAGGCACGAGCACATCTTGCACATACAGTTAGTAAGAGCTGCGTTGGTGGAGCGTGCCTTGTCGCCTCTGAAACTTTTATACATTTTATAAAATATTTTTTTAGTAATGACTGGCTGCTAATTTGTGCTCACAGCCGCCAGTAATACCAGCAACCCTTTTTACTATAGTTATTTTCATTTACTCGCTCGAGCAGAGTGTATTATAAGTCAACCTACATTGTGGCCTGTGTAAAGTTTAGAAAAACCGAAGCGCAACACGAGCAGGAGACTTTGTGTAACAACAGTGATGCGGTTTGAGATCTGCCAAAGGATGTGTGAAAATTTCCCAGATGGGTGTGTGGAGGGTTGAATGTAAGTGCATAATATGTCAAACTGTCAACTGTGGTGAGTTTGTGTTTTTTTGCCGTGTCCTGATTTCACTCAGATAATGCTGTTGAAGTGGAACATACACCTGTGGGCTCTCTTGTCTGTGTCCCGGAGCTGTATGCTACCGTGTGCGTGGTACTACGCTTTTACACTGGGAACTTGATTTGTAGAAATCTGTTTGTAATTGTTTTATATATAACAAAAAGCATATTTGTATAAATGAACTAACAGTGAGATGATTTTAAATTATGCCAAATAAAATGGTGGTTCAAACCAGACACTGTTTGATGTCGTTCTGACTTGATAAAAGAATTTATTCCGCGCACGTCAGCACGTTACTGCACAGATGTACGCTAACAGTGGAAGAATGAAGTCACACTGAGGTGTTGAGTCACACATTTATACACAGCTATTTGTATTTTCAGCTCAGGAAACCACACTATGTTTCCAGTAGCACACATATTGTAACTTTTCTGTCACATGAATGCTATTTCAATTACCATGTCCGAACACTAGATGGACACAGCCCTCTAGCTCAGCTCCATAGGATCCAGAATGAGTGCCATTCCTCAAGGCTTGTCTTTTTTTTTTCTGTACATTTGGAGTTAATGGTCTATACCCATCCGGTTTTCAGGGCCATCATTCAACTTAGCAGACACCCACAAGTTCAATCAGTTGCAGGGGTTTAAAAACTCCACCCGCTGCTTACTCTGAAAAATTCCCTTGACCTTTATGGGTGGTGGCTCTGACAAATGACAGATGTGTTCAACTCCACAAAAGGCTCATTACAACATCACTGCGGCAACATTTAAAACCCATTTCCTCTGTGGTCTGTCTAAATGTTTTACAGCCAAGACAATGCCAAACGTATGTTTACAGCCTGTAAATGTTTTGTTGCCACCTCCGTGCTAGGGCTTGACAGTTAACTCTGCCAAGCATGGGTTGTAAAGGCATTCAGGAAAAACAGTGTTTAGAGTAGTGTGATGTTTAAATAAGACGAGAAAGGATGGGAGCATGTTGCCGCCTGCAGTACACTTAACTAAGGCTGGCAGATTAATGAGATTTAGGCCAGCTGAGGAGATCTGTATTTAGCTGAGTGTCCTGCAAAAGGAGTGATGTGCACTGGGCGTATTTCAGCTCTCAAAACAGTTTTTCACTTTCTTCCACCCTCCTTCCTTTTCCGTTTTTTCTGGTACGTGGATATTGTTATAAGCTTCATTTGATTGTTGATAGTTTGACACAAGCTTGAATTTTCCAGCTCTTTGAAACAGGTTGAATGAAACCGTTGTCATAGCAACAAGACCTTAAGCCCAAACCTGAAAGAGTGCAGGCTCATTCACAGCCAGGTGGCTCATGATCGAGGCTTTTTAGGTTGAACCTCAAAACATGAACCCATTTTCAGCTACAAAAAATGTTAATACATTTTAAAATGAGAACATGACGGCAATTAAGAAACCATTATAACTTGATGGTAATTTTCTCATTTTTAACAATAATGATAATAATAATAATAATAAAAGATAAGGTACATGGTGACAAAAAAATAATTTGGGGTACATAGAGGAAAAAGAAAAAACTTTTTAACTTAATAAAAGACAGATAGAACAAGAAAGGAGTTTGTCATTTGAATACCAAAATTAAATTAAATGTTCTTTCTCTTTCTGGCTGGATTAAAAACAATTACCATGCATATTTTCATAAATCATAGGTAAATTAAGGCGTGATTCTCAGTCAGGGAGTACGTCTAATACAGCTAAGAGACGGTTTATTGCCTGTTTTATAATCAATACTGCTGCATCTTATTACCCTGGAGAGAACCTCACTAATGGAGCACAAACATCGACTTTTGCTCATTATAAATAATTATATAACATATATAACAGTAATGGAAGTGTGAACACGGGAAACAATATATACAATACGAGCGAATGTCTGTAGATTTTACAGTGAAAAGCTGCCAAACCATGACAGTAAAAGGCTATTTGTCTTTTTTCATTTATTTGGAATTTTTTAGTATTTTATATTAGACACTGTTACTGTACAGTAAAACATTGTAATATGGCCTATTTTACCATCTTTCATGGTTTGACAGTTTTTCGCCGTAAAATCTATTTAAAAATATGGATTTGACGGTAAAAAAAACTGTCAAACCATGACAGTAAAAGGCCGTAAAATAGAACTATGACATGAAGTATGACTGTGCTTTACTGCATACAGTCACATTTCAAAACCTATATTTATACGGCTTTTTAAAGGACTTCATACTGAATAAAGTACTATTTTATATTACATTTAAAAATATGGAACAAACAACATATCCTATTACCATAATATTAGAAAAAGTTATACTGCATTCATTACAGTAAAATTCTGGTAGTTTTTTACCATAAAAAAACAACTTTCCTTTTTTTAGTGCACATAGAGCACAATAACAACATAAACAAGCAGTAACACACATAAAACTGACTTATGCCTGTGAGCGTGTTGCCCTAGTGCATTCTGGGAGGCTCCCCTCTACACACCAACATCACATAAGTGCTGGTCATGGTTTTAACTTTCTACACATCTTTATTTCAAGGCAAATCCTCCAAATCATCCAAGATGAACTAATCAAACATTGCTTAGTACACCGCCTTTGTATTTATGTTTGTGGCAGACACCAAACCAAATGTTTAGTTCACTGTGCGTGATGTAAATGTACAGGTTTTTCATGTTTCATAGGCACATAGCAAACCTTGTGTTTGAGCGTAGCAGGAGGTGAGATTTTCACCAGCAGATATCCTTTCAGTGACTCATCAGTGTGGAGCGAGTGGGAGTGCTGGCCTCCGTCGGGACCTTGATCTCAACTCCGTCTATCTCTCCTCAATCTCCCTTGTTCCTTTCCTCCCTCTTACTGTCCGTTTGATGATGTGCTAGGTAAAGCCAAAAGGCCGGGCAGCTCCCGGGCACTATTCAGTCAAGGAACTGGGGAGATTCCTCTTCTTCTCCTTGTCTAAAGATGAAAAAGCAAAAGGCCTTGATCTAATAGGTGGCTCGCAGCTAGACAGAGACTGAGAAAGCTGCGGTTCTGAATTCAAATCAAACTCTTCCAGCGGTAGGAGTGGGAAAATGAGATTGCAAAGGAACACAGGGGGGAGTTAAGGCCGTTGGCTGTGTTTGCAACAAAATAGGACTCCTCATAGCGGAGGAGAAAGAGCGTGGTGCTGAGACTAATCGAAAGCTCATACAGTATATTATGTTTGAGTAGAGGGAACTTTAGTGAAGTTGTTGTTGAGATACAGTTATGAGACAAGACTCCAGGAAGTCTATGCTGTATCCAGCATAGAAATAGCAAATAAAACTACAACTGGTGTTTTTTTAATTAAGTGTTAATTAAGAGGTGCTTACAGGTGGATTTTGTTAACTCTGGACAGAGACGTGTTAGTTTTCCCCTCACACTAAGGTAAGCTAATGCTTGCTGGCTTCACACACACACACACGAGGGTTCTCATATAACTCTTTGCAAAGGGCTTATTTCCTAAAATATTGTACTACTTCTTTAAAATGAGCAGTTTGTTTTAATGTTTGCATCAGTGTTGCCTGCAGGTCTAGGGACAAAACAAGAACTAGCCCAAATGAAAAAAAAAACAACCTGTAGGCACTGAACTATTATGAGAGTGTAAAGAGAGTGAACACAGGAGCAGAACAGAGAGAAGAAAAGAACAGACACCCAGGTCTGCTCAAGTATTAATTATGTTGGTTTTCAGCTTTGAGGTGGGAAACTGCTCCCTGCGAATCACTGTAAGTAACAGCTCTGGGAACAGAGAGTGCACATGTGCCCTCTTCACATTCTTGTTGTTCAAATCCCTCCTCTAAGTACGTCTGAGGAACCAGGGCTGCTTAGATGTGTTATGTGGCTGCCCATTGTTGATGCGCAATCCTTCTAAATCCACAAGAGGCTGTTCACACGCTGTCATTCGCTGATGTCTGTATCACCACAGTGGGGAGAGGCCAGATGGCACGGGGTGCCAGAGCAAGTCAACTCTGACACTTTTCATAAGCACACTCACACCGCCGCAGGGTTGGAGTGATGAAGTGAGAAAAGGGAAGCGGGAAAAAAAAAAGAAAAAGAAAAGGTCTTTGTGGACAAGCTGTGGTTGAATATAAGTGAAAGCAATTGATGAGCTGACTTTGAGCTTTGCGGTTCTTCATTAAAGATTGGATGGGACGTATGATAGACCACACACTGAGAGTCTTTTGCCCTACCTAATTATGAGCCATAACTTTGGTTTTATGCTCTATCAGAGCTGTCACAACCCTAAAATGACAAGACAGCATGAAACCAAACACTGTTAAGACTACACAAGCCACATTTCCACATCCCTCTCCCCCTCTCTCTGTCTTAATTTCGCTTTCCGGTGTGCATCACTGTCAGTTATCGCCCGCAATCTGTCAGCAAGAGAGCAGAACCTTTTCACAAACTTGTCAATTCAGGTAGCAGGCAAAAGGTCACTCAGCAACTCTGAATACATCTGCAGACCTCATCCTGGTGAGAGTGCAATCCGACAGACGGATAGAGATAGATGCTTCATTCCAGGTATTTCTACCATTAAGTGCAGCAAGAGTTGATGTTTCTGGGACTGTGGCCTCGATGTGTGTCGAAACAGAACATCCTGTGCTACCTCGGTTACTGCACTCCTGCAGTGCTGGCGCCTGCTTTGATCTCACCCTTCTTGTCTTTAAGGAGCAGATTTAACCGTTCTGCTCACATCGAAGTAGATTGTGTGGTCTAACCAGGTGGAAAATACTTTCTAGAGGACAAGGGAGCTATTTTTCTTCCTATCTGGACTTGGCAGCTTTCTGCAGTCAGAGGCAATCTCTTTTCAGTGTAGATCTCTGCCCTTCAAAATCCACATCCACTGTTATTGGTTCAGTTTTATTTGTCAGAGGTTTGTTGTCACAGAGGATGACACTGTTAGAGCACTTGCAGGCAAGAGTCCTAACAGTTCAAGCGTTAATCCAATTGTCTTTAGTCCCATGCGAGGGAAAGGGGATTGGGTTCTGTGTGTGTGTGTGTGTGTGTGTTGGTGTCTGAGATGTTTATGGATTACTGAGAGGTCAGTCTCTGCAGTTGAGCCTGTTCTGGACAGAGAAGACGTCACTGCCGTGTTGTACTTGGCTCTCAATGCATAAACCTCATAGCCTGCTGTAGAAGTGTGGAAGCTGCGTTTCAACAAAAAGACAAAGTGAATGATCGTCTTTTGATTTAAAAAAGCTGTTTTGTTCTCAGGGAGTCTGACATTTATCTCAGTGTGTTGCGAAACAGCAGTTTAGTGTGTCGACTGTCATTATCATCAGTGTCTTTTTAAGCTGCAATTATGTAGCCAGTGAGAACTAATTCAGATAAAAGTCAACTATAACTTTCCCAGGGGTAGCAGCTGCTCTCAAAGACAGAAACACATTTTTTTCTGTCCTCCTTTATTCTTTCTCCCCCTGTTCTTAAATCTTTGTTTCTGTCTCCAATGGTTACGGCTGGCTCTGTTGTGTTTATATTTTGTCCTGTTTTCAACTTGGAAACCCAAAGGATCCAGTCATGGGTGGATTCATATTTTTGTCTTCCTTAGAAGAATCTGAATTCATATTTTGAAAGGTTTGGGGAATATGAACTATAGACAGGCCAAAAATGAGTGAGACAACAGAATGACAGAAATATTAGACAATGGCAAACCTCTGCTGATAAAGATCATGAGATTTGATTGAAAGCTTCTGAACAGCTAATGGAAATTTTGGCCAGACTGTTGTTTAATCAGATGTGAACCTTGAAAAACAACCTCTAAGTTGAACGAGAAGTCCCTAAACTTCTCTGGAAAAAAAAGAAAAGAAAAAAGAAATGATTGTTGCAGGTCATGTTATATAATAAAGAGCTCCGAAACAACTATTAAAATGTCCTTGAAGACTTAACTTGATTTGAAACTTTAAAGCTGTGATCACTGAACAATAAAAATATTTAATAAGGCCAAATTACTGAAGGATCTTGACCCCAGATATGTAGAAAAAAGGGAAATAAACAACACTATGTTAACAGCTTTCAAAGAAAAATGTTCAAGTGCAGTGGCATTTTAATGGCCAGCTTTCAGAGACCTGACAGACTTACAATTTACTAATGAAGGCTTTGACTTTGCCCACACAATGTGTTATTCATCTTTCCTAATCAGGACCCATTAAGGATTAGTTAATCTCTCCTTTTTTTGAACTTGCCTGGAAATACTTTGAAACAGCTCTTAGTGTACAGTACAGTATGTGTCTCATGTCAAAAAGTATGATCACACCCAATGTTTACACAATCGACCTGAGTCCAGTTCATCTCAAAGGTGTTGGTTGGGGTTGAGGGTCAGTTCTCAGTGCAGGCCAGACAATTTTTACAACAGAAAACCATTTCTTCCTGAGCTTTGTGATTCTCACATGGTGTGAGACTTCTATCTTTCTGTATCTAATGCACATAAGCACATACATTGGGAAACATTGTAGCTAATTGAAATATTCTACTAATATCCATACCAAAGCGTTGCTGTGATTTCAGTATCACAATCCTGTTGAAAACTCATGAATAAATAACAGTTCTCCTGCCTATTTGGTTTGATGTTTTATCTATATACAAACTGAAATTTCATGCTTAATATCATGCTTCCTATGCATGTTCTCGAACATAATGTACTGCACACATATTGCATGCACAAATAAGGAGCTGAAATAGACTATACATGTACGCATCATTTAATAAAATGCACATCTGTAGAAATATTGACTCGAAATACTTCATCTAGCCATGTTATCTTTGCATAAAATTGTCCGGAGGAGTTCAGCATGCGTGCGTGTTTAATGTGCGTGCAAAGCTGTGTGTAGACTGTGCATGTTTCAGTGCTCTAATAGATGGTTTGCCTTTATAACATGTGACATACTGAGACTGACAGCTTTTTCTGTGACCATGGAAACGGAAAATTAGCCCGTTCACTGCGGTGAAGCACTCAGAAGTGGGGTTTGAGCAACAAGGCTACGGTAATCTGCAGGCTGACACTCACATCCTGAAGAGCGTAACTGAGGAAAGAAGAGGAGAGGAGGAGGAGGAGGAGGAGGAGGAGGAGGAGAGGACAGGTGGCAGATAGATGGAGCAAAACACAAAGATGAGAGGTGACATGTCACATGTTGACATTTCACTGTGCATATTTCACCCTAGAATAAGATGTATTGTTACCCTCAATGAAACTTTCTCTCCCTGATCGAGCTCTTCTACAGTGAAGTCTGAGGTCTGGTTGGCTTGACAAGAGAGAAATGTCTCCTCCAGATGTCGTAGCTGCAGCTTAGTAGTGTGCGGTTAGGCTCCCAGGATGACTTAGGAAGCAAGCTGTGTACAGTAATTGAAGCTGGCTGCCCCTGGGGCTCTGCACTAATCGCCAATAAAGTCTGCCTCCTCCCCACAGCTGCCACCAGCGCCCAGCGGAGTGTGTTTGACCCCTGCCTGCCATCTCTGTGTGGTCCCATAATGAAGGGCAGGATGACTGTATGAACTCACACACACATGCACATTATACAGTACAGACAGGAGGCTTCACTAAAACACATGAATATACACATGCTGTACACTGTAATTACTGTATGGAGTCATGAGGTCAGTCACACATTTTCCCTCACAGCACTTCTGCGACACCCTCCAGTGTTATTTGTTCCCCCCACAGTTTTAATTTCACAGCTGAAGAGAGGAGACAACTCTGTCTACTCGGCCCTTTGGAAAATGAACAAGATTTATACTGAATAAAACATCCAGTGCGAATCCCTAATGCCCACAGTGCTGAGCTGAAAGTAAGCCTCAGAAATAAAAAGAGGATCAAGAAAGGAATCTATTAAGTCTGTTTACTTTCATACCCTTTATGACATGCGCACTGTGACCTCTGCTCTCATGTGCTTTAAAAGGTATTATCTATCTATCTATCTATCTATCTATCTATCTATCTATCTATCTATCTATCTATCTATCTATCTATCTATCTATCTATCTATCTATCTATCTATGATGAAAAATTAGTCCCCAGGCAGCTCCAAACAGGATGTTGCCATGACATTGTTGGCCCCTGAGGTCACAGGAAAGTCCTGGTTCTAATGAACTGAAACAAAATAACACCACACAACACAAAAGCACATTAAAAATATATAATATAGCGACACCTCAATCATCCCCTACTCCCACCTTCTAGTCTGTCATCGCATCATGTGATGTATAGCCGTGCTGACAGACGTTTGAAGGCTGCACTTGCTGAATGCTGAATTGCTAATATACAGATGCTTAGCAGGTATAATTGTGAAAGTGTAAGCGTTCACTAATTAGCAACACAAAGTGTTATTTCAGTCTGGATCCCAGACTGTATTTGAGGTGTAAGACTTGGACTTGACTTGTGAAAATGAGGGCTTGCTTGACTTAGACTTGTCTGCTATGAGACCTGACTTGCTTGGCAATCAGCTGCCTGAAGACTCGACTTGATTTCAGATTTGAACCTCTGCCAAACTGTCATTAAAGATTAATGGCATAACCAGGATGTGTGCGAACTCACCACTCTCAATTCAGGTGAGAGAAATTCTACTGAACCAACCGACTGACAGATGATGCCAGATGCATGTCTCCAGTCTTCAACATGTCCTGTGTCCGTGGTTAACCTGTCATCAAAAGTCAGATTTAGAGACCACATCACATAGGTGATGTGTTCCTTCCCCTGAAAGAGCACCTAAAAGTCAATAATCTAAAAAAGGTGACCCAACAACCTAACAACATTTAAAATATTGTGTTTTCTTGATGAGGGAGTGTATTGACAGTCTTGATTCACTGAACAGTAATACTCAGCAGGGTCTCTTTGATCCAGTTGTGCTAAATGCACTTGAACAGTGAGGAGGAACCTATCATGAGGCATATAGTGTGATGAGGGGAGATGTAGTTCCAGATGACTGTAATTATATGCTCAGTGCTGCTTCTTTCCAATACCAAAATAGATTCATGATTCACCAGCCCACGCAGTGTCCACACAAACACTCACAGATACGCACACACACACACATTCAACATGCAGCCACACAAACAAACATGCGCACACCTCCCTAGTAATCAACTCTGATGGAACACAATTAATATCCAATTCCACCAGCCTTTGTTTGCGGCTGTGGATTTAAAAAGAAATGAGGAGCTCCCGAGGGAATTGACTCATGAAAACCAATATTTAGTGTGGTGACATTGTCTGCATGAGGTCAGGGATAAAAGGACTAAAGAGCTCAGGTCTGAATAGTCTTTGTGACGTTGAACACAGACTGATGCATGGAAAAATATAGTATAGATTACAACAAAGCCTAAAATACCCTTAGTGTTTTTATTTATTGTCGTGAGAGGTCTTTACTACGCCAGAAGCCTCAGGTGTTGGGAGACACAGAAGATTCCAGTCTTAAGCTTCCAGTCTGGCTCTTGATGACACACCAGTGCATACCCGTCCGATTCATTCGCCCTACTAGTTTTCAATCAATAGCAGAACCGGCAGGGGAGGGAGAGGTATCGTGGCTTCTCCCTGTTTCCCCTTTAAATCAGACTTACTATGCAGGGCAGGAAGACAACCCCTTCATCCTTTATCGTGCTGGAAAGACAAGCTCAAGGAATGCCTCAAGGCAAACTGTGTGCTCTGCACTCTTCTGCCTGCCTGCCTCAGCGATAAACTGTGTCTTTGTAGCCTGCAGTAGAGTTATGTGTTTGTCAGTATGTTTGGCCACTGTGGTTAGACATTAAGATAGACTGGTTCCAGGATGAAGGACGATGGGATAGGAGCAGTTTAAAAGGCCCTTATGGCTGTTGTATTCTTCCTGATAAACCGGTGAGGTTTGACCTCGAGGGTGCGCTGGCTTTTGGACAGCTGTTGAGGTGTAACTTTATTTATCTCTGATGAGAATCATGCTTCCTGAGGACAATTAATCGGGAAAAAGGAAAATCTTGCAGTAAAAAAAAACAGGACTCTTAAAACTGCAATGTTGGTTTTTTAGTCGGTCCACAACTTAGGTCCAGACTGAAATATCTCAGCTATTTGACGTATTGGCATTCAGTTTTGTACAGGCATTCACAAATCCCACATGATGAATTATATTATCTCTGATTATTTCCCAACTTTGTCTCTCGTACAACCACAAGGTTTGCAATTTCAGAATTTTCCTGGATGGATTGTCTTGATATTTTGTACACACATTTATGTTCCCCACAGGATAAATTGTAATAACCTTGGCAATCTAAAGCGCCATCAAAGTAACAAAATCATCTATCACACATTTGTCCAACACTTTACTAACTACTTAATCTTGTTCTATATTGCGTATGATCATGTGTGTATATGCAGATATTTTAATGATGCATATTCTACTTTTTGCAGCTTGCAGGCATTACATTTTGGGTGGTGTTTTTTTTTTTTTGGTGGTTCAGCACTCCAAAGGGAGATATTATAAGACACGCATAAATAGTTTGTTAGAGAGAAGAAAAAAAAAGCCTAGATACTGTATTGCACCATCCATTCCACAAGACTAATTTAACAAGACTTTTGTCTGGTTTTAAAGCCAAGCTTTTAACTTCAATATATCTGTCTGCTTTAACACCACCTTTTACTTTATCGTCCTCCTCCCTCCTCTCCGTTTTGCCAGAGAGATGGATGGCCACAGATCAGGATGGAGGCGGCTGCCTTGGACAGCCTGATGGGGAGTGTGAGTGAGCCATCACTCTTGTAATGAGGTGTTGGGACTGAAACTAGGTGAGTGGGCAGCGAGGAGGCAGAGGAGAAGGGGTGGATCAGCTCGTCAGAGGTCAGCTTGGAGGTCAGAACAGAGAGGTGTGACGGGATGAGAAAAGTATAAACACTGTGGTATTAGTGGGAGACAGAAATAGATGTTTCAGGGGGCTTGGTCACACGTCGAGGTCAGGTTATGTGACCTGTGTATCTGTGTTTGTTTAACACAAGGTGAGACCCCTTCCAGGCAAAAGCAGTTATGGGTGGTTAGTGTTATTGTGCGGATATGTCAGAGTCTTCAGGACCTACTGTGAGTGGAAGGGTAATGAGAGCAGATCCAGTGTGGAGATGTTTGTTTGGGGCACCAGGAAGTATCTAATTAATGCCACCCCAGAGGCCCTGGTGAGACCTGACCTTCTGTTCAAAGTCCTGAGCTGCCTCCACTGCTTCACCCTGCCTGGGCTGCCATCAGTGAGGCTTGAATTATTGATAAGACTGAGAGGAGAAGCAAGGGGGGAAAAAATAGAGGGACGGATCAGGAATTCTCCATTGCATGTTCCTGTTGTGTGTGGGTTTGCATGAGTGCAAGTAAATGAGCTCACAGGAAATTGAAAAAAAATCTATAAAAGGATGCATGGATGGGACTCAACCCAAGGGCGAACGTCTACAGGGAGAGATGTATCCTAAATTACATGTATTCTTGAGAGACCAGGGTTAGACTTGATGGGACCGAGGAGGATGAAGGTGGAGGAGAGCAACAGGAGCACGATGAGTGAGGGCAGAGGATGAAACATGCATCCTAGATGGAAGCAGGAACTGATAGGAAGGCACAAACAGGAAAAATGAGTGAAAGAGAGAAAAAATATTCATGAAAAACGTGTGCAAAAATTAAGGAATGTGTCTGGAATGCAGCACAGTGAACCTCAGCATGACGAAGAGTGGAAAGGGGGGCGGAGGAGGGTGTGCCGCGACTCCTAAATCAGGCTGATGCTTTTCCCAAATGCTCCGCTGTTATTTTGCCGCAGCTGGGGCTCGCTCACAGGAAACAGATGGAGGTAATAAAGGCAGGAGCTGGGTGGACTCTGCAATCCCACTGGGCTGACTACGAGCAGGCACACTCTGACACACATAAAGCCTGCTGAGGATTGAGTAAGGCATGAATGGCCAGCAGGCAAGGTGACCAACAGGGCAGGGATTCAATCTGGTGGTAACAGGCAGTGTTTAAGACTCGACGTTTAAGAATGATTCACGAATGGACTCCAGAAGTAACACAAGGGCCTCAGTCTTAAATATTAACTGTAAAGTCAAAGAGCACAGGGGCTGGATACTTGGCTCAGAGCAAGTTTTGAGTTGCAGTAATAAATCAATATGCAGCACATGATGAATGTGGGTTTGTAAAGAAATAGCTCGCCATTTTGGGAGCTACACTTATTGGTTTTCTTAGTGAGAATTAGATGAAAAGATCATGCCATTTTCATATATGTAAATATGCAGCTGAAAACACTGCAGCCGTTTATCTTAGCTTTGCAAAGATTAAACAAGGGGGAAACTGCAAACCTGGCTCTGTTCAAAGGCAAAGTCCACCTCTGCACACCTCTAAAACTCAATGAGTAACTTATCTGGGAGCACTTCTTGACATCCTGGCAATCTCATGGTGATGAGAAGACTTCAGGAAGTCACTGTATTGAGTATTGAGTGTTTGGCACTCAACCCCAACCATAAAACTTCTTGTACAGATCGAACGAGGTATGCTAGAGAGGTTTAGAAATGCTTAGTGGCAGATTTAGTTTTGACAGACCCAGGCAAGCGTTCCTCTGATACCAACATTTATACTAAACTTTGTTGTAACAAAATGAGTCTGCCAGCAACTAAAACTCACAGAATAACACAATATAATTTCTTTATTCTAAAAAGAGAAGTGAAAATGACTATTTATAATTTTACGGGTGGTTATGTGCCAGAATATTTAGAGTTGACTCACTGTCCCAGTCAAGAAAACATCTGACACATAGCTCATGTTAATCAATCTGTTATAAAAAATTTGGATTTAGGGGCAGTCAGTAGCGTAGTGGGTTAAGCGGCCGCCCCGTGTGTGGAGGCTATAGTCCTCGCTGCAGCCGCCCCCGGCTCGAATCCCGCATTGGACAGCTAATTTACTGCATGTCACTCCCACTATCTCTGCCCCCTGCTTCCTGTCTATCTTCAGCTGTACTATCAATAAAGGCATAAAAGGCCAAAAAAATAATCTTAAAAAAAAAATAAAAAATAAAAAAATTAGGATTTATACTGGGGTTCAGATGTTTTATCTCATATAATGTGTGTGTTTCCTGTTTTTTGCATGCCTTGTGCACTTTCCTTATTTGGACTGTGTTTTGCTGAGGATAGCAGGGAGAGATAATTGTAGATCAGTAGTTCAAGGACAGGAGAGACAAGGATGTGAGAAACAGGCCTGAGAAGTGTCATTTTGATACATAATGTTCATTACTGAGCAGAAAACCAAAAAGGAATGTTATGATATTATCTGTTTCAGGTGGGAGGTGTCCGAGACAGCCCATTTTTAAAAAATGTATAAGAACCAACTGTTAGAGCTCCTCAGGGAGCCTTTTCTCTGTAGCCCCTTTTGTGTGTTGCACTGTTAAACACTCCTTCTTGTACAAGAATAAAAAAACTTAAACTTAAACTTTGGTACTTTGAATCCAGTCTTTCTTATTCAAGGGATTTTCTTTCTTTTCTCTCCTGTAACACAATCAACTAGCTGTTCCCTCTGTTTCAAGTCTTTATGCTAAAATAAGCTAATCTGTTACTGGCCTGCTTCAAACTATATTTAAGGGTGGTATGGATCCTCTCAAATTAGCTCATTCCCCAAATTCCTTTCTTAAAGGATGAAATAAAAACCTCAAGCACTCATCACAAGAAGTCAAATGCATCAATGATTTGACAGTAATAAACAACACTGTCATTACCTCAGCTACCTTAAAATCTCAGATTGCTTAAAATCTCCCCAGATTTGAAACCTGAACACTTTTGCATAAATATGGAAGACTAATTAGCCTTTGGTGATTAGCTCCTGCTCATGCTTTTATTCCCTTCTCTTTTAATCCCAACCCACCCATACACCTACGCTCTTTCTCAGCTAAGTCATTAACAGCAAACCTCCCGTGAGAACTGAAGCTACCTGCGTCGAACAAAAACAAATACTACCTTGTTTCATGCATCAACCGCCAGAGCTCCTGGGATCTGCAGAGAATGAAGTCAGGAGACGGCTGGTCCCACTAATGTATTTTTAATCACTTGTGTACACTTTTTATTTTCCCGTCCAGACAGGAGACAGATGCAGTCGGTCCTCATGTCACCTTCCTATTATCTAACATTATTAAAAAAAGTATTTTTGGAAATGTTTTAGTCAGGAAATAAGCCGAGCTGACTTTTTCTCTGGCGTTCTGTACAAACATTTTATGCAGAATCAGACAAAATGGAGGAAATGTTGCTGCCAAAGTGCTGTTATAAATTTCTACAGCTCTAAAAAAAAAAAAAAACCTTCACCTCTGTCATCCAGCATGGCGTCAGGAAAGAAAAAGGGAAGGGACAGTTGTTAGCTGTTCATCCACATGCCCTGTCTCCTGAATAAAGAAACATTAACTTGGAATGAAGGCAGAAACTCTACCACCACACTGAGATCAGAAACAATCGGATCCTATTAGTATTACATGCCAATAACTCTCTGCACACACACACAGTGCTGCTGTCTTTCTGTTAATTCAATAAACAGAGCACTGATGTTTACATATCAAAGCTTTCACTCCTTCCAAAGCAATTCTTTTCTATCTCAGGCAACCTCTGGCCTTATTATGTTTGGCAAGGCGAAAGCAATTTCAGTATATATTCACATCCCTGAATATGTAAACACTCACAAACACAAGCCTCTGACATCCTGTTTTCGAATCACCTTCTCTCTCTCCGCAAGGCTGACAAGCACTAATGTTCTCTGATCTCCGAGTCAAGGTTGGACCTCAAGCTTTTAATACAAAAAAGAAAGAGACAGAGAGCAAAGAAGTGCGTAGAAGAGAAGCACATAAAAGAAATAATGTAATGACAGAGATAACAAAGATGTCAGAACGCGTTTGAGATTTCACAGAGGCAGCAAGCAGCGGCAGCAGCTAAAGAGCCAGATGTGACAGTCTGTATTTTGTCTTCCGTGACAGAGTTAGAGTGATGGCTGCTTTGATCCGGCACTGGATCTGACATATTCTCAGTTCATGTCTGAGCCCTTAACACATGCCCACAGGCACGCCAAAAGCCACCAAACATGTAGTGTTCATAAGCAAAGAACTGCAGAGCGCTTGAAACAAAAGTCCCACAAAGCCACCTGTCACTGGCTGTATTTGATGTGATGGGATTACAAATTGTTCCATTAACTCTCGTCTTCTCTGGGGGTTGATGCGGCGACATTTCTCCACTCAAAAGCTGCAAGTGGAAAATCTTTTTTCCGTTCTTCTGTATGGGAAAATTTTGCACGTCGTGTTCACATTGCACAATGTTTTTGCGAACATTCCACCTGCAGCAAAGTAAATGTTATCATTTCACTAAATGGGCTGGCCTGCATGTTCGTACCGAGGAGATCTCTCAAGCGGAAATCCACAGTTAAACAGTGAAAAGGCTTTCTGGGTCTCTGTAAACAGTGGATAGGTGATTTAGCCTCTGGTTAGATTTAGGAGCTGCTTTCACCTTCTGTTTGTCTCCTGGTCGACAGACAGTGTAAACTCTTCCAGCCTGTAAGTAAAATAAGAACAAGCGAGGTCGTCTGCAGAGTGAGACTGTGACTTCATCACAGACTCTCTAATCTTCAATCTATGTTATCGACTTAAGAAGGGTTGAACATGGGCTCTGAGGGATTTACCCTCAGACACTTTAGCCTTTATCCCCATGTAATAACGTGCATGTCTATGCATACATCTTCCTGTGATGATCTATGACACACCAGTGGTAAAAAATAAAGTATATTTATTTTGGTTGTATTTAAGTATTTTAAAGGGTATGTTACATACATATTTATTATTTTGATCCTTTATTTAAACTAGACTTCTACTACTTGTACTTGTAGTCATTCTGTCAGTTTTTAGCTATATTATGTGGCTCTATAGTTGATCTGTCACTTTGGTCCAAATTAAAATATCTCAACTATTAGACAGATTTCCATAAATTTGGTTCACACATTCATCCCTGGATAATGAAAGCTATTGATTTTGGTGATCCCCTGACTTTTCATCACCACAAAGTTGATATTTGTTTTTGTTTTTTTTAGCAAAATGTCCCACGTTTGAAATAATTTGGTACACATGCCTGTGGTGCCATGAATCCTAATTTTTTATCTAGTGCCACCATCAGGTTAAATTTTTTACTTGTCCATTATGTTCAAAAAGTAATTACCTTCTTATTAACATCGCATTTACTTTGTGTTAAGTTCTAGTTCCAAATGTTAGACTCCTAAGACACTAAACTTGGCATGGTAAACAATAAATATCAAAATGTTTACACTGTCACCCTGAGTATTCAGCATGCTGATGTAAGAGTGTAGTAACACCACATAGTACCGTATACATACAGTCTCACAGAGCTGTTAGCAGGGCAATAAACTTTTAGTCTTGTTATAGTTTGGATGGAAATAGACATTTGACATTTAACTTGAGATTTTGCACACAAAACATAGATAAGATGTGATGCATTGCTCTAGATAAATACCATACAGTATGTACTTTAAGTGGGTTTAATGACTTCAACCAGCCACAACACAAACTCTGCTTTTATGTTACCGCAAACCAAGAATATAATATGAATATTAGAATTAACACACCGTATATTGAACCAGGGTCAGAGTTCAGAGTTAGAATTCGAAACAAGCAACATTTGGGAACAGTTTTACAGCTGCTCTGGTCCTTTCGATCATATTGCATGATCTTCATCCAGCAGAGGGAGTTTTTAGAAAACGTGTTTAGAAAAACATCAATTCAGCAAACTTAATCTACCAAGAGAGATTATATACTATGACTGAAAGAATCTGAATGACTACTAAATGGACCTTAAATTCTGTATAATGAATATAATGAATACTTTTGCCTTTGTATATTTTTGTAAGCAGGACATTGTGATGTTATTACTTTTACTTGGGTAGATCTAAAAAAACTTCCTCCAACACTGGTATCTACGTGTGTCGTCATTAAACTCGTCCGTGGGTTGATGTCGCTGCATCATTAATTTATTAGATTAGTCTGAAACTGAAGGTACATTCGGCTCATGTAGATGCACTTAATCATAACGACATCATTTTCATTTTAACGTCAGCCGAGAGACTCGTTTTATGTCTAAACAAAAGAGTTCAAGGTGATGTGACACTAAAAGTCGCTCGGTTATAACAAACCAGCTCTTCTATTTATTCCTTTGTGTCTTGGACTGTGATACTGAGACATTCAACCTGTGGGCGTCTTAAGTGCCTCTTAACAGCAGCATTTGCCTCATAAAAAAAATCAAATTGGGCTGCTGATGCACGCACAGCTGATCCCTCACCCTCGGGGCTCAAACCAAAGAAAATGTTGCAATCATGATCCATGGATTTATTCTGGGTGGTGTTTGTCCACCATTATGTTTGGATTATCAAAAATCACAGAGGATATTTGGTCAGATACGGTCCCCTGTTGTGTAGAACAGTACTCAGAATAAGATATGTATGTCCATGTCTGCCATAGGGATACAGATGTAATCCACCCACACGAGGAGCAGCGAGGAGACATCGCTGGCTGAGGACATACGGGATAACAAATGTGAAGGAAATGTGTTGAAGTGGGAGAAGTGGTATGGGATGATATTGGTGGCAGCTGGCAGCTGAATTCAGATGATTCCACTGAAATCAAATGTTTGCATCTGATTTTAAGAAATTATAAAAATTTTAATAAAAATATTTTAATTAAAGATTTCCATGTGCTTTTCAGAATATTAGGATGAGTTAAACTTGAAATAAAACATCAAAGCTTCCTTAGATTAAATGATGAAGCCCTCAAAAGTGTGATTATTTCAGTTGTTTCTTGTGCAATTGCCAGCATTCAGTTTACTGACCCCATACTGATCAAAAACTCATGTCCAATTTCTCAGACGCAGAAATAAAGGAGATGGAGGAGAAATAATAATAATAATTGAACTAATTCAGTTTATAACAGTGATACTGCGATGAATCATGTGTATACGCATCGTTACTGCTCGGCAATATATATCTTTTGTAGTAATTGGTGTCAGCATCACACATTTAATGACTGGGGGTTTTTCACAGATTATAGCTGTTGTTCACATTTCCGTTGCTCTAAATACAGGATCACATGTTTCATATAATGGATGATAAAGGTCTGAATGTTTTATGCAGACTTCCTATAGCATTTACTTACCATAGCAGTATTTGCATATAGTGAAAAAGCTTTATGGTATTCTTTTCTAAAATAAAATGCTCCCTGACTAAAAGTATCACTGGTTCATGAAAGTTTAGATAATGTTGTGCATCCTGTTCCCACCCTCTCCAATTCCCAGAGTGCACAGCACAGCTCTCTGCACCCCACAACGTACTCAGACTGTTAGATGTGGATGCATACAGATGCTTTCCTGTTTTGACTTCTTCTGTCTCGAATCTTTTCCTTCCTCTAACCCTTTCCTGTTGAGCATTGCTCAACTGCTGCGTGTTTGTCCAACATGTCTGGATTTGAGATGTAAGATTTGCAGGAGTTGGCAGGTGTCGCCTTGAAATAGAAACAGGTGGGATTGTTATTGATTTTCTCCATGAGCTGGTGCACGTGTATAAAAGATTTAGGGAGAAAGAAAAAAAGAAAAAATGGCCAGATGTGTTCAATGCAGCTCATTGGAGCAGAAGCTCTCGTCCTGGAGTTAATCAGTTTCTCTGAGGCTGCATCTCTGACCTCCAACCCTGTATAACTACGTCTCCTTTCATTCTCTACACCTCTTGAATTGCAGAACAAATGTTTTCTTGTCTTTTTGAGCCCACCTTTATAATTCAAGTGAAATTTATGCACATTTTCGTGTATATTTTTCCTTAGTTAGTTAATAAACTTTTGACAGATTTGATTCTTGGAAACTCGAAAAGCCATTTCACCAAGATGCTTTATTACTGCTGGCAGGTGGCGTTTGTGGGTCTGTGGATTTACTTGTGTGAGACAGGAGGCTGTTGAATGCCTCCATTCTTGCTGCTAATTTATTAATTCCTGGTTAAAATGAAATGTTTCCTTTCAAAAGACTAAGCATCAAGGTCTCTTGGCAACCTCTCCAGGATACAGAGAGCTAGTTAGCAGCCACCACAGTAGCAACAGCAGTGTGTGTGTGTGTGTGTATGTGTGTGTGTGTGTGTGTGTACAGTTTGTGTGAATTGATTCAGCATTGCTGGCATTGCAGTGTGGTTCTGTGATGAATCACTGTAATTTGCACAGCCTGCAGTGGAGGCGATGCCACAGACTATTAAAGACAGCAGCCCTGCATTGATTACCATAGCAGGTAATTGCTTGGTGAAGATAAAAATCAGCGCTAATCCTGAGGTGTTGTCAGGTTTTGAAACAAGAAAAACTTTTGATCTTCCCAGCGGGTATGTAAAAGCCCGACCATACCAAAGGAGATAAGCTGAAGTGGACCAAATCAATTCCTGCAGTGGGTTAATTGCTTTTCTGTGCATGTCTAGCACATTTTAAGAGTGAGGGAGGATTGTTTTTATATTGATTCACTGCACAGGGAAGATTTTAATTTCCCCAAACCTCTCTGGCAGTGCCGACATTCTGGGGTTAAGAAATCCAATTATCTGGGCTCGTCCCAAAACTAAACCAAAACCGCAGGAGAATCATGTTATTGAAATGACTGACACGATTCAATGGGCCTTTTGAAATTTTGAATGACGCGAGATAAGGATCAATAGATCAAGGTCGCTTTCACTGAGATAATAAACAGGTTCAGGAAGGCTTGCTGTGTCCTCTGTAAAAGACTTGGGGAAATATGTTGCAGTGTGAAAAGCCTAAGACATGCTGCGACTCACTGCACAGACGCTGAGACATTCAGTGTTGCAGCAGCTTTGCATGTAATTTTATGCATTTTTTAGTGTGTTGACACGGGAAGGACAAAATGAAAAATGATTAAAAATGCAACATGCATAATACAACAGTTGATAGACACTTTTTTCCTATAGCCAATGCAAAATAGATACAGCAGAGTTGTGGGAAGTGAAGTAATATTCAATACTGGTGTTCGGGCAACAGCTCAATATCTTGCCTCTGATGAAACAGCATACGAAATATTGCATGTGCAAGTATTTTTATAACAGCAACAGCTCAAAAAGAAAAACACAAACAATGTTTAAAATTTAAATAGCACCTAAGCCGTGCTCGCTGTGATTTTTTAAGGGCTAAATGTGCTAGAAAACTCGTGAAACAAGCCTGTCATGTCAGAAGCACAGACAATAGCCAAGTATGACCATCATCATTTTAAATTACACTAGATATGCTGGAACATAATCTACAATTAGTGGATGCTCTTTCTCTCTCTCTGGACACAGGAAGTGACATTTAACTCCTTTGTGCAGCGCCCCGAAAATATGTGAAAGAATCTGCCGGCAAAACTTTGGCAACAACGCCACAGCCGCCCACAGCTGCCAATGTGTCTGCCGTGGAAGTGCCCATTTAGCACTGCTTGCAGTTTTAATTTGAACAGATTCACTGAGGTCTGCTGGGGCAAGCCTGTCAGTAGGAGTAGAATGAATACAGGAATGACTTGTAATAATGTCTGGATTAGGGAACCCCAAGGCAAATATTTGCATTTGTCGAGCCCCTGTGATACCCCTCACACCCGACCTACACCTTTTGTGGATTGTGTATGAATCCTGTTACTTCCAAGGACAGCTTTGTTATTTGGCCGCAGGTTTTCTGTGTGCCTGTTTGTGGTTATTTCATTACACACAACTTTATTTGGGAATTTTATCCATGAAACTTGCGGTCCTGAGACTGGATTTTTCATACAGGGCCTCTCGACCAGACTGGGCCACAACACTAATGCAGGACGCACTTAATATTGTATTTTAATGTTGTAAATTCCCCCAACACATTTTCTTGGAGTCTGCGGTCGAGGACATTTGCCCACATCGCATAAATGAGTACAAAAGATGCTTGGAAACCCAGATTTTGTACAAAAACATCCAAGTTGCGTGCGTGTGACCATAATCTGGTATGAACCCTTTAAAAATGTGGATCGTTCTTGTGTTCATTAACTCATGTGAATTTAGGATTTGTGTATTAAGTGTGCACTTAAATGTTGGCTAAAAAGTTAAAAAGCTAAACCTCAAATGCATTCCCATTTAGAGGTTTACAACAATACAAAACCCTAAATGCATTTCTGAGAATAGGTAACAGGCAGGAATTAGCATTTTGCTCTTTCAGCCCTCCATTAATCCATTAATTCTGCCTTCCATTAATTGGTTGCATTCAACTGGAGCGTTCCAGTGCGACAGACACTGATTAAATCTCAATAACTCCAGCATGTTGGTGTTTTTTTAATTGAATTATGTCTGTACATTGTAACAGCCGCGGCTGCAAGGGAGAGCGCTCCCTCTGCTCACCTTGATGTGCTGGAGACAGGGACACAGCCACAGGGCATAATAGAGACTTCACAAAACTCTGGGAAGAATACAGCAGTGTGATGATCACTTCAAAGTCGTCAGAGGGCCTATACATAATGGATGACACAAGAGGAGTCCGCTCTGAAGTGCATTGTTCATCTCTCGCAATTAATTTAGAGGTAATAATTCTTTAGGCACCTTAATAACGAGAGACTGCTGCCACTGCTGGAATTAGGAATGTCTGGCATGTGATCACACGCCTGACATTGTCAATCCTATTTTAATTTTTTTTTGCCTACACTGCAACCATTTTATTTATTTAGCCAATACTCCTATCCAAAGAGATAGGATTAGGATATGTTAGGATACGACTTCATTGTGGATACAAACCAAGTACAGTATTGCAAGAATCATACATCAACTTCATCTTTATGCTCCACTGTTTAAATTGCTACATCTAGAAACAAGATTTTTCTTTATTATGGTGGAAGGTTGAGTCCTAACAGATGAGTTTTCAGTCTGCAGTGGAAGATATGGATCGTTTCTCTCTCTCCAGAGGTCGAAGGAGTGCTCATTCCATCATTGTGGAGCCAACATGGTAATTTTGTTGAGCAGAGCATAGTGTGTGAGGTGGGGTGTGATGTAGGATGAACCTGAGCAGATAAATATTTGGCAGATTTCACAGAAAAGGGGTATTCCAACAATTCAGCAGTACACTCATAAACCTAAATGTGTCATGACTCTCCAGACACACATGACACATTATACAACTGATTTTTTTGGATATTTTGTCACAATACATCTACATTAGTAATATCTTGCACAAAAATCTGCAAGCCGAACATGTGACTGTCTAAATCATTGAAATAATATAAATTTAAAGATAGTAAAAGCAAAACTAGAAAATCTCTGAAGAAATTTTGAGTGTGCCTGACTCTGGCCCCGTCGCCCCCATACATTATTACTGACGCTACTCAGTAAATTCAGTATTAATACAACAAGCGTGTTTTTTTCCCTTCCTTCCTTACTTCCTTCCTTTCGTCGTATTTTTCCTTACTTCCTTCCTTACTTCCTTCCCTCCTTCCTTTGTCGCTTTTTCCTTCCTTCCTTCCTTTCGTCGTTTTTTTCCTTCCTTCCTTCCTTACTTCCTTTCGTCGTTTTTTTCCTTCCTTCCTTCCTTCCTTCCTTCCTTCCTTCCCTCCTTCCTTTCGTCGTTTTTTTCCTTCCTTTAATCGCTCCTTCCTTTTGTCGTTTTTTTCCTTCCTTCTGTCGTTTCTTTCCTTCCTTCCTTTCTTCCCTTGTCGTTTTTTTCTTCCTTCCTTTAATAGCTCCTTCATTCCTTTCGTCGTTTTTTTCCTTCCTTTCTTTCTTCCATCGTTTTTAAATAAATAAAGAAGGTAACAGCATCATTACTGTCATTATCTCTACATTCAGTTCAAAAAGGCATTTCAATAAAATGACAAAAAAGGATGTAAGCATCAGTCACCTTCCATTTTGGTTAAAGCAGGCATTTATTGAAGCCTCATTGATCCACAAATACCTGACAAGCTGAAGAACCAAAGTCTGTTAAAGTATCTGTTGAAGTGAGTGAGACGACAGATTTTCCTACGTTTCTAGCTATAAATGATTTCTATAGCTTGATATTTGCGGCCACAATCGCACAATTTATTTTTAGACGAATTTTCCTCTCCCTCCACTCTAGCAATGACCACTCACTCTAGCTCTCAAAAATTCTCGCAATAAACACCCATTCATTTTTTTGCCGTGGTTTTTGGCGATTTTTGGCAAAACCGTTTTCCAAAACTCTTAAAGTCATAGCACACCGATCCCAGCCGACAAAAACTCTGGGAGAAGAAGCGATCCAAAAAAACGGCATAAAAATAATAAGCGGAAGAAGTGCGGTGGATAACATATAGTGTGCGCTTTCAGGCACACTCAATGAAAGATACTGGGTTTATCAGATATATTAGGGATCAAGATGGATATACAGCCTGACTGAAAGTCTAGGAAGACGTCAGAGTAAGACACCGATATTTAAACTGTGGAGCAGCTGACACACAGGCTACATACATGACTGGAGTACTTGTGTCTCTAGTACAGGTAGTAAATTGAGTAGTACAGGTAGTAAACTTGGTGGAGTGTCCCTTTAAAGCAGCAGTAAATAACTTTTTGGATACTTGGAGACAGCAGAAAGAACCTGGGATCACAATGTCATCTATAATGGTAACTGTATTGGCAAACAGACATAGATCAGCAATAGCAATAGCTCATTTGGAGTCGTGTTCTCAGCCATTCACTCTCTTTGTAGCTACATCGAGAAAGTGGTGGTCATCTATCACTTGTTCTTTAGTGCTGACTGTGAATTTCAGCGTGGTAGTTGTTCACCAATTCCTGAGGGAAATATCTGGTTTGTTAGCTGCTGTTCTTGAATATGTTCACCAGCTAGTTGGTAACTTTGTCAGTCTGCCATTTGGTGTGCTGTAAGGCAGCATATAGTTGCTTTTTTTGCTGAAAACTGCTGCCTGCTGTGACTGGAAACAAGGTGGATGAGAGCAGTGTGAGTCAACTACTAAACAGTAACTGTGTGCCAGGAAATCAAAACAGTGAGCTGAAAGATGCTAAAAAGCAGTCGGGCAATAACCCTGACTCCATTTCACATACAGCCACAGTAGAATTTCAACAAAGTAATGTCAGTAATGTTTATTTTTATGAGTGGGAGTTGTTGTTTTTTCCATATGTTTTGAGGTGTGAACTTGGGGTGTAGAGAGTGAGCATCATCACTAATGCATACCCAGAGAGGAAGCTGACAATGTTCCTGGTTTATTTGGAAACAGCGGGGAAACTCAAGTTGGCTCTGTTGTTGCAGCAGTGTTTGTTTGTTACTCAGGAGTTTGTGAGGTCTCATGAGACACACACACTCACAGTTACATAGGGACTGATGATGATGTACAGCCTCGGCGTGATGAGGAGCTTCCTCAGCACTACCGGATGCCAGGAGAGCACAGTGACTTGGGCTGACACAGCGGGAGTATAGGGCCAGGGAAACTACTATCAGCTCCCAGTGCACTACAACTTCCTCTCTGCCAGAAACAGTGCCGCTTTGCAGCTTTCGGAGTGTAGTTTCCAAAGACTCCTGAGCCCTGTTGTTAATGTTAATGTTGTTTATCTCCTGCCTGAGTCCTTGAATGTTGAACATTTGAAATTCTGAGTTTTTCTCATGTTTTCTATTCACATTTGGTCCTGCAGACCTTTGTAGTGAAAGAAGTTATTCAGCTAATAAAAATAACAAAAGACACAAAAAATCAGTGTAGGGGGTGGAAAAAATAGACAGTGGTCATAACAGCAGCAGTCCCTGTGGTGCAAGTCGCATTGCTTCAAAGTCTCTGACATCTTTATGGGAATTCTTTTAATATATGTTTAATAATATCAGCGTTGCACACTGGGGGATTTTTCTTCAGACAATAAAATCAGCATCCCCTGCGCTTCTTGCAGCTATAGGCAATGTTTTCTATCTCTCACTTTTGCAGTTGTTTGGGACGAACTGTCTAAGGCCACATAAAAAATGCATGAATCCTGCTTTCGGTTTGACTTCATGTTCACTTTTAAACAATAACAACTGAATAGAATTTGCATATCTTATTGCGTGTCTCTTTTATTCTTTATGGCTATGAAGCACTTCATAGCATTGGGATGAGTAGTTAATGAAGAAAGGAATGATTATGGATTCAGTTACAGAACGGTGACAGCACAGGGTTTGATGTTACAGATGGATTTTATTGGTGAAGATCAGAAGGGAACACTTCATCTGAAGTGAGCTTCTGATGAGGATTTAGTTTTCAGTTCTCATTAAAGTTTCTTTTTCAAAATCTTCATTTTTCCTTTCCTAGTGTTATGTATTTTGCATGAATGCTTTTTTTTTATGTACATTGCAAACCGCATAAGGTAAATCCACTCATTATACACTTGTGAAACAAGAGTGTTTGTTTTATTGCTGAATGACAGTTAAGGCTGCAGCTAACAAGGGACTTGCAGGTGAGGTTTAACAGTCTTGAAAATGTCATTAAAGGTGAAATCGTGTCAAACAGGATTAAGGGCTAAGTGGTGTTTAAAAGGCAGCTTTCTCTCTAGATGTCTAGAATCTTTTCTCCTGCAAGGCCTCTGTGGTAAAAAGGTGGTTTTAAGCACACTAAACAACTTTAAAGTGTCATATCACACCCTTGGACGTGTAAGTGAGTTTGCAGTCAACATTATGTTGTGATTTTTTTATAACAAAACACATTTTGGCCACTACATGGTACAGAAATCTTCTACAAAATGTCTTTGTACATCATTATCATCTGCAAAATTCCTGCTGTTTACTACAACATCAGTGAGTAATGCTTCTGTCTCCTACCATCAGATATACTGTATATTTTTAATACACCTCGAATAAAACATCAAAGAGCGCTCCAGTGGCATGATGCCGTGTCTCGTTTCCGCACACGCAGTGCAGCATTATCTCTACAGCCCATATTTCTCACCGTGATTCCACTGAATTACCATCCCGCAAGCTCATGAACAACAGAGAAACAGGACCAGTCGGAGGACAGCAAAAAACCAGACGCTTTCTGATTCTGTAGATTAAACTCGTGTCAAGCTGCATTCTCTGCTCCACTCCTCTCCACGCTGACAGCAGATGGCCTGCAGGGTAACATGTCAGCAGGGCACTCATTGCTATGCATAAAAACGCAACTATCTGCAAAAGGCAGAGAACGAAACATAAGCGCAGTGGTTTACAGCATTAATGAGAAGCAAAGCATCACGGGATGACTGTCGACATGACATGGCCGAATATTAATCCATCGAATGACGTACTGTGAGGGTTACGTCTCTACTGCGTAGTTATTGCGACTTCTTATAAGTACATCACACTCCTGCAGGAGGCTCAGTCTGCTTGATATTTGTTTCTATATTTGGTACGTTACAATTCCCATGCAGAGACGTTGTTCTATTCACACAGCAGTCTATGCAAAACAGCAACAAGGCAAAGTGCCTCATATTTAGACAGGCCATGTCATATTTTCCACAAAGAAAAGTAGCGAGCCAGGCACTTGGCTCACAGATCGGACTATCGGGCCATCTGCTGCACCGTCCCACAAATTCACTCTGTTATGTGATGCTTGGTAATCAAGTCCTCTAATGTTTCCATTTACTTCATGTTACTGCTCATCTCCACACGCCTGCCTCGCTGTCATCACATAGTACTACCCATGATGCTGCTGTATATCCTCTTACATACCATTAATCATGTTCAGGGGTTGACAAGAATCATGGGGATGGCAATAGTGTGAGTAATGAGCATCGAAAACCTCTCCATGCACACTTATCACACTGAACATATTCATGTAAAGGATGTAAAAGCAAGTAAAGTGACCCTTACTGGAAGTGTGTGTGTGTGCATGTGTGTGTGTGCTGGTGGGGCACTGAAAGCTTTCGTTCTGAATCTATGGAAACCCAAATCAGTGAGGGAGACAGAGAGGAAAAGGAATAGGAGTTGCCGTATGCAGAGAGAAAAGGGTGCAGAATTAGGAGATTAAAGTAGCTGCAGGATTAGGCCTCAGGTTTTAATGATGGAAATGGAAAAGCTGTGAACAGAGTCTGACACATTCTCTCTGGCCCTCCTCTCCTCTTCACTGCGTGCTGATTGCATGGACGACCTCCAGGGAGAGAGAGAGCTCTGCTCTCCATTATATTTGTTTAAAGAACATTTATGTGCAAGCACATGTTTCCTAGAGCAATGTAGTCACTCTAGTTAACAGATAATAACATTCTGCATGTGCAAGTTACATTTACATAGCTTTTGCCCATGCATTTGCACAAGCACATACTCGGGGGGCATATGCGCACACACTCAGACATTTCATGTTTGCATTCATACATTGTAACTAACAGGATTATGGCAATAGTTTGGTTAAAGCACTTCACACGTCCACAGTTGACATAAACAGATTAACGTCTGTAAGGATGTGTAGTCGCTTTCTGGGAGCATCTTATTAACGCCAAAAAATAGGCGACAGAAAATGAAATGCTTTTGTCGACAGTTTGTTCTGATTTTATGAATATATAAAGCATCTTAACATGATTTATGTGGTTTGCTAGTTGTAAATTGAAAGCTGTTTTGCTATAAGTCAAATAATTTTTCCCACTAATCCTGCTATGCTTTTTATTAATTTATTTTTAAGAAAGGTTGTACATTACCTCTAAGAAGCATCCAAGTGAGACTGTGCATACTAATATACAACGCAGGTATGTGTATCAGACTGCATTTAACCTGGATAAATAGTGTTTAATAACAGTTGCAGAGTGTAGCATTAATTGGTAGACGTGCATGTACATGTATTTTATTAATAATTCCAATAATAACAAAGAACAACTGTAACAAAGCTGTTGATTAGGATAACACAGAACCACTTACTGTATAATGAGAAAACTGCAGGCTGCAAAATTTTCACATCAGTCTGAACCTATGAGTGTGCTAGACAGCTTGATTGCCCGCACTGCATTTCCATTTCAGGCTTCATAATTAAGCCTCTGTTCTCTTATCTCCCCTAAAGCCACATTTCATTAGCGCATATGTACTACGTGCACACAAGTTTATCATCAAGTGTGAAACTGTTCTTGACTGCTGAAATACTAAAATATCCCAAGACCCTTACTGCGGCACTGTATTTTACATGGATCGCTTTCAGCTGAGCTTTAATTGTCAGTAGGGCTGACTGTACTGAAGATAACTCATGCCCCGAAGAAATTAGATGCTAATGTATTGCTGGCCATTGGAAATAAATCTGCAAGGTGCTCTTTCATGCAAATGCAAGCCGCCCCGTGTGTCAGCAAAAAGGCAGATACATTTGAGGAGAGAAGATGGAGGATGTTTGTTGCAAGTTTTCTCTGACAGCCACTTCTTTCTGAAGGCTACTGTGGTCAATAGAGCATTGCCTGAAACAAGGTAAGAATTGCACTGTCAGTTTTTTTTTGCATCTCTCTGTATTAATCAGAAGATTTATTTATCATTGTTTAATTGGATGCAATTTGAATGGCTGACATTTGAAAATTCAGAGACACAGAAAACGATTCAGTCAAAGTCTTGGCCTTGGTTCCAGCAGTGTCATCAGAAAATCATAGAGGAAGGGCGTAATTTAGTTTTCATCCTCTGTGCCCCGAGTGCCAATCAAGTGGAAACTTTAGGAAGTCACTTTAAAGACAAACCCCACGGTTAGCTCTACCTCTGTCCAGTGATAATCACCACAGCTATGATTCTTAGATTGGATCTCTCATGCTTCAATATTCTGTCAAAGAATGTTTTTCCGCCTTGTTCGGTTCCCACTAGACTGCTTTACCTCTTCATTTCAAAGGATAAGTATTCCCTTTGTTGGAGGACTGAGCCTATCTACTTCAGAGATCAAATCCTCATAGAGCATCCATAATAAGTCCAAAGGCCGGCTTCAGGGGTTCGTACCAAAAAAAGACAAAGGGTGAAAGAGAATATGAGAAGTGAACACACGCCCACATGCAAATCAAGGACTTTGGTTTTGGATAGGGATGTCTGTTTTGTCTAACAGCACTCCAACACAACAGACTGTGCAGCTTCTGCCACAGTAAACAGGATTTTTTTAAATGGGAAGACTTGTTGTTTCAATCCTCTGCATGCATCCTGACTCAGGCGCGCTCTGATGACCCTCCTCCGAGCCTGGGAGCACGGCCAGCACGCTGTCGCCGTCCAAGCCAATGCTGAAAGATGAGAATACGAGAAAAGGAGCTGATGAGGCAATACAGCCTAATGAGCTGCAAACTAAAATCTTTTATATGGATTTCTCAGCAATCAGCAGCCAGTTGGAGACCGCCTGAGTGTTGATGTCGGCGTGAAATACTTCGACAAAGACTGACTGGATGGAATAAATTGTCGCCGTCGTGTAGCTTCTGAGAGGAATAGCCTGCTGTTTAGAGGCTCTTTAGGACTGTGACAAACCCTAATCTGCTGTTAATCCTCTACTCAGAGCAAGAGGATATCTTTATTGCTCCTTAGCGGTTACCAGTGCGCCTGATAAAACTATTCTATTTGTCTGATGCTTAACGAGATAAAACTTCCCTCTCAGCCAACACTTGAGGATTAATGTCTTAACCTAAATATTAACCCGCCACAAACACAGAGCTGAACTGCATCAGGCTGGGGGCATGTTGCTGATAGTTCTGGGATAAGACAACATCATTAGGACGTCTAAGCAGAGATACCGTGGATGGCCACCGGGCTCATTACGATCAAATACAAAGCAGCAGGTTAGGCTTCGGTTCTCCTTAGGTCAAATGAGAAAAACAAAACTTCTTAAAGGCTGCATTCAATAAGTCAGCCCCCTGTTTATCTATTGGTGTGGCTGAGGGTCTGTGCAAGATTTCACATGAAGCCAAAATGAGTCTAGACCTGCTCTGTATGGAAAGTGTCCTGAGAGAACTTTTGTTATGATGTGGCGCTACATAGATAAAATTGAATTGGTGGAAACACAAAGGGAAAAATGATAAGAACAGTTCAAACTTCACTACTTTGTGTAGCATCTTGATGTGTCACCAAAGTTTGATGTTCAAACTGAAAGAAAGTTGAGTGGGAAGAGCCACTGCAGCAGGAAACTTCTCGCTCCTCTGTGAATGTTGTTAAATTTAAGGTTTTGCTTGGGACATATGATGAATTATTACTGGTTGCAAACCTGTGTTGACTTATTGGTAAACTGTGACACAGTTACTGCAAAGTGAAAGTTCAGAGTTGGATGAGAAGATTGATAGAACTATCACGACTTTCCATTTAGTCTATGGTGCGTAATCGCCTATGGTGCTTCTTTCGCCCCGTAGTCGCTGAAGTAAATATTGGACTCATTTTTCACAAGCCACATGCCTTCCTGAACATTCTGACAGTAAAATGACATTTTACCAAAAGACAAATCAGGAGGAAATTAACTTTGTTTGAGACCTGTCTCTGTCCCAGCAGCAACACACTCTCACAAGCTTTCCAACACATCTTTTGTCTCTCTGTCTGTGCAGCATCGTCGGCCTGGATCCACCAAAGATTTACAACAACTTAACTAAAATTTTAATAAATATCTGAACTTTTCTGGCACAACAATCTGCTTTTGTCAATCAACACGATCATGATGATCGAATGCAGGGTGGAGTTGTAGTGCGGTATCATTGACAGAAGTGGTCACAGTAGCTGTGACCTTTGGATAAGTTCACAACCTCACTGATAGGAAAAATCTAAATAATTTTATATTATATTGTGACTTATGCAATATATCTGCAATAAGGACCAAAACCAGGTACACACATGCACACACATACTTACACCTGGTAATTCATTAGTGAATCTGGATGGACATTTTATGCCGAGCAGACAGAGGAACAAATGGCGCTGTGCATTGGTTCATGTTGTCATTATTGTCATTATTATTCCACATTCTGGTCGTGTGTAATTACCCACTTTGCTTCCCGGTATATAATCACAAAATGAACCAAACTGCAGAGCTTTTGAATCACAGGCAGAGAGGAGAAGAAAGGCTTTGAAGTCATACTGTTAATATTGATGAGGTGAGATATTTCAGATGACTAGCACCAGAGATTTCACTTCTTTCTTTTATTTTGCATCAGCAAGGTCAAACGCCTAAAAATTCACACTTATCTTACATTTTCCAGTTGCTTGATCAGTGGACTCGGTACAGAGAACAGGGCAGAAATCTCTAATTAACAACATTACATATATTTTTCTTTGAGATAATTAAAAGAAAAGGATTCAAAGTATTTTGTGATGTCTCCAAATAACTGTGTGGAAAAAGAAGTCACTAATAAACTCTAAGGGGATGTTTTTTCTATGATGGGTCAAAGAGAAATCTTAGTGTTTTAATTGTGCATGTGCGATTGCTAGATCTGCCTAAAAACACTACACTTTATTCAATAATTTAGTTCTGTTGACATGCAAAAGCTACAACATTAGAGGTTTAAGTAAACAGCTCACAACATGTTCTCACCAGTGTTATAAAAACCTTGTCAATTTGTTCACCAGGGTGCGACAGCAAAGTGCTCTATGCATTGTACTTCTTCAGTAAGTCACTTTGCCAGTGCCTCTTGCGATCCGGAAACACTCTGGGCAAACGTATCTTTTTAAAGTCCTCAATGCATTTCTTTAAATCCTCCTCCAGCATCTTCTTCTCATCTTCATCCTCGTCCACCACAGGTGGAGGGCCACCATTCTCTTTGACGGCGGTCCGTGGCAGCGTTTTTAGATTAAGCGTGGTCGGACGCTGGGGACTCTCAGCGGGAGGCGTGGCTGGAGGAAGAGGAGGACTGGAGGTACAAAAAGGTTTGGATGGTAAAGGTGGAGGCAGGACAGGAGGTGACAGGAGTGGGAGCTCAGGGTTGTCTTCAGCAGGAGGAGGTGGAGGGGGAAGAGGAGGTGTCAAAGGAGGAGGTGAGTCCACGGGCAGCGGGTTTTGTGTGTCCGTTGTTGTGCAGCTGCTGGTTTCTGGAAGGCTTTGGGTTCGTGCAGCAGCGCTTGGATGCTCCGTGGCTGGTACAGTGTGTGCAGTAGCACATTCAGAGATCACCACTTCAGTGATAGCTGGGGGTTCAGGGGTTGAGGCCCTGGTAATCACTGATGAACCGCCTGCAGCAAAAATAAAGAAATTCAAATTTAATTGTGTGAAATCTCAAACATTCTAAGCTAAACCACAAATACTTAAAGTAATCGATATTTTAGGAAATATGCTCATTTGTTTCTTAAATGTGAAGATCAATACTATTCTCCTGTGTGAACATAGCCAGCAGATGATTAGCTTAAATAAAGACTGGAAGAAATGGTTCATAACGGAAATACAACACATTTCCAACAACAACCTGTCACGGGAACTTCCTGCATTCATGTTGTGACGGTGAGGCTGCAAGGAAACTAGTGGAGACACTGCACAGAAGGTTAAACTGTTGCCTGTCAGTAAACAGTGCCAGTCAAAAGCCTCTTAGGAAGGGAAGACCGAGAGTTACCTCTGCTGCAGAGGATAGGTTTATTACAGTTACCACCCTCAGAAATCACTAAGTAACAGCACCTCAAAATTGGAGCCCACATGAACATCATCAGACCTTCAAGGTCACATTTCTGCCATGATCCACGACTAAGGGGGGCAAAAAATAAAAAATAAAAAAAACAAAACAAATCAGACCAAGTAACACAAGGAATGGACATCAGACCAGTGGAAATCTGTACTTTGGTCTGATTTGTCAAATTTGAGATCTTTGTTTCTAACCTCCATGTCTTTGTGAGACTCAGAAAAGGTGAGTGGATGGTATCTGCATCTGTGGTTCCCATAGTAAAGCATCGAAGAGGAGGTGTGATGGTGTGGGGAAGCTTTGCTGGTCAGCATGGCTACCATAGCATCCTTCAGAAACATGCCATGCCATCTGGTTTGCACTTGGTGGGACCATTATTTGTTTTTCAAGAGGACAATGACAAAAACACACATCCAGGCTATATAAAGGTAATTTAACCAAGAAGGAGAGCTGCATCAGATGACCTGGCCTTTACAATCACCCAACCGAAACCAAATGAGATGATTGAAGGTAAAGCAGCCAACAACTGCTCGACATATACAGAAACTCCCAAAATAAAAATAAAGAAAAAACATTAAATGAGAAGGTATGCCCAAACTTAAAATTTCCATGTCATTGTTTTTACATTTTTGATTGTGTACAGATTAAGATATACCATGTTGTTTAGTTTTGAGGTGTTGGTAGGCAGGCTAGCAGTTCTTCAGCTACATATTTACTGTACAGACTTGACAGTGATGTCAGTGTTCATATCTAACTCTAAGCGTGGAGGCATATTTTGCAAAATGTCACATTAATAATCTATATTTAGTTAGTCAGGAATAATCAGTGGTTAAGTGACATCTTTGGAAAATTTCTTGCAGAAAGTTCAATGTGAAAGGAGGAATGACTAGCCTGACTCTGTCCACAGCAAAGAAAATCTGGTGAACAGTAGTCTTAAAAACTCTGTTTAAGCTGTAGAAAAACAAAGATTTCCCCAGCGTCAGTCCATACAGGTATTTCCTAAAATGTTGAATACAGGATAGAAGACAGCTGGAATATTCATATTCAGGTGTCTGGTCTGTTTGAAAGAAAAAGTCTTAATTAACAGTGCAGCTTTGCATAGAAATTTGACTGCATATTTTTTTGTTTTGTTTCCCTTATCAAAATGTGTCAGTGGTGTGTGGCTGGCACAGAAACAAGCACCTCAGCTTTGAGCCTTACAATTTGTGTCTGCAAGAGTACAAAAGTACACACATGCTGGCACGAGAGCCTGTAGGAGCATTATGGAAACAGAGAAAGGAGCTCAGCAAGACCGGGGAAAGGAAATGAGAGATAAGGGGAGTGGAGGACAGGTTCATTTAATTTCAGAATTCCATTTTTACCTTTGCTTGTTTGTACATTATCCTAGAATGAACAGTGTGACTGAACGGATGATGTGAAACCTCCTGACTTAAGCTTGACAAGCCATTTTTCACGCTATGTTGATTTTTCATCTCATCTCTGTGTGAGGACAGATGAGGCTGCTGCGCTGCGACTTCTGAGAATAGTTGGAGTGGCACATGCACATTCTGTTCCATCTGAAAGCCCATCATCCATTTTGAATTGCCTTGTCTCTTGTACAAACCGGCGAGCGGGGTAATCAGCCTCTCTCTTTGCTTTAATTTGACTCCCTACATGATGGTACACAGCCTCAGATTGGGTAAGCAAGTCACAGTAAACTTGCTAAAGCAGATTAATTTCAAAATGCATAATTTTTTTTTGCTTTTTTGGGCTGTTCATTTCACACTAATCCTCAGTTTTTGACCACAGAGAACACCCCCGACGCTCTGGATAAATTTGAAGCTGCCCCTTTTTTTGTGTTGCAGAGCCAGAGCCTTACTGTAACATTATGATTGTTACGCATTCTCAGGCTCCCTTGTCATGTGATCCTCTTTTGGGAATTTTGACATGCCCTATTCTTCATGCCTGCTCTGTAAACAATAAACAGAATTTCACAATTGCTCTGGAGGAAATAGCGAAAATGTCTGTGGCGGCCAAATGCCCAACAAAAACAGAAATTAGCCTTTCATTGTTGCTGTCGTGTCCCAATGTGGATGCTGAACTTTCAGAAAAAATGAATCGGAAAATTCTTTGCGGGCAGTACACAAACATTTTTAAATGTATCCACATAATTTGGGATGTGGCCTTAGCCCAAGCTAAATGGCAAAAACAATCCTGCATGGATACTGCTGAAAAACCACATCATCCAATTGAGTCACACAATTTCACAATGTCCACACGCACTCACGTGCCGCTACAGTAAATGAAAATACATATGAACAGCTAATCTCTCTCGCCAGCTCATGCAGAAATAAGCAGGTACAATACGTCGCCAGAACAGACAGCAGCAGTCACACACAACTTCAAACACACGCACACACACATGTGTATGGACATGGAAAGACACACAAGGCCACACGCGCTTTCTTTCAACAGGGCTCATCGTCACGGTAACCCATCTTATATAACAGGAAAATCTGCTTGTGTCAAACGGAGGCGGCGCTGAATATTCTCCCACTGCCTTGGCTTTTTGAATACCTGAATATGTGTGTGTGTGTGTGACAGAAAGTGCAGAAAGCCATGTGTGAGAGCAAGTTAGTGTTGTCTTGTGTCTTTGTGCATGCATGCATGCGTACTGTAAGCACATATGTGTATATATTTGCATGTACAGTATGTGTGTGTGTGTGTGTGTGTGTGGTGGCAGATGTGTGTCATTATATTCTTGGGCATGTAATGGCATTTGAAAGAAGGACAACCAGACAAAGAGAATGAAGATGTAGAGGAAGGAGGGGTTGACAGGAAAATGTTCTCCTCTGTTTGTGTTTGTGTGTTTGGTGCATTCAATGTCTCTCATAATGAATACATGTGTTTGAGGGCCGCTTGGACGTGGGAGTATGGGGGCTTAGCAGTGTCGGAGGAGTAATCCACTGGGGGATGGGCTCCATGCTTTCCTCCACGACTAAGCCTTATGGAGGAGAACAGCAAAAGAGAGCACTCAACCCTTTTCCCTGAGCCACTTCTCCAGGGATATATACAAAAGCTAAAGCACTTTCTCACACATCCTCTCTTCTCTCGCTTCTCTCTCTCTCTCTCTCTCCCATCTGTTCAGTGTGACACATCCCTCCGTTGCCATCATTACTGCTATTAGCAACTCTAATGTGTCACTGTCGCCAGGGTTTAGCACCTCTCTATCACAAAATGTCTCCTCTACGGTGTGCGTGTAGTTTCTTTCACCCCACCTGAATCTTTATTTACTCCGAGCACACTGTGTGCTTTCACGCACTGACCAAATAAAAGCATCACAAGGTGCTGAAATAGACACTCCATTATTTATGGGAGTCTATTATCACCCAAGCCAAATGTAAACATACAACAGTTGCTTTCATATTGAAGTAGATTTTAAATATAGTTTCTGCCCGCAGGCTATTTACCCTCGTTGCTAGCCTTCCACTTTCTGAGTAGAATAAAAAATAAATGCCGGTTAATAAATGAAGGGTTAGTGGGTTTTTAAAGGTCATTCGTGTATCGTATCATCACCTGAAATCATGTTTTTGTTACCTTAGACTGAGCTTTTTATGTCTACAGATGCTGCAGTTCTTCTCTCACAAAAGTAGGCCAAAACATACAAATTAAACACTCACCGCAGAGGACACAGAGGCATTTTGAGGTATTTGTGTGATTAGTGCGAGGAAGGAGAGGGTGAGGGTTGCAATCCACAACTACACCACTGGATGCCATTAAATCCTACACTCTGGACCTTTAAAGGAATAGTTAGACTTTTTTTTTTAAAGATTATTTTTTTGGCCTTTAATAATAGTACAGCTGAAGATAGACAGGAGGAATTACAGGCAGTAAAGGGCTGACCAATGCGGGATTCGAACCGGGGCCAGCTGCCAGGACTATAGCCTCTACACACGGGGCGGCCGCTTAACCCACTACGCTACCGACCGCCCCAAGTTAGACGTTTTATGAAATATGCTTGCCAAGAGTTAAATGAGAAGACAGACACTCATATTAGTAGTTATTATAAAATCTGGGGGAAACTGCTAGCCATCAGAGAGTAACAAAATCCACCTATTGGCACCTTTAAAGCTCACTAACATGTTGTATATCTTGTTTGTTTAATCCATACAAAAAATATGAATATGTTACACAAATATTCAGTTGTTTCTACAGCTTGATGTTTCCTGTCAGATAGTGTTGTTAAGTGAGAGGTGTCTTACTATGCACTGCATGTTTCTAGGCTATACAAGACGCTGATATGTAAAAAACCCTTAGTCATCTTTTGAAAGTTGTATTGCAGTTTACAGAAACAGTGTAAGGAAAACTGTGTAATCTCAGTTAGACTTTAACATCAAACAATGTATGAATGTTTGATAAAAGCTGTCTAAAAATAAACATATTGTCTGTTTCTGAATTGGTTTGGATATGACCAGGTCAATCAGCCTGTGGGTGCTTTTTAAAATTCAGTGTGGCTGCTGACAGGTGTTGTGACCCGAGGACAGCGAGATTGGCAAACAAGAGGACATCATCGTCTCCATGGTAACGACACAATGATGTGCAGGAGCCAGAGCTACAAATGCATAGTAATGTTTCTGAGACGGAGGGGAGGCTTTTTATCCACAGCGTGGAGTTGTGCATATGTCTCTATCCTGCTGTTCTAAAGGGAGCTCACGCTACATAGTTTTGGCAATTACAGCATGTTTTATATCTAATTATCCAGTATTCAGCTCAGATATCCAACAGCTGCTCTTTGAAATGATTAGCATAGCGTCTAATGGCAAAGTGAGTCTCACCACCTACAGTCTTTTCATTCATTGTTCCCTTTTTCTGATTGCCGTCAATGCAAATATATACGGGGGAGTGACAGGGTGATACTATATGCTTCAGACCACTTTATATATCCAGACATAAACATTGATACCCAGACACAAAATTACTGGAGTGTACTCAAGTCTCTGAGCAATTACAAGTCTGTCAATCTACATAATGTAGAGGAAATGCGGGACGTAAACAGCTGGAGACTGGGGAGCTGCTGCCAAGTAAGAAAAGCAAAAGTGGGAGCAGAGGTTATAGAAAAGAAAGGCGGAAAGAGAGTGTGGAGAAACATGTGAGCTAGTCATCAATAACTACCCAGAAACCACTATTAAATGATTTTTATTTCTGCACGCTTGCATAAATGTACCCCCAATCCAGGTGTCCTGCTGACTGCCTTGCTCCATGTGCTTCCTCTTTATCTTCCCCTGCTTCAAACACCCTGAGACGCTGTCTGGCTTACAACAGCCCAAAACCAGCCTGCCTAAGCATCCTAAAGCCCGTCCTGGCAGCCCCCCGCAGAACCTGCAGCCCTCCTGCCACCTCATTCTCCTCCCCTGCCTGGATTCAGCCAGGTTTCTTGCCCTGGACTGCAGAGCACCAAGGACAAACCTGTCTGTTTAGATTACTGATAATTAGAGGTGCAGATTAAAGGCCAAGTCTCCAGATGGCTGAGGTGAATCTCATCCTAAGAACACACATTTACAACTCGCTGCTTAAAGAAAACAACACGTAGCAGCACAGTGACGGTCACGATCCTTACCCAAGTTTATATACTGGGTACATGTGATAACATTATTATATTTAAGTAACTGTATAATAAAATACATTAAATTGGATGTGTTGTTGTTGTTATAACTAGTAGATACAAATATTTGCACTCCAAATTAGTGTAGTATAAAAAAAAGACTAATCTAATAATCTAATTTATCAAGAATTAAGTTGAATTTACTTATCCATAAAAACATACAGTCCCAATCAACCACTGTTGATTATCAAGGAACATAAGAAATAAATGCCCATAAGATAAAACAACAGATGAAAACTATGTTCCATAATAAAGAACAACTCTTCAAACAACAGTTGCCTTCCCGGCCCAGTGTCTTTAATTCATCCATGACATAAGCACACCAATTCAGCTGCAATACGTTGCTTTTAAAATTAAACAATTTACATTTTTTAAATGCCAGTTGCAGCTGAGTCTGGTACGGGAAGTTCAACTATCTTCCAACAGTTTCCTCAGTCAGTTATTGTCACAACTTCCACCTCACGTTGCCCAATTTGGTATTTCTCTATTCCTTTCAAACTGCTCCAGCCTCACTCCTTGTACTCGTCATCACATATTTACAGTCTCCATGGCACTGTGTATGAGAAACTCTGGCTCTTGGGTTAATCGTTTTGTTACTTTCCCTTTTAATCCCACAACTTGCTTCTGACGCTCTGACTCACTATAACTAATTTCACGCTCCCTCATTCCTATTCCTTTTTTTATTTTTTTAAATTTTTTTTTTACTTTATTCTTTCTGTGTCTTGGAGCTTAAAAGAGAAAAGAAAAGATGGTGAAGTCAAAGAGAATCATGAAGAGACGTCATGGAGAGTAAAAGAGAGAAGAATATACAGTACCACACATTTTTCAGCTGCTAGACCTTGTCCTATCTTAACATCCCACTATGTCTCACCTCCTTAGGTATGACTACCTCTCCTGACTTAGTCCCTATAGTGTTTAGGGGCCCAATATGTTTTGTGATAGCTGCTCTCTGTAAGAGAAGGAGGTGGAGGCGGAAGCAGAGGAAGGGCAGTGGAGCATATGTACCCATGCTGTAGGAGTAGTGGTGGTACACATCTGACTCAATGCCTGCCTCACTATAAATAACCCAACACACAATGAGATAAAGATGCCCCGAGCCAGCGCTACTGTACTCTGTGCATATGGGCTTACATGGCAGTGTGGGCGAACAGTGTTGTCGTCAAGGACAAACACAGCAGGGCTTGAGCTCATGTGCATATACATGTGCAAATGGACAAAAGCGTGCAAAGCTCTTGGTCGATGTTAACACATAAGATATGCACCATCCCTTCGCACATATACGTTACATACTGATGGAGAAAGCAGTGGTGGGCCTCAGGCTGCCGAGCGCTCTCTCTGGTTTGCCACTACGTCCTTCTATTGGTCGACACTACTTGGAGGTAATTAGCAGCACTGATGCTTCTCTGTATTAACGTGGACTTTTCCGTTATTGCTGTCAAGAGAGGGTGGTGAGGCAAATGGCTTGTTTGCCTGCTAATGCGTTTTTAACTGATGACAAAGAAGAGTGAAAAAAAAAGGAAAACCAATTAGATCTAAAGCCTCACAGCTCCCAAGTCATTAGCGTCACACAGGAGGTCTGTTGCTTGTCTTCTCCTAGCAACCTCCCTCCCTCTGTGCATATGTGCGTCTGTGTTTGTGTCAGTGCCCGTTTGGAGATGCCAACTGCCTGCTCAGCATATTTGCTAGACAGGGTGCCCGCCTAGTTCATTGCCCCCCTGCCTAGTTCATTGCCCTCCTTCCATATCAACACAGCGCTGACCCATCCATAAACATCATAAACTCATCCAACCCGTCCTTCAAACCTCCACGTAAGCACAAACATGAGGGCAAAATCAAAACAGAGCCAAAATTTTACTGGCACGCAGACCCGAAAGTAGACAAGGTTTGAAGGGCTGAGACAACTTAAACAAACACAGAGGGTTACAGCTGAATGAGTAGCAACAGCAGCACTCAGACAACATTTGATAGTACATTCAGTCTAAGATGTAGAGAAAATGAGTCATAGTGTTGCTCTGTGTTGTCACTCTAAAGCGTGTGGTATGTCTATTCATAAAAGAGGATCTAGTCTGGTAACCTAGGCCGGTTGGAGTCAGCTTGTGGTATTTTCCGTCTTATTATAAAGATAAGACGGAAAATACCATTTTTTTTCTCTGTTGGAAAAAATCAGTTCTTTTGTCGTAATCATACTACGGATCAATATTAATCCCAAACATCCTGTGAATCTATGTCTGGTGTAACCGAATCTCTCTGTGAGTGTTGACAGAGCAGACGGGCCACAGAGGAGCACATTACAACACGGCCCAGTGAGGGCTTTGTTTGTCAGGGCAATACGGCACCTCTCCGAAATAACAGGACACTTCATGCTGGAGTTGCTCAGGAAGACAGATAAGACGGGAACACCAAATCCTTCCCACTTAAATACTATCCCAGTTTCATCTCGTTTCCACCAGGTTATCTGTCTCGCTGTCTCTCCGCTTCCTTGCCCCATTTTCCACCCCCTTTTTTTCCTTTTTGACGTACATCCGTTCCTGTTCTCCTTCTGCTCTCTTCCTTTATTTTCTTTTTTTTCTTCTTTTTACTAATGGGGGAAGCCTTGACCCAGCTGGCTATAAGACAAGGGGATCATTCTAAGAGGGGAAATCAGACCGAGCCAAGGCATGTTGCCATGTAGAACCGCCTACGGTAACAATAGCACCACAGGAACACAACATGGGTCAAATCACTGCCTCAAGGTAGAGGGAACAGTCTGTACTTTAAGGGCCACGTTTCTTTATGCTTTCGTGCATTTAGTTTAATAATGAGTTACACACTGGGAAATAGTTTGAACTTCAAACTATATAGTAGAAATATGAATAAAATGAAATAAAGGTTTTGATTAAGTTCTGAGCTGTGTGATAAGCAAATTATGTCGTCTGCTAAAAGACAGAGAAGCAAAACGTTCATGTTAAAATATGTTTATTGTAACGCTCTGGATTAAACAGGCATATCACTATGGCGACACAACTACAACCTGCTTCTTGTATGGCGAACGAGCGGACATGCTACACTTTTTTTAGCCACAAGTTTCACAACAGAGCATTTACAAAGGGAAAGAAAAATAAACCCATGCAACATTTCATCACAGCCTGGCCCGTGGACCTTGCTGCTACTGCTGCTGCTGCTGCTGCTGTTGTTGAATGCCGGGGTGTCAACACTTCTCACACATTTACTGTTGAATGTTGAGTCTCAAGGCAACTTATGGAGGTATACAGTAAGAGTGGTTTGGTACACTGGTGCCTGAAATTTCACACATGAGGCGTACCTCTCCATGCTTGTGCTAATGACTGACCTTGGCGCTCCCATGTTGGTGTGCCGGAGGACACAGGAATGCTGTCTGCGACTGTGTTTGTCTAGGCTGAAGAGACACTGCAGACGCGGTACCGTCCCCTTTCTGAGAATTCATCATGCATTCCAGACCACAACAAAAAATTCATCTTTTTTTCCAGGAAGGGAGCCACATAAATGTTTTAACAGTTTTTGTGAAGCTCATCAGCTATGCTTTTATCTAGGCCATGCTGAAATCAGGGTTTAAAGGTCTTCTACTAAGGTAATTAACATGGGATAATCTCCAGATAAAACTACTAAATTGAGTCGGAGTTTATAAAACAACATGTGACTATCTTACTTACATAAACATAACCCTTGTTGTGATCAAGTGGAAATTATGCCCACTTTTGTATCTGTGGGTGTGCACGATAAAAAAATATGTTTTTATTGGCAAGAGACTAAAGACATCTCTAATTTTTTTGAAGCCTATACAGCTACAGTATTTCACAGTCCTGGATTTGAGGCAAAGTCTGTCTCAAGATTTTTACTGTAAGTAGTAATTAGGTCATTTATTGGGTACAAAGTGAGGGTTTTGTACCCTGCTTTAACAGAGCCTGTTATCTATGCATGTCCTCATTTCTTTCCTGCTCTGTTTTCTGGTCAACTGATCGATATAAAAAACAAAATAGGAAAAAAAAACATGGGGGAAAAAAGTGTAAAAGCAGACTGGAGGATAACAGAGAGGTGGTGCCTGAGGTTTAATATGAAGTAGAGTTTATGTTCATGGACATTTCCTTTAATGGGAAATGGTGATATGAAAAATTTGGATTGGTTTACTCGTGATTGAGTTGTATTGTCAGTGAGAATTATAAATTGAAGCCGCAGTAATATAAGTGCCTGCACCACTTTTGTCATGGTTTCTACTGGATGCCATTCAGTGCAAAGAAAACAGTTTGTCATGAATGGAAAATACAACTCGAATAGAAAGAAAACATCTTTTTATTTGACAAATCAATTTGCTTTTGAGGAACACTTTTAATTTCAGTGTCGTCTACGCCTGCAGCGTCACACTGCAGCAGGTCTAACATATTGACTCAGATGTCAACAGCACTTCATCACACTGAAACACAACATTGCGGTTTCTAGACATTTCAGAATACATTTATTGTCACTGTCAGACGTTCTGCCAAAACTACAATTTGACACCTTCCAGCTCAGGAGAAAATCCTGCACTATACTGCTTCGATGGCTGTTTCTCGACTGAAAATCCACTTTATATTCAACGTCTTATTCATCAAACTTACTACAGCATCTGCATTTTGGGATATTCCCCAACCTGTGTCTGCGTTTTTCATGTCATCAGCTGGATCTTTTGTTGCTGTATTTAAGGGCCTTCAGTTTGTTATTTAGTCTGAGGTATATGATGTGCAGACCTGTCCTGAGGCTGTATCTGAAAATCTTTCTTAACTGGCTTCTTAATAATAACTTAAGTTATACCCACTCACTATAATCTGCCCTCTCTTTGCCCTTGCTACTGTGCTGAGAAAACATTGGGCTCTGGATGGCTATAGCGTAATCCTACCCACCATTTTTTTTTATGGGTATTCACTTACAATAAGTGGGCGATATCATCAAATATGCAACAGTTTCAACTAATACTGAACTGAGTATTAAGAATAACGTTATTGTTTACAGAACACTCAGACCGTGATCCGCTAAGGTGACTACCACTTTTTTTTGTTCTTTTTTTTTTTTTTTGGGTCGTGGTATAAGCCTGTCCCAAGTAATGTTTCACTGTAAAAGTGCTCTTAAATATGTAACAGAGCAATGAGAAATGTCAAAGAAGCACAATGAGCAAAACAATAAGAGCAGTGGGGTGCGAGTGATGTAATACCTTGCGTCTCCTCTGCCCTCCCACTGTGGGTGATTAAAATACTGAAAGCTCCCTTGCACAATCAATACACACACTTCATCTGGCAAACCTTTTCTCCTTTGCGTCTAGGAGATCTTTTGATATTTGAGCTTTCATCTTTTTTTTTTCTTTTTTTTTTTTAATCTAAGCCTGTTGCTTGTTCATTTGCCACACAAACAGCACCTTGTTGAAAAGGAAAACTCCACACACCTCCGACTTCCTCTGTGCATGTGGCTGTATTATCATAACCTTCATTCATTCATAACAACAGCTTGAACAGATAAACTACTATATGGCACATTTCCAACCACATGGTACTGGACACATTTGATAAAAACTGAAGGAAATTAGATTTTTGTGTTACACTTGTTTCTTGTGCTTGGGCTGCTCACGTCCCTCAAGGCTGATAAGATGTCCAATTATTTGGTAATTTAGTTCAGAGGAGCAGGAGAGAGTCCGATCTGCAGGCAAAGTATAGCACTGTACATCACGGCCACTCTTTAAAGCCCTTTCCCTTTATGCCCTTATGACTGGTTCAATAGTCATATAGACACACTGGGCGCTTATTTAATAAAATTAGCTCTTGGATACAGTATTGTGCTTCACCAAGGCAGATGCAATATATAGAGTACAAAAAGGGGGAAATAGTACATAGAAGGTATCAGTCTCTGCAGGAAAGGCTGTTGGGTTGCTGTAGTTGAGGACTGTGGACTACAACTATGCAAGGGCAAAAACTGGACCTGAGGATGTAGGGGGAATGGATCTTGGGGTTGAAGGGGGGGATGGGGGTTCTGCAGATTCAACCTGCAGAGAAAGTATGAAGAGTCAAAGCAGCTGCTGGGTACTGTTCATGGGAAAAAAGCTGGAGGCCGCAGAGAGAGATGGAAGAGCACAACATCTACGGTACATCTACTGGTGAAGGAGCCATCAGAGAAAAGGACAGGATGGCTGGAGGAGATTGGGAGGGGGGCACTTGGAGACAGGGTGCAGGACCGGGGGGGAACAAAGCCGTTAGTCTCACTCACGGTAGAACACATATTCAGTGTAGCTGGTCCAGATCTTGTCGTCCGTCTGCTCATGGGCAAAGGCGCAGGTTCCTGTGGAATTGCAGGCCACCATGTGGAATCCTGCATCAGCCAACTTGTCAAAAGCCTGCTCCAGAAAGGTGAACTTGAGATAGTAGCGGGATGTGTAGCGCTCAGGGGGGCGGTCAGGGTCACGGCTCTCGTTCAGTGTCTCCCCAAACACCTCTTTGGCCAGCGAGGTCTTCCCACACACCATGATCCTTGCCACCCGGCGGAATTTGGCGTCGGTGTGGCTGTCACGGCCCAGAGTGTAAGAACCTCGGTAGCCAATAGTGATGAACCCGGACCGTTTGCTGTCCATGGCGCTGGGCACAAGACTGGCACAGGCAGCGGCTGCAGCACCCAGGGAGCTGAGGTTACGGGCTGTGTCAATCCCAGGTGAGGAGTCCTCTGGGTCACTTTGACATCCCTCGTCGCCAAGGGAGTTCTGCTTGCTGATTTTGGGCGCCAGTAGCTTGACAAGTTCAGGCAGGTTGAAGAACTCAGCCTCCCTCTGCAGACGCCCACGCTCAGGGAAGTGGTCTGGAAGGACCAGCTGCTGGTCCCGCATGTAGTCCAGGATGTAACGGAACAGGAAACCATCACGGTCCACAAAGAAGCGACCCTTGGTGTCCCTGGCCAATCCTTTGGCTGACTTTCGAGTGAACATCTCCCCTAAGAGAGAGTCTGGCACACTTGTGAGGGTAGAATAGCGGGTTATGTACACCTGCCCACCAACATTTAGCTCTATAATCTCTGGGAAGGGTACCTCCTCCCCAGATATGCCACTATCCGGTAAAGCCATGGCTTACTCCTACCTCACAGGTGCACTTGGATGCAGATTTAAAAACTCTCTGGGTTGTAGTGTAAGTTCAAATAACAGGACTTGAAAAAAGGTTGTTTTTTTTTCCTCAGTAAAACCTTTTCACAGTGGTTGGTGAGGCCTGTTGCCTGTCAAAAGATCGCAGGTCCTGCTGCGGTGGATCGCCTGCGGTAACGGAGTGGCTCAACCGCAGCGCACCAATTGGTATGCGCGCACGGAAAGCTGTCGCGCAACTGTCAGAAGAAAACAGCAACAAACCAGTCACACAAACACACTCTCTATTCTAACTACAGTTTCCCCCCATTGTCCCTAAAACATAGCGCAGAGTATTTCAGAGCAGCGTTGGATGGAGCCACGTCCTTTACGCGCAAATAGATGTGGTATGCTCAGATTGAATTTCTGCTTTTCACGCCAGTTCTCTGAGCAGGAAATACACGATTTGCACATAACTGTCCATAACGACTTCTCTTACTCTAATTTTGGTCGGTTGTCCTGGCGCAAACAGGATCAGGTGGCCCAACTTCAATTAGGCAATCCATAGTTGGAGATATCTGTGGGTCCTACGTAGATGTACATCCACGACGCGAGGGCGATGTTGGTGGCTATGTATGAAAAGGTCTCCGTCGCTTCCATCACCCGGGCTTCACATTTGTGCGAGGTGGTCAGCTACTCTGCTCCTGTCTCGTGTCGGACTGTAACTCTGCTGCAACGTAACGGAGGATACAGCACACATATTCATCCTGGTAAACCACGCCTACCCGCGGTGACGCGCCTACTGCTGTGATCCAGGTCAAAAAAACACATTGTGCCCCTGCGAGCGCAGCGTAGATGGCCAGGTCCTTTATTATTATTATCTGCTCAACATGTGCATGTTTAATATGGTCTGAACATTTCCTCAAAGTTTTATTGGAATAAAGACACAAACGCACAAAATAAAGTCTCATTTCTGGAGTTATTTATACATTTCATAAGAAAAAATGTGAAAAGTAATAAAACATATGTCCCAACATCCATTCGTGCATATATATTTATGTATATATATACATATATGCACACTGTATATATTTTTATGTGCTCATTCAACTAAATAAACAATGACCCAAGAACAAAATAATAGCAGCCTACTACCAACAGCAATCTTATTTTTCTGGAGTCTCATTAAAACCCCACCACTGATACAGGAATGGATATGCATTTAATTTATGCATTTCTTTTTGATGCATTTCTTTTTGGGAACACTCTCAGTGATCAGACAGCCAGTGTCTCTCAGAAGGATGGGATAACAGTGACATCTAGTGAATACTCAAGAGGAAATGTTTTTTTGTTTTTTTTGTTGCAGAACATTAAAAATTGTTGGTCCTCTGTGAGAGTTGAAGTATTGGTATTCTGCATTATTTAGCATTATAGCTGAGTTATAAATATTTAGAGTAGTTGAATGTTTGATCTTCGCTTCAGAGTTTTATGCAAGAAAGTTGCTTTCACATCCATGTGCTCACCTTTAAATCTGAGCTTCAAGGCCCAGTGTGTAAGATTTTAGGGGGCTCTATTTACAGAATGTATTATATATATTTCATTGGTGTTTTTCATTTTGGCTTTATCTTAGAATGAGCCTTTTTATACACGTGGGTTCTCTTCCATGGAGTCTGCGACATTTCTACCCCATTTTTCAACAGTAGCCACCATAGATTCTCCACACTAGGAAGGAGAAGATGAAATAAGAGGGTTACGATCTGCAACAATACTGCTAGATGCCATTAAAATCTACACACTGGATCTGTAGCAGTCCTGTCTTGGTCCAATATGCAACCTTTAGAAGTGTGACATGGATACCTGAAGCCTTGGGCACACACACATTGAGAATAAACCTTCAGTGAAGTAGAAGACATCTCGTGCTCAGCAGTTTTGACACTTTTGAAATTCAGATTCTTTTCAAGGAGACAGAATTACTTTAACCCCTTATCGCTCAACTCCCATTGAGCATTTATGAGCACTATACGCGTTATAACACACTGTGATGCAGATACAAGCACATGTATTCGTGCTCTGACCTCTCTTATTATGATTGGATGTCGGTGTACAAACAGATAATGAATGACAGTATAGTAATGGATCTGTTGACGTGAACTGAATCACTGTTGCACTTTTGAGGATGAAATCTTCAGCATGAATGTTAATTCTTGACCTTTGAAGTATCAGCTTGACAAAACAACCCCAGCTCAAGATCCACTTACAAGCTTTTGAAAAGATTTTTTTCAGAAAGCTGATGCATCAGATGACATCCTATGTACGCAGAGATGAGTCAGACAAACCTGCACAGTCAACAGGCTGCCTGCTATTTCTGTTTCACGTCTCTCTCTTTTCCTTCTCTTGTGCAGTCCTGCATGCAATCCTTTCTCCAACTAATCAGCAGGTCAATTTCGCCCGATTCCAAACATTCTGGCCCTGATTTCCCAGAGGGCTTAGCAGTCTCCAGCTGGTTTGCAGCACTGCAACTTGGCTGTTGAAAAAGTCTCGATCAGGCGACTCAGGTTATGTGGGCCATCACAGGATCTGGAGGTAACATGCCAGTGTGCTGTCTGCCAGCGAGATAGTCCCAGCTCCATTTGCTGCTCCCTTCACTCCCTGAAATATGCAGGAGCAATATGCCGCGTAACACCAGAAGCCTGTGCAGCCCCAAAAGATAAAAATATCTAAAATAAGCTGCTGCAGTACTCTATCTAAATATTTGGGATTACTGTCAACTTTTAGTACAACGCATGCCATTTAATAAATATTTGTTTGAATTATCTCTTATCTGTATGTGACTTTGAACTTTTACTGGCAGTTTCATCACTGTAATCTCATCCACACCATAGCTCATTGATCCTTAGAAATATAGACAGAACAACCACATCAAATAAATTAGTTTGACCTTCTGCAGCGGCAGGATTATCTGTGTGTGTATGTCGATTCTCATCACAGTGATGGCCTTCAGGGGCTGCTGGGTGTGTCGCGTGTGTTTGATGCTCCACTGGTTCAAAATAGAGAGAAAAGAGGCTTGCGACCCACGGGAGACAGATAGTGGTTCAGGACACTCAGACAGGAAATGGGGGAAAATGGACTTATTGCAATCACTGTTGCTAAATTTGCATGTATTCAGAGAAAAATAGACATGCTACTCATACTGAATTCTTGGATAACACAGTGAGAAAGAGAGGTTACTTAGTGGGGATTTTATGGATACGTCTGCATATTGATCTCAGCGTTCTCAGCGTTTTCTGCTGACAGCTACACCAGTAAGTGATTTATGAGATATTCTGTGAAAATCAACAAAAATGAACAGACTGTTGCGTTTTATTTTCTCAGGTGTTCGCAGTGTCCCATGTGAACCCATCTGCGCAGCCTCATTTCCCTCAGCATGAGGCATCGTACATCTTTCAAGACAGGTTACATGGAAGTGAAACAACACATCACGTTGAAAGAGTCGGACTCCCCGTGCGTCTCGGGGCATAGAGGAAAAATACGCGGTTGTTTATTTAATAATGAGACTGCGTTGGAGTCGAGAGCAGTCAGTCTGACAGATGTACAACTCTATAATGAAATTAAGAAGGACATTTAACCAGGAAGACCAGCAGCCCCCGCGCACCCGCATCATTAATGCAAAGTTTGAAATCGAATCAGTTTATTCCACTTTCCTCCTGCCTCAGTTAGTGTTTTTCCTCTCTCTGTCTATAGTCACCCCCGAATCGTTTAATCAACCTGCTTTTCTCTGAGGCCACCCCCAAACTAATCACTATAAATAAATAAATAATCCACACAACTTTGACAAATATGGCTCCACACTCATCATCTCGCATATTGATCTTCCCCTCTTGGCTACTACCAGTTCTTAAGTTTGTGGTCTCAAATTGCTGCGAGTACATCAGTGAAATGACCAAAATGTTTAAAGTTTAAAACAAATAAGAGTTTAGTTTCTAAATTGAGAGCTGCTGTAAAAAGCCCCCACAAGCCACATTATCAATTATCAGGCAGACAGGCTTTGTTCACAGAAGACATTTTGACATTTCACAGTAGGAAAAGCACAGGTGTTAATAATAAAATGAATACACCTTTTTTTACAGCAGCCATTTGGATATGAACTCTTCAGATCGACGCAGGTGTTTCCAGTGATACTAATTAAGGTGCAGCAGAGCCTTTCCAGTGAGCCAACACGCAGCGCTGCTGTTATCAGTAACACTGGTTCCCCTCCCATAACCCTCCGTCTAACATCTAGGCTCTTAACAGTTGATTGCACACATAACCAAATTGTTATTGCACTATATAGTCAAATTGCTGTATGCCATCTACATTTAAACTGTTCAGATCTTCTTTTTTTTTATGTCCCTTTCCATTCTCTGTATGTCGTGTACATATAGCAGAGTTGACAATAAAGTTGACATGATTTGACTTTCTAATTTAGTGGACAGAAAACGTGTATTATAAAACACACATGACGTAGACACCAACAACCTGGCCACAAATATATATATCTATATACTGTATATCTCATATATATCTTAGCTGTGAATCAATTCAGATCCACTGCAGGCTTACATTGTGTAACTGTAGCACTCCTTGCTTGTTGTCTTTTTTTTTTTGCAGTGAAAAACCTGTTTATGCAGCATGTATTAAACGTACTTCAGTTGGAGATGCTCTTCATGCTGCAGGATTGCATCATAGCAACTGGAAAAAATATTATTCCAAATAAAGCAGCATACCAACGCTGAAAAACTTCACTCTTTCCTAACGGACTACTGGGATAGTGCTCAGAAAATTGTGCAGTGCAGTACAGAGCAGCCTCCTTTGTACACTAAATTCTACATCTATGCACAGGTGTCAGGGGATGAGCTGATGATGAAATTAAATGTAGGATTCTCTTTTTACTAACTGATAAATTACTTGTTGGTCGCTTAAACCACAGTTGCTGTGACTTACTGTCATATTTCATCACTTCTCCATGGTTGACTGAAGTTGTACAATTACCAAAAATGTTGAATTTTGCTCCAAGGATCACAGACACGCAGATATGAAAGTAAACAGCCTCGCTGAAACAAGTTGTGAATAAAGCTGATGTTAAAAAGATGATAGTGTGATGAGGGCTTCACTTTCTACAGAGACAATACGGCGCATAGACGACATTCAGGGCAGAAATATCAAAACTACAATCACATGATGTCCTCCTTGAATCAGATTATAACCCTACTATATGAATTAAGGACGTATGGAACAATTAAAGCAGTTTTCAGTCTGATCCTCTTGAGTAGAACGACCTGAAACAACAGTTGACATAATTTCAATAAAGTACAGATTTGCTACAACCAAACTTTTAAATTAAATTGTTACATGGAGCTAAAACCTCAGACTGTCGTCACATGGTGATTCCTTTTAGCGGGACACAAAGGACAAAAAGCGTAAAAAGATAATTGTTTATTTTGGTTCTTCCCCACCAGTAGTTTATCCACAATCAGACTGAAAGAAAATATAGACTAAGGTACACGAAATGCAGGGATTTTTAATATATACCACAATTAATTTCATGGAGACAGCATATGTGCATACTTTAAAGACTAATGCCAATATGATGACCACCGACTTCAAGGGAATAATCCCAGGTTTGGGATTGGGTTGGGTTATTTAGGATTGTAGGACGAGGGTCTGGGAAACTTGTTAGTGAGCACAAACAAAACACAAAACCCAATCACTTATCCATAGAACAAAACGATAAATGGTTTCACCCACCACTGTCAATGACAATTCAGTTTTGATGAAGTAATGGATCGTGCCCACTTAAAACAATCTTTACCATTACCAACTCACAAAGCTCTGTAATTATTTATCATGTAGGATGTGTGTCTGTGTGTGTGTATATACACATTATATGTATATATGTATGTGTGTGTTTGTGTGTACACACACATAATTAAAATACAAAAAGTTATTAAAGTGCTTTCTACTGACTCAAACACACAATCTCTGAGAGAACGGTATTGATACAGCATGTTTGAGAGTTAAAAATCACTTCTTTTCTGATTAGCTGTGTTCATCAGTGCTTCAGGGATAAAGACCAACAGATGTAAGGCATGATTGCAATCAAATGGTTAGCTGAGAGAGCACACCTGTGTCATAGGTAACATCACACATACGCAACTTACAGTGGTAGTTCAAGATATAACAACTTCAGGGGTCATCAAATGTGAAGCAAACCATCTGTCAAGTTCATACAATAATACACCTGTTAATTATCGGCACCATTATAGCAGATATAATAGCAGATTTCTGTGTGAGAAATGTGGTGTGGACACTAAAGGGATATTCTACTAATATACCAAGTGCGCCATTTCTCCTCCTTGTTAGACACTGCTGATCAGACCAGAAAAAAACTCTGAACTTTTAAGACATATTGACAGAATATAGCCTATATTATACATGACTAATTTAATGGAACTCCAACATCCAAAGTGCCGGAAGCTCGGCGGTTAGATTTATTGAAATATCTTTTTAAGGTGCGTAATGCGTCAACATCACTCAAAACCATTTATGAACTCATGAATGGCCCTGCCCTTTAAAGACCAGATGGCATTGAAAACAAATGTCAGGGTAAAAGCTGGTTAATAAGGAAAAGAGATACTAGTTGGTACTATGGAGGCAAACATCTCCTGTACTCATTCCGCATCATCTGAAGAACTGGCGTGACGTTCACAAAGCACCGCTTTCTGTTTTTTACAGGACACAGTCATCATCTTGCAGCATTTCAGCTGAGTGGGTATAAAAATATAGACATTTGAGACCCTGAATATATGTTCTTATGTGATTTTCTGCAACAAAACAAAAACACAATTTACAGCTGTCCCACTCAGTGTACACAGTCTTCTTTAGACTTCACCCCATCTAAAATGTGTTCTTGCATTACCCCGGGGGGGAAGGAGGTTTACACCCATTACAACACAGAACACAGAACGGCAATTATAATGTTGTCATCTTCATCAACAGCCTACACCCGCCATTTCTTTGTTAATACACTAAAATTACCTCTGGGCGTGAGACACAGAATTACTCTGGGAAAGAGGAGTGTGTTTGTGTGTGCAATGACATTACATCAACATGTCTTTGTGATGCCTGGCTATGTGCTGGCTCTTCTCCGAAGGCCTCCTAAAGCCCTTGGTGCAGTAGTCGCAGCGGTGGGGGTAGTCCTTGGTGTGAATGGAGATGACGTGGCGTTTGAAGCCAGAAGCGTCCGTACTGTTATACTCACAATACTGGCACTGATAAACCTTTCTACCACTGTGTGTCTTCATGTGCTTCTTCAGCTCAGCGGGCTGCCGGAAGCCTCGCCGGCAGCGCTTGCACTTAAAGGGAAGGTCCTTCGTATGCAAGGACAGGATATGGCGACTCAAGGTAAAGGTATCAGGAGCGTTGAAGTTACAATGCCGGCACTGGTGCACCTTGTTGCCCTTGTGTGTCTCCGCGTGTTTCTTCAACTCTGAGGGCCGGTGAAAGCCTTTCTCACACACGTCGCACTGATGAGGAAAGTCCTTGGTGTGAACAGAGATAATGTGTCGTTTCAGGTCACTGGAGTTGGTGCTCTTGTGCTCACAATGTGGGCATTGATGGGTCTTGTGGCCTTGCACTACCTCTATATGACGCTGGAGCTCCCGTGCATCAGCGTAGGCTTGGGGACAGTGGCTGCACTTGAAAGGCAGATCTGCACCGTGCTTGCTCTTGATGTGAGTCTTTAGGTTGGACTGATCTGCACAGCGGAACTCGCAGTGCGGGCAGTGGTAAGGCTTCTCGCCTGTGTGGGTCCGCATGTGTTTCTTCAGCTCTGACGGGTGGCGGAAGCCTTTGGCGCACTCGACGCACACGTGTGCAAAGTTCTTACTGTGCACGGCCAGCAGGTGACGGTTGAGCAGGCCCTGTTCAGCCGTCTCATAATCGCAGTACTTGCAGTGATGCAGTTTGGGCTCCCGGTCCTTGACGATGAGCTTGTCGGAGCCCAGGGGGCTAGACTCGTGGTAGCGCCGTGCATACTCGGTGTATTCTGGAGAACGCTCACTGTTGTGGCTCAGCAGCTTGTGACTCTCCAAGTGGTTGTGGAAACTGATTTTCTTGTTGGTGGTAAAGTCGCAGTCTGTGCACTGGTACTTCTTCTTCAGGAGGTGGTCCGGGTGGTTCTTCATGTGACATTTAAGGAAGCCTCGTGAGCGAAACTTCTTACCACATATGTGGCAGGGGTAGACGGTCAAAGGCATTCCATCTGGTCCAATGATGACAGCTGAAAGAGATCGTTGGAAAATAATTTGAAATACTATCAGCAACCTTTAAAATAAAATGTGAATTGCTTATTATCAAATCATAGAAATTTGTTGATATGACACAACAAAACTACTATGCTAATGCTGATCATACCAGTCTGACACTGCCGCGTGTCTCCTTTCTTCTTTTTCTTTGTTTTGGCTTTAAGGGCGCCGCGGTTGGCGCCCAGCCCCTCCCGGATTTGCAGAAATTGTGTAGATGCTCCATTCTTCACCTGATCAACTGTATTACCTGCACAGACAGTTTAGATTTAATTACCAACAATGTGGATAACATCCAACCTGTGGCATATGTTATACAAACAGCCCAGACACATGGTAATAGATCTTGTAGTTCAGTCAGTCATCTCAGAAAATGGCTGATGTACAACAGCATCCTCTTACTGATTGCTTCTCAACAATCAAAGACTGAAGGTTTGCTCTTTCTACTTGATAAAATGGACTAAAAGCTGTTTTCCAAAAGAAACATACTGATGTCATCATCGTCGTCATCATCGCTGTCATCGTCATCATCTTCTTCTTCTTTTGGATGGTTCTTGACTGCCATGTAGACCATCTTGTCGCGGCCAACTCCAAGTCTCCCCGACGATGCAGCTTCCAGGTCAGGATGGCCATTCTGATAATCGTCCTCTGTTATCACTTCTGTTCCACCTGCGCAGGGGAAAAAATAAAATAGAATTTCATCAAAGCCCTGATCTGTATACAGTTTCACAGGGGAGAGTGTTTGGGTAATTTCTTCCACTGTTGAAAGGATTGTATCGATTGTTCCTCGAGTCACTTGCCTAAATCGTCATCTGCCTCAGCTTTGAAAATGTAGACTTTGATGACCTCAGAGCCGTCCTCCTCTTTAGATTCCTTGTCTTCCATGACCTCAGTGCTGATCTCAAGGGGAGTGTCTCCAATGTCCAGCTTCTCTCCTACCTCATCTACTACAGTGACACAAATAACCTTGATTGTTAAATATTTGCAATAATAAAACATGACATTGCATAAGAACAGTGTTTCTTAATATAATTTGTTTTCAGCTGTCTTACAGGAGATCATGAGGTAATCCTCAGAGCTGCTTCTTGCATCATCGTCCTCATCTGTCTGCAGGGGAACAGCCTCAGTTGGCAGCTGTTCGTTGATTATAGTTTCAGAGTTGGCCTCCGTCACCATTAGGCCTTCTGACACAAGTTGGTGGTCCAGAGTGTTGCCCTGGTGCTCAGACAGAAGTTCTGCCACAAACACCTGGTCTGGCATGTCATCATGGTGGTGGTTTGAGTCCTGGATAAGGTCTGTGGTCAGGACGTGGTGGTGATGAGAGTCCAGAGCTTCCTCCATCGCAACTTCTGTGCCCAGAATATTCTCAGGCATGATCACGCTGTGTTCTGAGGACACCATGTCTTCAGTGGTGATTTCATGGGTCTCTACACCTTGAGATTGCAATTCCACATCTACCTCCAGACCTTCAACAACCTCGGCTTCCAAACCCTCCACTTCCACCTCCTCCTCAAGGCCCTCAACAACGTGAGCTTCCAGGCCCTCGACATCTACCTCAGTTTCCAGGCCCTCCACCACTTGCGCTTCGAGACCTTCCACTTCCACCTCACCCTCTAGGCCCTCGACAACATGAGCCTCCAGCTCTACCACCTGCGTCTGTAGCTCCTCAACCACTTCAGCCTCCAAGCCTTCGACATCCGCATGTAAGCTCTCCACTACTTCGGTCTCTAGCCCTTCGACCACCTCGGTCTCCAGGCCTTGAACCACCTGAGTCTCTAGGCCTTCCACCTCAAGCCCATGCTCCAGGAGGATGCCTTCGTCCGTCATCACATCAGAAAGAAGCATACCCTCAGGCACAGACACCACAATGTGCTCCCCATCAATGTGAGCCAGACCTCCCATGCCTGCAACTGTGAACACAAGACACAGAGAGGGGTACATGACAAACTGTTTCAAACTACAACCCAGTGTTTGTACATTCTAGTCACAGTTAAGACGTCACGGCATCCTGCCATGATTGAGAGGGTGTATCATCTTCTTGTTGTTTTGCATGATTACATGTTAAGATGAAGACCCATTTACAATATAATGATCATTTCCTCATCCCACTTGACCACCTACCAAAGTCTTGCATGATCATAGCGTGGGGCATCTTCAGCTCCTGAGTGTGTAGCTCCAACACCCCTCCTCCTTGATCCATGTCTTCACCCAGAAAAATACTGAAAATTACAGTGCAAACTGTAGTAACAGTTCCCTTTCATGTTGGCAGTGTGCAGGACTAATAATGAAAGTGAATGCAAAAGCTGAGAACGGTACTCTAGTCCAGATGTCAATACATACCTTCACATTTGATGACAAAACCCTTAGAATAAAAGCAATAAGATACTTGACGTGCTTCCTTCCATCAAGGTAACCAATCCCTCTGTCGATAAAAAAAACATTTATGAGCGTTACACTGATAATAAAGAGAAAATGGAAAAGAGGTAGTGAGTCAGTTAAATGTAATATATGTGTTGTAAAGATTTAAAAACAACATTTCTATAAAGGGTTCATGTTTACAGTAAACAGCTCTGTAGCCTGGATGTTGAACTGTTGACCTGCCGTTGGACTCCGTCCATACTATCTGCTGAGAGAGATCCTGCATGTCAGCATCGTTGTCCTGTACATCCCTCCCTCTGCAAACCAACACCTGCCTGCAGCACCTGCATACCCTCCTCCATTCACCTGACTGTCTCCTCCGCCTGTCTCACCACCATGGAGAGCAGAGCTTTCAGCCGCTCTGCTCCCCAGCTCTGGACCTCTTTAGGTCTTTAGGTCAAGTCTACACTTAACACCCACCTGTTTAAAATCGCCTTTTCCATCTGATTCAATTGCATTGTCCTATTTTAACCTGTTTTTAATGTTGTATTCTTGTAATCTGATATACCTTTATGGTTATTTTTTGTTTGTTTCTGTTATTTGCTGTCTACTCTTATTTAATACATATCCCCTGTCCTGGCGTTGCTACATTGGCTCCCCGGTTTCTTTTAGAATAGATTTCAAAATTTTACTGTTTGTTTTTAAAGCTCGTAACGGCTCAGCCGCCCCAGTATTTGACCCGAGCTTCTCCACATCCACATCCCCGCCAGAACTCCGAGATCCTCGAGTCAGCTGCTACAGGTCGCCCCTAAAACAAAAAACTGAAAACCAAAAGGTGACCGAGCCTTTGTGGCGGCGGCGGCCCCTCGGCTCTGGAATAACTTGCCCTGGCACATCCGATCTGCTGGATCATTTGAGGTTTTTAAATCCTCCCTAAAAACTCACCGTTTCTCTCTGACTTTTAACCAAGTTTAAATATCTTAGCATTTATCTTAACCTTTTGTTATTATGGTATTATATGTTAATTATATGTATTAACCTGTGGTCAGGTGTTTTATAAATAAAGGTTGAGTTATTGTACGGTGTCCTTCGGTGACAGAAAGGTGCCTATGAAATAAACTGTATTATTATTATTATTATTATTATAATATACACAAGGCAGGAAAACTCCTGCTGCCACTGGGCAGTTCAAGTGTTGACCACGGGCTCCATCCTTTGCCTATCAGGAGTACTACAGGCGGCTTCAACCTGAGCACATACAGCTCTCCACCTGGAGCTGGCTGAGCCTGATGGCTGGAGCCCAGCCGAGACAAAGGGCTGCCCCGCTCAGTGTGCAGGAGGACGAGCAGCTCACAGGAAACAAGCTATGATATTTCGTGAAGGTGTGAAAGTCTTTCTGTCTGTGTGTGTGTGTGGAGGGGGTTGCATTGTCACATGACAGTTCAAAATAAGCCAAATATGTCACGTCTGCAACGGTGTGTGTTCCTGTTTGCCACACTGCGAAATAATAAAACAACTCTTTGCACAAAAAAAAGAAACTACACATGCTCGGAGCTTATGTCCGCCAGTGAAAGTACCGCAGACGTTATGCAATGCATTTAAAAAAAAGACCAAAAAAAAAAAAAAAAAAAAAAGACGTGAGTCCGCCCCTCCACCCACCGGAGCTAACGGAGCTAACGGGGGCTAGCAGCGCGAGCTAGGGGCCGTTCCTCCACGCGCCATTTTGTTTTAGCATAACGGCTAACTCCCCCCTCCCCCCCACAAAAAACAACCGATCTCCTCACAAAAGCATCCGAGTTTGCACAACAACACTTGTGCGTATTGTAAAAAAAACAACTAGTTAAGCACTAAAGCAACGAGCCTCGTTAGATTATTATTATTGTTTGTTTTGTTACACGTAATGTGACGCGACGACCCGAGCCGACCGTTGGTGGGCTAGCTCCGCGAAGCTAAGCTAAGTGAAGCGGAGCTCGTGCCGCATTATCTTCCATGTTGTTTTTCTGAAGGAGGCCGCGCTACGGCCCGACTGGGCCCTCGCGTCTTATTCCACATGCCATTCAAACCGATTCAAAATAATTTTACCTGATAACGTCGTCTTCAGACTCTATCGGTGTTTCTCCCCCCCCTCTCAGTTTTGTCTGTTATTGTTTTGGTTTATTTTTGACGGTAAGCTAAGTGCGGCCTGCAGTTTTGGATCCCCGGGCACCCTTTGCTAGGCCTCGGCCAATCAGCTTGCTTCCTGACAAGCAGGAGGAGGGAGGGCGGGGGGCAGACAATGCGTGGCCTCGTTTACCGCTGATCCCTTACTATTTGCGTCATGCATAAGAGAGCAGAGAGTTACATTAACGCAGACATTCTCACAAACGGCGAACACGTTTACACACCCGGCTCTGACACACAAAAATCCAAACACCTTAAGAAATATATATGTGTTTATTTTTAAACGTGGACGCACACTGTGCTCTCTTTGACTTTGTGCGCGCTAGATGAGGCCTGTAGGCCATTTTGTCAAGGAGGGGAGTGGAGGGGGAGCGTCTCGTTTGGTCATGCACCCAGGAAATATCCGGGTGATAATGACAGTATTAGATTAGATATACACTTTATTCACCCCACCACGGGGAAATTTACTTGTTACAGCAGCAGAGGAAAGTGTAGCATACACTGCAGGATTAGAAAAAAAAGAAAAGTAGAAAAGGCAAAAAACAAAACAAAACATTAAACAGACAGAAATATCTATAACCTACACAATAAACATGAAAAACAGACAAGTAGAGGATAAAAGTGGCATGATATATAAAAAGAGTATTGTAATGTAAAGTGACCATAGTGTAAGAAATATTGCAAAGAAAGTGACCATGATACAAATAATATGTAATAATAATATTGCCGCTGCTGTTGCACTTCATATTATGACTAATTAGCCTGTTAATGTAAACATTATCTACACTTGGCATGCATAGATAAAAAAAAATAAAAAGAACAGAAATGCAACAATCTTAGTTTCAGGGTAGAGTTTATTATCCATTCTCATTACAGCTCCTAATTTTCAGAGGCACTCTGCATGAGGGTGCATAGCTGTCCTAAGGCACACAGCCTTCGTGCATAAACGTTTTTTTTTTTCTTTTTCTTCTTTATTACAGTGGTATCCAAAAGCAAACACTCAAACCACCTATAGATATGCAGTAAAAATGCCTGGAAAACACAGTACCGTAACAGTACCTTTAATGAATCAAGATTACTTCTGGTATTAGAAAGAGTGTTGCAGCTGAAATGCACCTTGGCACAAACCTTATTTTGCCCTATTTCATATTATTTGTAAGGGCAGTGTGGTCTACAGGAGTTTGCATTGTTGTGTACTCAAAGAGCAAAACACATACACAACACAATTCTAATGATACTTTCACAATGAACCAATCAAACATTCATAATATCACACAGATCATTGTGGGACACGTGGAAGATTTGTCATATTGCAGTTACATAATGATGGAAAGGCTGTAAGGATAAGGAAAAACAACAAACCAAGCATGCAAGACTCAGCACCTTCATCTAGTAGGAATTCACACAGAAAAATGAACAAACCAGCAATATCTTTATTTAAATTGTCTTCATATCAAAGAGATGAGTCGTAACTACGAATCCAGTGCAGCCCAGTGCTCCAGCCTAAAATGGGGGGGGGGACCCAAAAGGTTGTACGACACATTTGTGTACAGAGCGGCTGTGTTTGTACTATGAGAGGTAATGGGTAGAGGTCAGGTGAGGAGTTGCAGCAGTGAACATCCTTCATCATCGGTCAGACTCAGTAACAGCCATCTTTCCAGGATTCATCTGAGATTTTAGTCATGCCCAAAGACCTGTTAATGAAATAGGGAGTTAGTCTTCATTCATACATAGTATCAAATTGTAATGATCTGAATGGCATGAAAACTATATTATTAAAAAAGGACATGTTCAACATTCCTTCCTATCTTTCCTTTTAAGCACTCACCTCCTTGTCGGCTGTGAAAGTTTACTCCTGGTGGATGCTGATGGCGCAGCCTGTCCTCGGCCCACGGCGGGCCTCCCTCCCCCAGTGGAGGCTCTCCCGGGTATGTAGGCCCCACCATTGGCAAAGCCTGGAGACTGGACCCTGCGCCCTCCTCCTGCAGGAGGGGCCTGGATAACAGGAAGACCTCTGGAAGGCTGACGACCTGGTGCCATGGGGCCCACGGGAGCGACAGCTTTAACTGGTGCCCGCACGGAGAGAGGTGACTGACCGCTGCTACGCAGCCGACTACAAGCCATACCTTGAGTGGAAGAAAGACACAGTGGTATAATTGAAACTCAATCAGGTACTTCTTCCAGACAAGTTGGGAAATCAAAAGAATATCGTGAATACATCTAAAAATTAATATGCCGTAGTTAAAATCCAAACCCCTCTTGTGGCCTTTAGAAGTTGTAGGCAAGGAGAAGAAGAGAAACATTTGGGGATGGTTTGTTGAACTCCCATAAGCAGCTGTGCCCCATCATATGGGTTTGTTACAGATGATTATGATTATGTGGTTATGGTTAGTCTGTCGAGGTTAGATTGATACATGTATTTAGAGTCACACTAATATTATTTTTGTTTTTCTTTTGTTTGTTAACAGATTTGTCAAAAAGTAAAAAGTGCACATGGTATTTGTTGGCATTAATTTTGGTGTTTTGTTGACAGTGGCTCTTGGAGCATTCATACAGTCATACGGATTTCAAGTCTAATTTCATAATTTATTAATAATCAAGTACTAATTTACTAATTCAATCTCAGCTGTGGTTAAATTGTAGCTTTCTTGTTAATAAATACAATTTCTTCAGTTCAGAATCTCACATCCTTAAGGTATAAAGAAAAAAACAAACACATTGAATACATTTCCTTTTTCATATTTGCAAGGCCAAAAAAAAAAGCCTGCATTTTATCCATGGTTGTTGGCTAGCAGTTGCCTTGTTCATTACCACTGTAGATTAGTGGAATCAAGTGGAACCGTTTGCCAAGAACATGGATTATGTCGCCCACATGCACATGCGAGATATAAGCAAAATGAAAATCCACTCGGAAAGACAAAAACTGCTCCACCGTGCTAGTAGTGATCAAATATTCTACAGGGTACCTTGAAGAAGAATCTTCCTGAATATTGATCAAACCTTACCTGTGGTCATGCAGAGGTTAAGAGGAGGTAAAGTGGAGTGGTAGGATAAGTCACATTACAAGGGGCAAAGGCAAAGTTCCCCTATATGGTGGTGCAGACCAGGTGAAGAGGGTGGGGTTACCTGTGGAGGGGGAGTGAGTCAGGTGGGACATGCGGTTGCCAGAGCTCTGGAGGTTAGCCTCCATGCTGCGGCTGTTTCTGACTGCCTCCAGTGAACGTAGGCTGGTGCGGGGGGCCAGATTAGGCATGCTGTGCCTCAACTCCTCTGGAACCACACATATAGGACACATTTAGCGACAATACAATGTGTATCATTACAGGGTTGATACAACAAGAATCTCTGAGCGGGCACTGTGATCTTCCTGACGTATTACTGGTTATAGCGTACCCTCGCTCTTGGCAAATTTAAGCAGCTCTGCACTGGGGCCCTGTAGAGATCGTCTGGGTGCTCTTGTGCGTGGGGCCCCGAGTCGGCTGCTGTATTCCTGACCGTGGTTGGAGGTGGAGGGAGACAGGCACCGGGGTGAGCCTAAAGGCGAGGGCGTGAAGCGTTGTCGTCGCTGGGGCATGGAGCAGAACCCATCCTCTTCGTCCTCCAGGCTGTAACTGTCAAATTCCTGATCGCTGTAGGTGCCACCTCGGCGCAGGGACTGCAGAGAGGCTGTGGAGCTGCGACGTGATGCAGACGCTGAGCTGGAAGCATAATCCTGCCTCAGACCTGACACCAAAAAGTTTTTATGGTTAAAAAAAAGAAACTGCATAGACATGGAGCCATGCAAGTACACTTGCACGCACAGACAGACTCATGCATTCATCTACAATTACAGAAAACGACTCAGCGCTTCAGTCAAAAATATGTAACTGATGTACTAAGGTGTAAAAAATGGCTTTAGGCTAATTCAGTCTCAGCTTACCGTATTTTCCGCACTATAAGGCGCATCGGATTATAAGGCGCAACTTCAATGAATGGCCTATTTTAAAACTGTTTTCATATATAGGGCGCACCGCATTATAAGGCTATAGAATAGAAGCTACAGTAGTGGCTGGGGTTACGTTATGCATCCACTAGATGGAGCTGCGCTAAAGGAAATGTCAACAAAACAGTCAGATAAGTCAATCAAACTTTATAAATAGAATACAAACCAGCATTCTGACAACTCCGTTCACTCCCATAATGAATAAAAAGCTGTTTTATTATTTTTCCCGAGGTAATGTCAGTGATGTAGTATTTTCGCGACACAAATGGTGTTGGACTGGAATTCCTCTTTACCGTTCTTACCGCTGTTACTTCCATAGACATATATACATAGACGCCTCATTGAGCAGGTTGGTCCGTTGCTGCAATACGTTAACACGTCCGCCATATTGGATGTGGCAGATCTGCCCATAAACTAATACAAGGAAAAGGGTTGCGCTCTACTTTGATGTACGATTCAGTGCTCAATGCGGCGTCTACGTATATATGTCTATGGTTACTTCGGTGACGCCCCCTGACTACGGTAGCCATGATTAACCAATATTGATCCATATATAAAGGCGCACTGTTGGCTTTTGAGAAAATTGAAGGCTTTTAGGTGCGCCTTATAGTGCGGAAAATATGGTACATGTGATGTATGGTACACAATGTGAACAACTTACTTTCTTCTTGTAGGCGAGCCATGATCTGGACATCAGTGAGATCCTGCAGCTTATAGCCCATAGAGATGGAGTCATCGGATGTGCTGAGCTCACTGTCTATGGAGGACTGCGAGCTCAGGGCCGAGTGCATGCTTGTGGCACCTGTAAACACAGTGGGATACTTGTTACAACAAGGTGCCGCTCATGCATTAATGGTAACTAGAACCTGACTGTTATGTGATTTTTGAGCCTGTGACAAAAAAAACAAACAGCTTTCATATCAGAGCCTATCAGTTAACATATACACCGATACCGATATGTCTGCAATAGGCTGACATCGGCAGATAATATCAGCCAACTGATACAGTCAGGCTCAAATGGTAACAATATTAACCACAGTTTCTGCCATTCCCATTTCTCTTGAGGAGGATTACTTTAAATTCTCGAATAAGCCAGTACTGAAATAATGGTTGTGTGGTTTGGCTGAACAAATAAAAGGACCTTTACTGTAATGGCTACAGGGCAGGGCTGTCCTGAAAGGAGAGAACAATGGAACTGAACCTTTACAATCATTCAACACACTGACTATAGTGTGTATTTTAATTTGCAATTTTAATTTGCAAAATGGATATTCCTTGCTATTCGTCGCAGGATGATCACATCACGGGATGATAACTAGCTTTTCAACCCAAGAACACGACAAATTTGAAATTGTATATGAGCCCCAAGTCCTGTCCTGATTAATGGCCCCATTTTATATCATAAAATGAGTATGACAAATACTGGACCATAACCTATATGATAACTAAAGATTAGATGCCAACGGGATCTTTCAGACTCTACCCTGTAGATAATAGGGAGTGATTGATCAGGCTCATACAATGTAGCACATCACATTGCTGATTGTTTAAAGTTGGGAAATATCAGAGAGAAGCAGCTCTATTAGTCACAATCAGCTCGAGAAGCTGTGTGAAGTAAAACTCACTGTACCTCAACTAACATATGAATATTTTACTTTAATTATCTTACTTATTACTTGGCTGATATTTGAGAATTTAAGATTTGAAAGCAGTCAAATCTGTTGGCAATCACATTTGCGACTTTTAAATTAACACGTCTGTCCACTCTGACTTCTCTACAGCCTTGCCCAGCAGCATAGGTCCAAAAAGCTTGCTGATTATGCACAGGAGAGATGTATGCAAAATACGCCGCCAGACATTTCTGTCTGACAAAGGCCTAACTCTCAGTCTGAGACAAACAGGAAATGACAACATCATCCGGGGGCATTTGGTTATATAAAAAAGTCTGGGATTAGAGAGAGTCACCACCCACAAGCCAAGCATTTACAAGTTCATGCAAAGACATGTTATTTATAGGGGGTTTTCACAACAACAGCACTGTTGGTCTTTGCACAGCGAAGTGCCAGGTATTGTGAGACAATGTGAGGAATAACAGGAGTGCAAAGAAACTGTGACAATCACCACAAAGATCACAGCGTCATACATTTCACACAGGTTAGCGTCGCCTAACACCCTCAATACACCCTGTTCCCATCCCCTGAAATATAAACCACATATACTTTACATAACTGCTTCCCATCTTCCAAAGTGTACTAGTGTTACAGATCTACCAGGCACACAGTTTTCCACACTCATTTCAATACGCCATGAAGATTAACTCTGGCTAACATGATTAAAAGGCACCAATTCATCCCAGAGGATATCATGTCGGTTTTAATTTTAAAATAATCTCTGTTTGTTGTGCAGTCATGTAATCAAAAAGCTTTGTGGGGAAGATCTGTGTTTGTGATGAGTTCAAGTGTTGGCAAACAAACAGCAACCTCTGTCATGCCAGGAGAAACTAAATACATATTTGCTCTTTTGACATCTGTATAAAACTCGTTTGACAAGGTAGTCCTGAATGCACTTTGCGGTTCAACAGACACAAATTTAGTCTGTCATATCAGACCTTTCTATAAAAATAAAACCTTTTATAATCACTGTGATGGATTATTTTAATACAGTGATAAGAATGCCTGGTAGAAATTAATCTAGAATATTTACAGCCTGTTTTGAAAAACGGTGAACAGTAATGTGCAGTATATGCGTCATACGGTAAACTGGGTAAAAACATGCAACAATGCCAGAATAATCCCCCCGAGAGGACACATTGTTGATGCATTAGTGCACACACAGATCAACTGACCTATATCCTTACAATAACTGACGTCAATCCCACTGTTGTGTTGAGCAGAAACTGAGGAGCACAGTGTGTTAATGACATGCCATACCTGAAGTGCCACAGGTTAGTAGGGATTTGTTAGTTGATTTGTGGTACCCAGGAGAGATCAGGCCTGAGCCTGCCGAGCCCGTCTCTGCTGATGGGCTACTGTACATGTTCCTCCATCGAGATGCTGCAGGGAACAGGAGAGGAGAGGTTAGGTATTCTCACAGAAGAATATATACACAAAGGATGATATGGACATGAAGAATATGTATGATTGTGAATGTAAATTATATCAAGGGCTCCATTTTTAAATCGCTTCAAAAAGTACAGAGCAATAGTCTTGGACTGTGTGTGTGTCTTTTTGAATAAAGAATTGTAATCTCAAGGGAATCACGCTGCAGTCTTGATCATATCAAAATGTGACGCAGAAGCCTATCAGGAAAAAAATCTGAATCACCTTTTTAAAAAAAAGAAAGGAGGCTGTGACGCACAGGATTAATGAACACCGGTAATCCAATGGCTTTCGCAAATGGGCAAAATTCCGACTGGTCTGAAGTGTGTAGAGGTGAGTGTGTGGTTATTTCGCAGTAGCCTGGAGTCATTAGGCTTTAATTAAGGTTCACACAGTGGATGGTTGAGCATAATAGTTCTCTGGTGCAGCACAGCTCCAATCAGAGGATGCAGATTCGTCAACATATTTGACCTGCTGCCTTCAGATCGCTCCAGGGATTTAACAAATCACTCTTTATACATAAAACAGCTGTGCACGACAGATCCTGGCAGAATCCCTCTTATTTATGCCAATTTAAATCTGGGCTTTTTAGCATTATTATTTTTGTATATACAAGTATTCTCTTGTTGATAAAAATCACCAGACCACCATGAAGTTAAGAAACAGACGCGGCTCTGTGACCGAAATACCAACAACCCCCTACCTGTTTGCACCTTTTCTCCAACCTGTGTACCGTGTGCATTCAGCACCCAGAACTGTCACAAACTTTGCATTTATACTGTTGAAAACAAAAGTTATGCTTCATTTAGACATTAAAAAAAAAACTTTTTTCACAGATCTTTACTGCACACCCGATAGTTTCTATTGTTTGGTTAAAATAGGCTCTCTACCACCAACCAGTTTCATGCTGTCCCAGAGGCCAGCGGGAGGTAATCCAACCCCAGCGTATGACATGCACTCTTTCAACCCCAGTGTGAATAGCTTTGTTGTTCAAGTTCTGCAGTGTGCAGGAAGTAAGATCCGCGAGCAGGATAAATAATACATGCGGCCTGTTGGATCAGATACAAACTTCTGTCCACACATAGAGATGTACACATCACTCTGGCTTTGTCATACAACTAAAACACACATACAGGTCGGTGCACACGCACAGTGGGGCTAAGCAGTAAATAAGAACGCAGCACATTCACAGAAGGAGGTGAGGCGGTCTGCCTTGGCTGAATTAGGTGCTTGATTTAGGCCAACCACCATTAAGGCAGCGACATGTGACTCAAAGACCTTCAGATACAAACAATTTGTTTCTCATTTATTATGAAAGATGTTGCTTGGCATTTGAAATGGACTGAAAGAATTTTTAATATTGGGGTTTATGTGAATGAAATGTGCAGATTAAAACATACTTCAAGTATTTCAAAGAATTTAATGCAAAGATGTATGTATGTGTTTGTTAGATGCTTACTCTGGTCCAAACGGTTGATCAGGGTCCGACAAGCCATTTCTGTCTCTGGGCTGCGGTGGTCAAGAGCCTGCCGGCACCACTTCAATGGAGACTCTGGGCCTGGATTTGCTACTTGCTTTTTTGGAGACACATACAACCTGTGAGGAAGAGGCAGACATGAAAAGTAACTAACTAATTAGTAACTAACTAAATGGGAAAACTGAGGTAGAGACAAGGAATATCAGGGAGAAACAAAGCCTCATCTACTTTTTTTTTTAAATTTTTTATCAAATGTGCCAGTAACTGCGAAACAGAAGATTTAAATACAAATAAGCTGTAGATTAGTGTGTCTGTAAGGTATGCACTTAATAGTATTGAACATGCAACGTGCAGTAAGAATGTTTTTCACACTGCACAATGCAGACAGGGCTGACCACAGGCATAATTAATGCCCAACCACTGAATGGATTTCCAGCAACAGGACATGGAAGCAGCAAAGATCCAACATCAAACAGACAAGCCGAGCTGTTTTGTTTGAAAAGGATGATGTAATCGGACCAAACAGTGAGCGAGCAAATACTTTAAGTAACTAATGCATCTAATAAATCAGCCTAGGATATCGAGCTGCTCTTCGTCTATGCGTTGACGGGCCACTCTCAGACTACATCCACAGTAAGTACAGCCAAAACAGAGGAATCTAGTGTTAGATTTGTAAATTGCTGTACATTCACTGCCAGAAACCTCCAAATATCTGAATCATCACTATCTGAATTCAACATTTGACTTGGTGTTTCCAATGCCTCCTCTGAGATGTGCCCGGTGTTGCCCCCAGTGAGAGCAAACAGCCATTAGTTCACCACAAGCTTTGAACCGGCGGTCACATGGGCTGATCCTTTTGAGTCAGATACACAAAAGGCCCAGACTGACCGGTTCTGGACCAATCAACAACAAATCATCTTCCCATTGGGTAAACACAAAAGGACCCATTTCCTCCACTGGAGTGAGCAACAAAGCAGAGAGCAATATTCAGGCCAGAGTGTGTGTGAGCGGAGCTGATTCTTTCACATACAGAACATGTTTGATGTAGAAGAATGATGCACGGTTTACTTGCGTTTGATCCATTCACTCTTGAGTTTGGGTCACAGGTTAACACCTGGTTACTGTGACTCACGCAATAGACAGATACACAGCTGTATTTCCAGTAACATGGCTGCTAAACTAAGAAGACGTAATATACAGGAACTCATAAATCGGTGTGATATAAGTAGAGGCTGTGTTTGTTAATAGTAGTCTCTACAATGTTTACACTTAAGATGGACATACTATACTGTACTATATTATACCTCTGTAATAATGAGAGCAGTATTTATGGATAACAGGCTCAAAAGTCAGCAGTATACATCTGTACTTAAGATGTTCTCTCTTTTAATATAAACCCAGTTTCAGCAAACACAGGTTTGTTCTCGACTCTGAGTGTGATGAGTTGTAGAGCCTGCATCTATCAGACAATATCGGCTTATCGAGCCATGGATATATTGCTGTCAGCATGTATGTTATCCCAAAACTGAAAATATTTAATATTTTGGTGTCAGCGCAAAAGTTCATCCAGCATGCTTGAACTACAATTTACAACACTGTGGCAAGCAGCACAGAGTACAAGAGAAGAAGCTTGCAGCAATGTCATCTAGAATATGGTTGACATTGTATATGTTAAATTATTTTACGAAGAATATTCAACTTAAATCACTAAAATCCCAAATCGGTCGGGATCTAGCTAGAAGGTTTGAAGTGTAGGCATTTCTGCAGAACTTCATAGGTCAGAGACTTCATGTATACCTTGCAGTTCTTATTTATATCGTGGTCACTTTCTTTGCAAGATTACTTACACTATGGTCACTTTACACTACAATACTCTTTATATATCATGCCACACTTATCCTCAGTACATGTCTGCCTTATCCTCAGTACTTTGTCTGTCTTTGAAGGTTGATTACTTTTTCTTGGTCATTGTGTAGTTTAGATATCTCTGTCTGTTTAATTTCTGTCTGTTTATTGTGCTTCGTTTTTTTTTGTTTTGGCCTCTACTTTTGTTTCTATATTTTGCTGCTGTCACAAGTGAATTTCCCCGTGGTGGGATGAATAAAGTATATCTAATCTAACTTAATTTTTATAAGCTTAGGAATTTATGGAGTAATTATCCAAAAGCAAACAAGGGAGTTTGGGAATATGATGGACATGCACATGGCTGGTACTGTTAAAACGTTGCCCATCTAGGCTAACTAAACGTCTAAAAACATGAACTGCGTACCACTGCAAATATTTTTGTTTCTCTAGTTCAGATTTTAATCCTAGGACTCAAAACCTCACGAGAAGAGTTGCTGCTCTGAGTTGCCCTCACTTCCAGTCTTTCTGTCCTTGTCGCGGTCTAGTCTGGGAGGCCCTCGGATCACATGCTGTAAAAATCCTACCCAAAGCAGTTTAGCCATGTGGCAGCATCCAGCCAGAAGCAGAGCAGATTATGTTGCTGTTTGGATTAGTGGATGCTTTGGCTATGATAACCTCACCAACCACATATGTTATGGCTAATGATGCCAAACCTGAAAATAAGTCATGAACAGTCTGGGCTATTGAGCCCCATGGCTCAGCTGCTAAAGTAGCTACCAGGAACACAATAAAGCACCTGTTTTAAGCAGCGCAGCATGCACGGTATAAACAAACACGTTTAGTTGATATCTGGTAGGAATTTAACATGATTATGATTAATTAACCCTCTACTGCTATTTTTTTGGGGTAATTACAAACTGTTTTAAAGCTTCACCCTGATCTGCATTCATGAACTAATGCAGATATAGCTTTGTTGATCTTTGGTACATTATGTAACAAGGCTTAGGGAGTGCATTCTATGTCGGGGTCAAGTCAACAACAACAACAATAATAATAATAATCATCATCATTTTCTGAAAGAGCTTTTCTTCCTGGTGCCTACTGCATTCTCATTTGTGCTTGATGTGTATCAGAACGTGCCATGTCGACTGCTTCTGAAATTACTCTCATGCTTTCGTTCTCTCTCTTTTCTCCATCACTGAGACCTCATCGTTTCGTATATATTCAGACTTAGTGACTATAAATGGTTGCCACAGTTAAGCAAAGCTTTTAAATTACTTTGTGGAGGAGAAAAATAAAATATACTGTTTATGTCTTGGCCTTAAAGGTCTAATTTTAAATACCAATGCCACATAGTTGCTGCCCTGTGGGGGAGTAACACACTTTAAAATCGGAGGTTAAAATGAAACAGCACGAGTGACTCATCTAGCTGAAGGGGCTCCTCTAACTACACACAGGCAACCGTTACGATGCAGACTTGAAAAGTGGCTTCACTGTAGCCTATATTGCCTAAAATCAACTTCCCGCGAAGGTGACTCCTATGCACTGCTTGATAATTTTGCGATCTCTTGGATATTTGCAAATGTTTAAGCTGCAGCGTAACTATCGAAACATAGGTTGGACAAACCCTAAATAAAAAAAAAACATACCAACTGTCCTCGTCCTCTACTTCTGCACACTCATCTTCCAAATCTAGGACATCCACTTCATCCAGTGCAGTTTGGTCCACCCCTGAGTCGCTCTCTGCAAGTGTCTCTGACTCATAACTTCCCAGAGAGGGGCTCTCTGGTGTCTGGCTTTCCCCCCCAGACTGTCCCCCACCATTGCTATAGGTCAACGCGAGAAAGCCCCCACGTGGATCCTGTCCCTCCTCTTCTTCTTCTTCCACCTCTTCATCTTCCTCCTCGAGCCTGTTGGCCACGGGCAGCGGGGACATGTCTTCGCCACTGCTGCTATCCTGAGGGGGCGACAGCTCAAAGTCCGTGCTGCCGAGCTGGTCGCTGTGCTCCAATCTGAGGCGGGAGTTAGTAACCCCTTCACAAGTCAGCCTCTCATTGATATTGACAGCGGCTGTGAGGTTGCTGTTGCTGCTGGCTCCTCTGTGGATTATAGTCTTCTTGCTCCCCCTGTTACGCAGGGTCTCATTCTGGACCTCCAACCTATGAACAAGCTCCTGCAGTTTTCGGACCTCCTCCAACTCCACCCCTGTGAGGTCTTGACCCCCATCCACTTCCTTCTCGCACCCGGACTTGGAGCTCTCCATGAGGCCATTGGGACTGCCATTGCCAGGTTGGGGGACCACGCTGGCACTGTCCGGGACCACCATGCTCCGACTCTATTGGGAGGGAAGAGTCACATAAACATTAACATGCTGACTGTACTATTTTTTTTTTTCATACACACTACTCTCTTGTTTACACTCAGGAACAGCTGTGAGCATTAGTATACTCTCTAGGAAAGGAGACGAGGGTGCAGAGCTTGCACAAGATAAATTGTAACAATTTGTAGGCAACTTGTAGTCCAATGGGGTAGCGCCATCGACGTGCACTAACTAGCCAGTTTCGGCTCAACAATCACCTCTATTTACATGTCGACGAGCACTAAATCTGCAACTAACGCCACCGTTGCACGAAGCTAGCCACAAAAACGATGCTGCACACCTCTAAGCTGTGAACCAAGACGGTGAATTAAGTCACGCATGAAACATTTGAGCCTCTTTGTTTATCGTTAGCTCGGCTAGCATGCTATCAGTAAAAAAAACAAAAACAAACAAACCGCTGAGTGAGCCGTGTTATCCCGGTCGTCCCAGCGAGCTGATGATTTGAGCTTTGCCCGCCACTCAAGAGCTCAAAGTCCCCTCTCTGTGCAGCAGCGACCGCATGAATGAAGCAGCTAATTACAACCACCTGGACCTGGTCCCCGCCTGCTTGATAGTGATTGTCAAAGGCACAGGGATAAGTCTCAGTTAGCTAGTCCATCTTCTAGTCCTCTTGTTGCTGGAGCATCGCCTAACTGCGTCCACCATAGCGCTCACTGCTAACTAGCTCGTTGATGGACTTTAGTTAGCCCAGTGAGCAGAGCTGCAGCGGCGGCGTCTGCTTTGCCCCTCCCCCCTACGGCCTTTCCCGGATGTCTGCCGCCCCCTATGGCAGTGAGGAGGTACTGCATCAACTTCTTCTGTAATCTATATTGTAGCCATTGGGTGTCGCTGTTTACATAATAGTGCAACACACCACTCTAGATAGATGTGTGTGTGTGTGTGTGAAGATAAGAATGACCCGAAAGCCAAAGAGTTATATATGTGTTAAAATAAGGATTATATATGTGTTAAGATAAGAATCACTCATTATAAGGATTATATATGTGTTGAGATAAGAATTACTCGAAAGCCAAAGAGTTATATATGTGTTAAAATAAGGATTATATATGTGTTAAGACAAGGATTATATATGTGTTAAGATAAGAATTACTCGTTATAAGGATTATATATGTGTTAAGATAAAAATTACTCGTTATATCTGTGTTAAAATAAGGATTATATATGTGTTAAGATAAGAATTACTCGTTATATCTGTGTTAAAATAAGGATTATATATGTGTTAGGATAAGAAAGACCCGAAAGCCAAAAGAGTTATATATGTGTTAAAATAAGGATTATATATGTGTTAAGATAAGATAAGAATTACTCGAAAGCCAGAGTTATATATGTATTAAAATAAGGATTATATATGTGTTGAGATAATAATTACTCGAAAGACAAAGAGTTATATATGTGTTAAAATAAGGATTGTATATGTGTTAAGATAATTATTACTTGAAAGCCAAAGAGTTATATATGTGTTAAAATAAGGATTATATATGTGTTAAGATAAGAATTACTCGTTATATATGTGTTAAAATAAGAATTATATAGATGTGTTAAGATAAGAATGACCCGAAAGCCAAAGAGTTATATATGTGTTAAAATAAGAATTATATATGTATTAAGATAAGAATTACTCAAAAGCCAAAGATTTATATATGTGTTAAAATAAAAGTCACAAAGGATTATATACGTGTTTAACATGAAAAGCACAAAGGATAATACATGTGTTAAAAATAAAAATCAAGCTTAAAAGCACAGAGATCAAAAGATCAATCTTAGTTGTAGGACTTGCAAATGTTTCTGTTTCTTCATAAGCATTTTTACACTACAAAAGATAGATAGATACATACATTGAACATACATTAGAATTAACCTATAACACAGGAGCCATACGTAAAAAAAACCTGAGATAGATTTAAATTTAAATATGTACAGAGAAATTAAACATTTGCAGAGAGATTAAACATTTGCATAGGATTTAAATATGCATAGAGGAATTAAACATTTGCATAAAAAGTAAATATATAACTGTGTTATAGGTTCCTTACCTATGCAAGGTAAGGAACTTATTTTATCTGCAATAGTTAAGAGTGGCAGTAATTCTTCAGTGGATAGGTAGAAAGAATGAGTGCATGAGACATTGTTTCTTAGAAAAAGGCATTGCTTGTGAGCTTTTAAATATAATCTTTCCATGCTTTGAGTGCCACAATTTATATTTTATTTACTCTATTGTACCAGATTAGAGACACAAGTCTTAGCAGCAAACACCAAACACCCTGGCAAGCAAGTTAATAAGCAGTATGCCTGTGATAACGCAGTGCTATAGCATGAATTGTAGGCTTACTTATTATGGTTGATCTAACTTTGTCTGCACAAACAGAAATGTAGTATAGTCAGCCTCATAGTTGTATGACTGATTGCAGCCAAACTATTAATAGTGTTAAAATCAGACTTTATTAATTAGCTTTCTGTTTATTTTTATCTGTTGTTTGGTAGGATAAGTGGAACTTCAGGAAGGGATTATGGTGTCAAAAAGTACCGGTAAAACTTGTTTAGTGAGAGACTACAATCGTACTTGTCGCAATGTTGACAAAGAGATAACACATGGACTGAAAACAGCAGACACTAAAAACACAGGTGGCAGAAGTTAATAAGCAGTATGCCTGTGATAAAGCAAGGCTATAACACGAATCACGTAAACAAGCTTTGTTCTTTCAGTATATAAATATAAGTATCTGTATTGAGATTGATTTTAAGGACACTGAATAAGATCACAAGTCTGTGACTACCTCCTATCATTTAGTTGTGTCCTTGTGTGTTCTTGTATTAAGTCTGTTGACATAGTGAACAGACAAGCCTGTTCCTGTGAGATCATTAAAAGAAAACAACATGCATGATATCACTTTTTGCACATTCACAAAAGGCTATCATTCCCTTGAAAAGTAATTCATTTTACATGATCTCCAAAAGTTGTCCTTACAGCAGAAAGGAAATTGTAAAAATCTTCATAACTCTTCATTATTTTGGTAATTAAATTCAAATCAAAGCCAGTAAGATGGTATAAAGTATGCCTGTAAGCTCAAGTACTTGCATGCTGCTCTATGAGCATGTTTCAACAGGCCTGTTGTGGAAAAACACAGCCTGCACTGTTTTAAGCAATCTACGCATTGTCTGTCTGAGAGTAAAAAAAAAAAAAAAAGGGAAAAAAAAAACCAGATCCATGTGATGTTTTTCTACTTCCTTAATGTGTTTTTTTAAAGCACGTACATACTTTAAAGAGACACGATTAATGTCGATGTTTATAGACAATATGTGCATTTTAAAAAAGTGTAAAAATTACACTACTGCACATGGAAACTAAATTGAACCATATTTCATGTTGGCAGTGTGGAATGTGTGACATCTGCAGCTGATCCACTCCCCTTTTTAAAGCAGGTTTAGACCTGCTGTAACTCTAAATGGAGGAAGTTTTCACTGGGCGAGTAGGATTCATTTCAACAATTTAAATTTATTGGTTTGTTAAGGCAAACTGAAAATACATGCATGCTCACAAACAGGGATCACAGGGATCTCATTATTGAATAGACTGACTCTGAGACCTTTTTATACTGAGCCAAGCATTGTCATGCAACAAGAGAGTGAGAGCGTCCACTACTATAAATATTTAAGTACAAGTTTTAGGCTGACCTTTGCTTATAATAGTTAAAAACATAAAAAAAGGTTGATAAATTATTGGTGTGTTTGATTTTTTGGCATAAAAAAATTATAGATTTATGTGATTGTAGAGCTGCACAAATGGCCGCAACAGCCTATATTTGAGACCACTGATGTGCTTGGTTGCTCTAACTTTCCTTTCTGACCTCTAAAGCAGAAATGTTACACCTTGGCCTGATGTTTGGGGTGGGAAAATGGGAAACATGCTGCAATAACGGACCTTGAAAGTGAATCTGAGCTTTAAACCTAGCTATTTTTTATATCTTTCATAGCACTCATGGTTGCCGATTACTTGACAAACTGGAAGAGCAATGTGTTTTTAGTCAAAGAGTTACTCTTGTCCCTGCCTAATGTTTTGTCGTCAGGAGCTCTCGTCTATGTTGTGCAACCTTTATATCTGCATATTTTTAGTGCTTTTACCGTTGATTGTATTTTCAGTGCTTTTATTATTATATATTTTTTAGAAATGTTATATGCCATATGTTATACTATGAAGTGTCCCTGTCAAATGATTTTTTTTAAGATGTAGTAATCCAAAAGATTTTTTAAAGTTAAAGTTACACAACCTTGTCTCGATAAAATCAGTTCATGTTGTGCTTCAAATAAATAACATGGTTTAGCAAGACTTCTTGGCAACACAAATACAACTCAAGTAAATCATTTTTGACACATCCATTTTTATTAAAACAAAATATCATCTTGTGTTATTTTTCAGAATCCTGAATGGCACCATTTACAGGCATACTCATGGTATAGGTAACAATGCAATATTTTTGATAGAATTTCATTAATACAATTTATGATTTATGAGCCAAATTGTCATCTTGCTCCAATCAGCCCTTTCTAAACTGTAAAGCATAATAAAAATACTTCCTTTGCATTCATTTACTTAGTATTACAGATAGATCTTTCCCATAAGCATCAACCTCAATTTAGTATCAAACATGGCAGCGTGGAAAACAGGCAGAGGTGGACATTCTGGACAGGATCCCTAATTGGACGTAGAGCAGTGCAGGACCTAAAAAGACGGGGTCTCATGTCAGGTGCATTTCACTTCTTTTCCTCTTTCGTCTCTTTCTTCTCTTGCTCAATATCTGTGGGGGTCACAAGAGAGACAGAGATGAAGTGATTAATTTATAAATGAGTCCAAAGATCAAATATTTGTCTTAACTGCTGTCAGGACAAGAAAATAAACTAATACAGCTCTCAACATTATTATCTTATATTAATTAATTTTAAGAAGACTCATCACAATGTACAATTGTATACACATGGAAGTTGCTCAGTACAACTACAGTCTGCTCTCCACTTGAGCAGGATTAAACTTTTCACTTCCCATTAATAAAGAGGAAGAAAGTGTTATTACGAACGTCAAAAGTTACATAGCCTGATTTTGATGCTTGAAATTTATGTACAAACTGGACAGTAAAAGAACAATGTTGTGCTAAAGTAATGTTCAACATGGGGCTTTCCTTCCAACGCAACAAAGCATAACTCCCTCGAGGAAATCCACGCTCATAACAAACAGACATGCATAAGTTGTTGCACATTGTCTCTGTCTGCGAATACAATGGTGCCACCCCACTGACATATCAGTCAGGGCACACTTGATGCTGGTGCATGTCACACCATATGTTTAAAAAAGATGTGAGTGGTGTTATGCATTTCCTCTGGACAGGGTGGCGTTAAACAGAACAAGGGGACCTCTCAGGTAGTTGGGTGTATACCTGTATTATAATCAGCAACACAATGTTTGCAGTTGCCTTTCATAATGATAGACAGGGAGGAGTTGAACTACCCAGACAAGGAGCTGAGGAACTGAAACCTGGATCAAGGGTGAACGAGATTATTTTTTATTTTTATGTTGGGAGCTCACTACTTTTAACTAAAAAAAAACAAAAAAAACAACATACCATCCGCGGTTGGCTTATACTGTTTTTCATCTGTTTTAGTCTTCTTCAGGCTGCTCCTGTTGAAGTTCTCCACCTCACCCTTGACTGGGTTGTCGCCCATTTTGGAAGATTTCTAAGAGAGAAAAGTGGGAGAGAGTGAAAGAGAGTGAGAGAGAGAGAGAGAACATTGCAATTCAAATCAAAAACAGATTTTGACTATTAACAAGGCCTGAGAAAATGTTACAAGAATGCATGAGAACACATGATCCCATTTATCCGTGCCATCACATGGACATGCTCGTACAGGTCAAACAGAGCCACGCCACAGTTTAAACAAGACAGACCTGGAGTGCTGGAGTTATGCAAGTCACAAGACTCAACATGTACATATATTTTACAGTTTGTTCACAATGAACAAACAGCAAGAATGTGGTGTCATGTTACACTGCACTGTTATTTACAGGTATTCAGTTCCATGAGAGTGCAGACAGGTATTAAATGTACTTATACTCTGATCTGCATTTATGTGTGGTCATTTAAGAGACTATGCACAACAGGGCCAAAGAATCCACTAGCAAATTCAGTTTCGTGGTGTAAGTGCGTCTGCGTGGCGAAAAAAAAAATGTGACCACAACATTTACTCTAGGGATTATAAACCATGTTCTCTGCACAATCTCTGCTGCTAAAGAAATTCAACGCGGAGCTTGGTATAGCAATCAATATCATACCTTCCTTAACTACATATGAGACAGTCTGTGTTTTAAGGGGCTGCACAGTTTTATACCCTATTCAACATCACAGTGATAAGGGTGTGACGGTGTGTGAGGTTGTGAAGACTAGCCACAGGACGGATTATGACAAGTTTGCGTGGGGGAAAAAACCCCAGAAGCAACATTAAGTAATGATCAGGTCGCACAGTGAAACAGAGGAATGCGTCGCTGCCAGGTATCCACACACACACACACCACATAGTATAACAAAGTGAGCGGAGCAGCCTGTTTTGCACTCTTCCTATAAATACAGTTTCTAAACATTAATCGTGATGTTTGCATCTCATTGCATGCTAATGTTTGAGTGTTTATTGAATGCACGAGTTGATAAAAAAAAAAAAGAGACACAGTTCTAAATAATCTTACCTGGTGCACGGGTGCAGAGTAACAACGTCCTGTACAGGTGAGATGCGTCTGCGTATAATCCGTGCAAAACCAACGCTTTAAATAGAGTCAACACGCCCTTTGGCACGCCAACACGGATACGGATGCTGTGGCTCTCATTGGTTCCCAGAGATCAGAGAAAGACTTTTAATTGGACACGTTTGATGGCTGACTTCCTCGAAATATTACAGTGTACTTTTTGGGCATAGCTGCACGGTCTTGCCACAGAGTGTTGTAATAATTTGAATAATTTGTCCTTGTCTGTACCTGCGTGGAAGAATGTAGCCCACGGCTTCAGTGCGGTTGATGCGTCAACACACCACTGCAGCTGATGTGGATGATTTCATGTTTTTTTTAAACTGTTAACATAGTGCCATCTAGTGGCTAATTATGACATGACAATAGCTTGAAAATAAATCCACTAGAAAACATGAAGTAAATTAAAGAAACTATTGTAATGCACGTCTGATAACATTAATTTCTCAATGCACTCTGAGAGGAAAAAAGGTGTATTCCGCAATTATTATTATTATAGTTATTTAATTGTTGGTTTCACAGGTTTTCTCACAGTCAAACAGATACAGTTTTATTAAAAAGGCTACATTGTAAATAACAACCTTCAGGCGTCAGGGCAGCCAGAGCTGGTCCCATACACACACACACACACACACACAGACAGGCTACACCCTGGATGAGCTGACAGTGCATTACAGTGTTATATAACAATTTAGTTTATGATTAAGTTAACCTGTGTTTATGAACACATTCTGATATGGGGATAACATGCAAACTCCATGCAAATCCTTGCACCTTCTTTCTCTTTCATTTAAGGTAATACAGGCGAAAAATGCATGAGACAGAGAACATTACAGTGTTTGATAATTAAGTAGTACCATGATGATGAGTAAACTGACTTTGATGAGTAAAAATGGACCCTTTAGTATATTAAAAATACAAGGCACCTATGATTGACTTGCATCATATTTATACTGCACAAGCTACCAGTGTTGTAGTACTCAAGATTGGTCTTCGTCTCAAGACCGGTCCCCAGAATACTTTTGAAAGTCTCTGCCTTGTATCAGAATCTACTGCAGTTTTACTCTGGCTTGTCTGAGTCTCAGACAAAGAGGACTGGATTTTATTTCAAGACCGGTCAAGACCACAATTATATATCAATATCAAGACCGCTGGATATCTCCAGTGTTTCCCATTAATCACCTAATAATATCTAATTTATCCCGCCACTTTCATAATGAACTGAAAATACATACTGGGTAAAACAAGTCACGATGGAAGCAACTGGGAGATATTTCAAAAAGTTGTTCTACAGTCTGAAGTTATAGGGCAAACATCTGTGTGGCACTGAAAACTAAAAAAAAAGGAAAGTAGAGTTCAGGCTGAGGTTTAACCATAAGACCATGAGCCAATAGCTGCAAAGTTCCTTCCAACAAATCAAACTTAGTATTAAAGCAGCATTTTAAAAAAACGAATGTGAACTAGTTCAGTTTTGGGAAGGTGATCAATAAAGTTGTTTGTGAGTAAACACAAAAATAAGATGGAGTATTAAGTAAAATCAAAATGTTGAAATAAGAAAAACCTATTAGAATTAAAAAGACTGGTCTTGACCCATCAAAATCTTGGTTTTGTCCTGATCTTGATACACAGTGGTATGGTCTTGACCTGGTCTCAGTATAGGTGGTCTTGGTCGGTTTAGGTGATCTTGACTAAACACTGCAAGCTACTTTGGTACATAATACTTGCCCACCAGCTCAGAGACTGGGGTCTAAGTCCTGGCAGTGATGCCTTCAACTTGCTTGTGCCTTCTGATGCACAAATGTTTGAATGAGGTGATAGATCATGGTCTGTGGTGGCTGCACTTGAGCCCCTTGTTTGCTGATGAATGTGTATAAAAAGACCAACATGGTTGTTTACTCACCAGGAATATGGTGAGACTTAAAGATGAGGAATAGGGTTGAGTTATATAGAATACAGCAACAACAACACAAGTCACAAAAATACAAAAAAAATGTCAAAAAATCTATGTAAAATAATTTCACATGCTGTTTTCTAAATAAAAATATGTTATTAATGTTGTCTCTTCACCCTGAACTTTTCTGCTGCCTGTCATAGATAGCAGTCGTGATTCCCCATGTAATGCATGATCTCAAAATAACCAGAGAACCTCCTCGGTACAGGAGAGCCACACTCCGCTGCCGAGATTGCCACAGCACCCTCCAGCAAGCCATGACCCCTTTGACCTCCCATCCCACCTGTGCCTGCATGTTTGCCACGAGCACAGACAGCGGGTAAAGAGCCAGGCTGATTGCCATGGAGGTCATCGTTCCTGAGATGAAGGAGGAGATCATTGGAGAGAGCCCCTGTCCCGCCACGACAGCACACATTGGCCCCTTCAAGCCAAAGTAGAGAGAGCTGCCAAGAGCGTTGCGGGCTGTGACGGGCAAGAAAGCTCTGTAGTATCCTAAGGCCAGCCTCTGGTCCTTTAGCCTAACAAGAACGCTCTTCAGGGTGGGAAGATGGGGGTCATTTTTGCCGTTTTGCAACACATTCTGGACGCGCTCGAAGGGGGTGAAAATCACAGCTTCTACTATACCCGCACCAAACCCTGCCAGAGCAGGCAGGGCAGCGGTGGAGATGACATTTTGGGATGAATGGGAGAGCTGGAGGAGGAGGGTGTCCTGCAGGCCAAAGAGCAATGTGCCATTCAGTGTCCTCATCAGCAATGGTGGGGCCACGCCCCTGTAGAGCTTTGCAGGTCCCTCTTTGTAGAGCTGTCCCACTGCCTGGTGAACTGGGGTGTTGTGGATTTGTTGACGAAAAACAGTTTTGTAGACAGGAAACACAATGAGGGTAGGGAGGGTCGATAACAAGCTGGAGGTTCCTCCATGCAAGTAGCTCTGGAAACGAACTATTGAGTCCTTAAGGCCCTCTTCATCTTGCTTATGGTCAGGATTTCCTGTCATGCTTGAGCTGGGTAAATATGACATCGTAAATTATTGTCAGTTAGTCTGATAGTGTCAGAACAATCATACTGAAAGCAAAAATAACAAGAACAGAAATGACACCAAAAGGCAGAGGGTAGAAACACACAGCAAAATGAATTAGGCTACACTTAAATAACTCGAATTATGATCTGTGATCACAAAAATTTAAGACAAATTAGAAATATATATATAACCTACTTACCCAGTCAGCAAAAACACTCAATGTAAAGCGTATCTTGTTTAATTGTTGGAAGTTGGAGGCAGCACAGGGGTCTATTTGTCTTCCTAATCTGCACGTGGAGAAGGGTTATTTGAGATAATTCGTCGAGTTACGATGGCAACACATTTTCTGCCCAGATACAAAATGAAACAATGAAATAAAAGTGTCAAACCTCCTCCAACGATGTGCAGCAACAGCAAGGTAACAGTCGACAAGATAATTAATCTGCCGGTGTCTGTGATTGGCCCGCCTCTTCGGTAATAACTATTGGCCAAGACGGTCTACGTCACGTGGGCGGTGATTGGTTATTTTACCTATCAATCAAAGTCTTTTCTTTGGCAGAATGGTGTGTTGTGAAAACAGGGTATTGCTTGTTATGTGTATATACTACTACAGTTATTATCCCAATGTCATGCAGGATTTTTCTTTAACTTACTGTGCCACAGGTTTAATAAATAAATATGAATTTTAATAGACTTTTAAAACGTTTAACTGTTCTATTATATCGTCTCTAATTTTCCACATCTACTGTAAATGCTGTTTCACTTCCTTTTCCTACACAGGCAGGAATGAAACGCTGATAAGGAAATGTTGAATTAAGAGTCTAAAAATGGAACAAGCCTTTAAAATACAGAACTGTGATACTCAATATGCATTTCAAAATGCACTGAAGCTAGTTTTGACTTGTGATAGTTCCATATTTATGTCCATCCTTTATTGAATTGCCTGTTTGCACCTTTTGATGTTGTGTTGCTGTGTTCACTCATCTTTGCAGGATGCAAATCCAGTGACAGTATCCCTGCACAGGTCATAACACCCCACTGATGGCCTCCACCCAGTAATTACAGATGGAAATAAGTTTTTAGCTTAATATGGTGCTATAAATGTATTTTATTCTATGATTGTATTTATTCTTGTTATATAAACAATATCACTGCCCTCTATCTGATCCAGCTTTATGTAACTTTAGGCCTTAAAAGCCTTTAGGTATGGCACATTAATGTCAGAAATAACAAACAAGCGTCAGGTGTAAGAGTTTGCGCATATTTAATTTTTATTATGAATGCATCCTCGGATAACTGGCGCATTCATCCTACTGAAAAAGTAAAACACAAAGATTTGAACATTGACATTTTCTTCCTTGAGACATACAAAAAGACCAAAATGAAAAAAAAAATAAAAATAAGCAGGTGAACATTTCTGACGGAAGCTCCAGCCTGCAGAGACCCCAAACTAAAAACCCGACAGCTTCTCTATAGAAAAGCCGTCAACGCAGAACCTCGAAGGGTAAACCCTGGACACTGGGCAAACAACACTCAATAAGGGCGCCTCAAGAGCTGAAAGAAACATCCCGAAATATTTTCTACAGCCTGATACAGTGGGGAAAATAAACAGCTAAATAGGAGTTGGGGAGTTGGACTGGAGGGAAAAAAATCATTTCATTTCAGTCTGTTGAGGCGCTCTTGGTTGAGTGGAGCTTCAGTGGCACTGTAAACTAGTTCAATACACATTCACTTAATTACTTGTCTTTGAAACAGAAGAGAAAAAGAGCAACAGCAAACTCATTCATGTTGTAACAGCTTTATATAGCAGATGCTTCTCTTAACCACCAGAACCCGCCAGAGATATATATATGAGCTCTATGACGACAGATTCAAACCACATCTTGGAGGTGAAATGGTCAGAAGAAACTATATGTTATGAAAGGGGAACAAGTTCACAGCGGATAAACACTTATTTACCCAAGTACAATAAATATGCTGGCCTAATTTGGTAGCTTGCGATTGCTTTGGTGCCCCAAACGTGAACGGACACTGCTCAAGAGGGTAGGGACTGAGTGGGGTCAGCATTAGTAACAGACACGACAGTTCATTCTCTTTCTTCCATGTTAGTTAGCAGAACAGCTTTGCTAATGGTTGTGTTTGGGTTCGGGGAAGTCCCTCTCTCGTCTTATTTGGTGTAACAGCACACAGTAGATGGTAGATTCCATTTGTTACAAGGGGACATGGCTGAACAGGTACGACACGGATTCGCCGTTGTGAGTTCTACGGATTGCCTCTGCGAGGATCATTGAGATGTCAATAACCTGGAGGGAGAGAAGACGGGATGTTGTGAATATAACTAAAGTGGATGAGTTGTTTATTGACAGAAAAATAATGACTGTTATTTCACTTTGGGCTCTGGGAACCTTTTTTTTTAACACTGTAAAGAAGGATAATGCTGTATCCAGACCTGTATTTTGGGACAATGCTTCATTTTCTCCTCCTGAGGGATTGTATTAGTGACCACCACAGCTTCAAAGCAAGCATTGTTGATGCGTGAGATAGCTGGGCCAGAGAAGATGCCATGGGTTAGGATGGCATACACCTTGGTGGCACCAGCAGAAATTAATCTAAAGAGGGAGAGGAACAGTATAATGCATTACACATCTCGACGTACCCGGTATATTCTGGAACAGAAGTCTTTTGTTATGCGGCACTTTTTCCAAATCCATTTACCGCAACAAGTAAATAAGGGACTTACTTGTCAGCAGCATGGCAGATTGTACCACATGTGTCAGCCATGTCATCGACTAGAATGGCAACCCGATCCGTCACATCTCCGACAAGTACCATGCGGTCCACCTCATTTGCCTTTTTCCTCTCCTTGTGGATAAGAGCAAAATCCACATTCAACCTGTCTGCTATTGAGGTGACCCTGCAAAGGGAAAATGTAATGTCCATGAGTTAGAGCTAGTGTCAGAGATAAGTAAAGCCAACACAAGTTTAATCCAAAGTAAATTTCAGAGGCGATATGATAAGGGTAAACTGTGCTCAAGGGTAGAAGACTTATGCCAAGTGGAACCAGCTCACCTCTTGGCTCCTCCTGCGTCAGGTGAGACAATGGTACAGTTTTTCCATTCAGGGATGTTCTCTTTAATCCATTTCAGCACAGCTGGCTCTGCATACAGGTTATCAACAGGAATATCAAAGAATCCCTGGAAAAAGATAATAAAGGTATATGGATTGAGTTCAAAAGAGTTGAAAATATATCTTCAGATATTGATATAAAATGTGAGACTATGACGGCTAAGGAATAATATGCACTTGTGTTTAGGTCTGCTTTGTGTTGCTCACCTGTATCTGTGAGGCGTGCAAGTCCATAGTGATTATGTGGTCCGCGCCTGACACCGACAGCATGTTGGCCACCAACTTGGCAGAGATGGGCGCACGGCTCTGCAATGAAAATAGATCTCTTCAGTCACATGGAATATGTGAACTGGCAAGCCATGGTTTGCTTCTAAAAATAACACTTAACCGAGAGCTTAGTCATTCAGTGAAATTATACTGCTAACATATTACAATCTTCGGGACTATAGATCTCATTACTTTACTTATATACCACAATATAACCACTAGTACATATGCTGGCTAAGCATGTTTTCAATTCTCACAGCCAAAGCAGTTTAAAAAAAGAGGAAGCGCAACTGCGACATGGCTCTCAATGTTAGAAAAATAAAACACAAGCTCATCACAAAATCCTGGATATCTAAAGTAGTCTCACATGACAATAATTAATAAAAAGTCTAAAAGCAAATAATATAAAAACAAAAAAAGTGCACAAAACATTACATTCATGCAATATTCATGAGTTTCATGAGGGTGAATCACATCGCACATAGCTGACAGCGGAGATGGGGAACTGCTGTTTATTCAGAACACAGGCAGGCTTCTTGTCATGATGCTGGATGGCAAATGGCATGACAGAAGTAATTAGACAGATGTCCCTCACCCCCACCTTGTCCTTCTTGTCTTGACGCGCGTACGGAAAGCAAGGGATGACAGCCGTGACCCTGGAGGCAGAGGCAATCTTGCAGGCGTTAATCATTATGAGGAGCTCCATCAAATTGTCATTGATCTCCCCACAGCCACTCTGGACGATGTAGACGTCTTCTCCACGGACGCTCTCCCCTATCTCCACACTGCCGAGAGCCGGGAGGTGACAAAAACAAACATCAGTGAGTGCTTCTGTGTTAACACACCTTGACAGGCAGGAGATATATGAGACAGGGTAAACAATGTGATGAGAGCTGAGCAATAAGGGTTAAACTGAGAGAGAGGAGGGATGGGATGGGAGGGAGGCATGCTGAGTCAGAAAATGTCCTAATATGATGTGTCACATGACTTCATTTCAGATAATGTAGCTTTCCTCTGAGAATGACCAGACAGCTTGTTTGGATAGCATGAGTTCTCAGACATGTGTTGGGACTACAAGTTCCCAACAGCATTGCGCGGCAAATTCATCGTGACACCACGTTTCTAATATGTCGCTAGGCTACAACATTTGCGTACACAGGGAGGTTTTTGCCTCTTTTTTTTTTTTTTTTTTTAAAGTAGCCACAGCAATTTTTTTTTTTTTTTAAAGTAGCCACAGCAACAACTCACCACGTTTCTTGGTTGCTGAATTTCTTGGTCACAACCTTCCCGAGCTCCAGACCCAGGCGGTCTGCTATTTTCTGAGACAGGTCCGGATGCGAGCTACCGCTGAATATTTTAATATTCGGCATTTTTTTGCGGTCCAGGGCGTCGTTTAGTCCGAGCAGGGCAGCGGCTGTCGAGTCAGAGGCAAGCCGAAGAGTCCAAGACGACGAGTGGGAAAACTGATCAACAACAGCTTGACGAGCTACTCTTCGCGAGCTAAAGTGTGTTACCCTACCTATCCACCATTATGTCCCACACATCACGCGTGCGACTCTTCGTCCCGGGGGGTGGGGGCGCGCACGCTTTCACTTACGTCCTGCCGCGGTTACGTCATTCTGAGCTGGGAAGAGACAGGGCGCGGGAGCGAGCAAGGTACATAACCTCATAACTATCAATGAAATGAGCGCTGCTGTGTGTTATACCTGCCTCTTGTCCTTAAGTTTGACATCCTGTTGCCTCAAATATATAAAATATTGGTAGGTGAGGTGACATTTATGTTGTTAAATCATTAACATGTGTGCTCTAAACCTCAATATTGATTGTGACTCTTATAGAAATGTGGTCTCCTAGAATATTCACCACATTTCCTGACACATGGAGAGGACCGCATTTCATATATAGCCACATTGGTTTCATTTCTACAACATATCCACACTCTAGACTCAAAGGTAGCAAAAAAAAAAAAACCCTGCACATTCCCCTTGTCATTAAATCTAAATATAACTTTCCCATTTTGGCAGAGAGAGAGAGAGAGATTGCTGGCATGTGTCTGGCACTTCTCCCCTTCAGGACCCCAGAGACAACAGGGCGAGCTAGGTGCTTCACAATACAGTCTGTAAAAGATACGTAAGTATATGAGAAATGTCACAGCAGGAAATACACAGGTGTCAGTAACATTAACAATGGCCTGTTCAAGTGTCAGGTAAACTATGACAGTGTGACACAGTACTAGGAGACCGAAACTGAAGCAGCTAAATGTAGTTCACTTTATGTCACACCTGCGCTTTTCCTACTGTGACATCCCAAAATACCTGCAGTGAATCAGGCCTTTTAACTATGACAGTGGCATATTCCTGTATGTTTAGGTTGGACTGGTGTGTACGATCACGAGTGTTATAGATTTCTAACACACAGTTGTATTTTTACGGGATTATCTTTCTTGTTGCTAGTTTTACATATGAATATATTCTTATTGTGTTTTTTTTTTTTTGGAAAAGAGGCTTCCCCGAGGCTTATTTTCAACCCGCTCATCAAATTCTTACCTATAATATGAATAACACAGACAAACCTGGCGTAAATGTCAACAACACAAAGACACTTTACTGTCAATGGTTGGTGTTGTGTCAAGTCAATGAGATTTGCACTGTTGAGTCAACAGCAGTTTTTTGTAAATGAATGAAGCAATCACAGCAGCAAGAACCTGCTGGCAGCAGCAAGAGAGAGACGTTTCCAGATAATTTATCTTTCACGCGACGTCATTTGTTTAAAGGCATTCTGATGGACACCCCTGTCACTACTGCAAGTTTACTGCATGCAATGTCATTTCCAAATTCTCTGAAAGAGTTTATATAATATACTTTATTGCTCTTAAAACATGAGTTAACTTTGTACACAGACAGAAGACCACAGTGACGACAAGATCATTGACAGTAAATAAAGACAGGAATGAATAGGTGCACATAAAGAAACAATGGATTAAGCCATGGCGGGCTCATCGTGTGAATGAAACACAGACAAATCCACACAGTTTAGCAAAGGAACGGAACAATGACAACCACAGAAAATGTATATCATAATGTTAAAATGTTCAAGTGCTGATGAGAGAACATTGTCTGATATTTTTGTTTATAAAAATAAACATGTCCCATGCTTTACACTCGTAATATACTCATTAAAATATATGTTTTGCTATTAGTCTCTATGTTACATTACTACTATAAATAATTACCTTACAGACATGTTTTATCTTTTCCTTTTTACAAAATAGTGAAGAGTTTGGATAAATCTTAATGTTACAAGTAATGTTTTAAAAGTGTTTCTTATTCTCTCAAATATTTTATCTTGCTATTTACATTAACAGTGTAGAATAGTACATTTCCATACTGAATATCATTTGCAAAACATTAACATATTGCCACAGTGGCCTTTCATTTTTGCCTGTTTTCCACTTTAGACCTGGAAAATGATCTGCACAAACAGTATTATCACCTTCAATGGTCAAAGTATCTGCCCTGAAAGTCTCATTCGTAAGGGAAAAACATGCAGTACAGTGAAAGAGAAAACACTGCATATGGTTATGGAAAATGCCACATCAACAGCAAGAGACAAGCTGTTAAAAAAACGTGCCTGTGAACACCACAAGTGTGTCCTGAAACCAAGGAAACAAGTGCAACATAGCTGATATCCTGCTTCCTGTTTTAAAGGTCATACTCAGAGTAAAATTAAAAGTATCAAATGTGGATTGTATTGTTAAATTGATGAGTATAACTTTTTCCTACAAATACAATAATAATGAATAACTGATAATTAAAATATAAATTAAATTAACAAAAAGAGATAAGTGGCTCAAATTTACAGCAGTACTAAGACACATAACAACAAACATATTTTTTATAATAATAATAATAATTTTAATTCCATTTTAAATGCATTTATCTATAATGTTTGTCAAATACTGAACATTTGCAACTTTCTTTGGAACCACAATATGTCCTCTGTATGGAATTCAGAATAGTTAAATACCTTGACTCAGATGTCAACTCTGGATTTTTACACCATATACAGTACTTTATAAACATTCGATTAACATTGGTGATGCATTTTGTGCAAGAAACAGCAATATGCCTTTAATATTGTGGAAGCTCAGTTGTCACTATTAATTTGGTTTCACAGCACTTTCTTTTAACAGTATGTCCAATATACATGTTAGGCCAGCACAACTATAAAGCCTCTCTCATTAATTTCCAAGAACAACAAGAGGATGAGACACAAAGAAGATTTCAGACAGGAAACAGATGTGTTAGTTTTATTAAAATACATAGAAAACTACTTTGTGTGTTTCTTATATATTCGCTAGATTGCACAATGTATAACAGCACATAGAAAGCAAATTTGTTTATACTGTATCTGAAAACCTGAATAAAAACAAAGGATCTTTTGAAACGGGTAAGCTTTAGCTTTGAGGAGATGAATTATGAATTATGTAAAACTGGTGGTGTGGACTCGAGAGTTTTTCAGCAGCAGAGTGAATAAAAAACACTTAATCAAACATTAAAAGATACATTTCACCTTCAGAGCTAACTTCAGAGGTTGTGCAAAATTCTAGTGATAAGCTTACTCACTTGCAAGTGGATGACTATATTTAAAACTATGATTCACGACAAGTGAGATGCAAGTGATCCATGGATCAGGTGATGGTGTAAAATACACTCTGTGCGTAAAGTACAGTGTGGGTATGTATTCCTTCTTTACAGCCGAGTGAGGTAACAACACTCATTACTGTATAGTGGTTAAGACGATGACTTGGGTCTCTGCTACATTGTCTGCCCCAAGCAGGTGTGTTTCATACCTGCATTGTTATAGTGAGAGAATGGGCCTCTGTCAGTTGGTAAAGTTTAAAATGTCATACTTGTCTTTCAGTGGTTTTCATTTTCCAACACTGTCACTTACATTTTCACTCTTGTATCAGTACGCCGGACATTGTCAACATAGCCAACAGAGATCTCCATTTTGCATTACAACAGTTAGAAAATTCAACAAACACACACATCACCATCTAACCAACCAGCGCTTTGGACTACGCAATTAACAGAAGTCGCTACGTGACGAGATCTCTGAAATATTTTTGTCCAGAGCATACATTTATTTCTGATGATTTATTATAATCTTTATAGTTCTCTTAACTCAATACATTTCAAATATATTCTTCACTTTTTTCTTCACAAAACTTTATATTATTTGCTAAGTAGACACAACTCAAATATACATTACATATAAAATATTATATTATAATGACTTGACTGTATATTGTGAATATTGATATGAGGTGATTAGCCCTGTATCACCCAGTCTGTTATAGGGTTCATATTCCATTGTGCATTAGTTTGGTGTATCTTTATATTTCAAAACAAGATCCACGAGGCTACCTCAGGGCCTGTAAACATGGGATGGAACAGCTGCATTGCAATTTTTACTGAGGATGGTTCATTGCATGACTTGTAAAAAAATGTAAACAATAAACAAATAATGAATTTGGATAGAGAAGCCACCCACATTCTGGACTGATTTGATTACATCCCTGCCAGATTTATTCTTACTGGGCAGGCAGAGTTTTGATGGGTCGAGTGAGCGAGCTCATGTTATTGGTGTTGGAGGAAACTTGAGGGTTCATTGTCTTCGTTGGCAAGCTGCTTGAATGTCCCATTGATTCTTCTGCTGCACGCAGAAGCAAAGTATAGTTGATAGCTACTTCCTCAACTTTTCTCAACAGCTGCAGCCTTTGGGTTTCTGAACGAACCCCTCTAACCAATTTGATGAAGGTCTGAGTTAGTTCACACAACACTTGAAAGCTGGCTGTCACAACAGCAAGCATACGTGTTGGGCTTTTCTCTACACTTGCCACTCGCCGACAAGATGCTCTGAATTCTTTGAAGTGCACTGCCAGCTCCTGTTTGTACTCTGCAATCTGTGGGGGCTGAAGACGAGCCTCACCTTCAGCTTGTGGGCTATTAGCACACTGACGCAGGATAGCTAGCAACTCATTAGCATCCAACTGGGCATTCAGAAAGCCATCAGGCAAGCTGAAACTTTTACCCTGTAGAGCCTGTACCCGTGCCAGGCTCCCCTCCAGTGTACCACAGGCTCTCAGGTCAATCTCCTGTGTTTGTGGCTCCTCCTCTTCCTCTTCCTCCTCTTCTTCTCCACTGCAGTCCTCTGCATTAAGAACCTGGAGTGTTTTGCTTACTACAGGAAAGGTATGGGAATCCAACTCCATGCCTGGAAGGACCTGAAGGGGTATGGAGTATGAGAGCTCATCCTTCTCACTGCTTTCATCTGCTGCCTCACACTTTCTGTAGCAAAAACAGAATGAGCAGCATTTATCTTTGTCATCACTGTCTTCACTGGGCAGGGTCAGCAGCACCTCACCAGTCCCATCTTTGCTTTCACGCAGAAGCTCTTCTCCCTGAATGAAAAACACACCCTTTTTTCCCTTACCCTCTGCCTGGTGCGACTGAGTGTGGACAGGCTCAATTGGGGTGGGGAGCCTCAGCCCTGTTGCCCTCACTCTCTCCATCTCCTTCTCTAGACTCTTGGCTTTGGGCTTTACCTCAGCATACACAGGAGTGCTAGTGCTGTTATCCAGCTCTCCAATGCTGTAACACCTTTGAAGCTTCTTATATTGTGGAGCTCCCATGCAATCAGTTTGAGAAGTACAGGTGGGCAGGCAGGAACCGTGCTCCCCCCTTGGCTCTCTTGACTCTAGGCTGGTAGAGCGTATTCGTGTGGTCTTGATCTCTAAGGTTTGAGGTCTCCTTGTAGCACCTTGGGCGTGGGGGGCTTTGGAGACTGCTGGAGGGGTCTTCGAGATAGTTCTCTCTCTGCCTCTGTGTTGTGTCTCTGTTGTGGAGCCAACTGGTGTATCAGGTAGTCGCATACCCCTACACATTCGCTTACAGTCACAGCTGCGTCGTTGCTCTCTGGATATACCTGGTGCCTTTAGTACAGGGCTGGTACGTAGCTGGCAGGCACAAGGAGTGCCTGAGGGCACAGGTGAGGAACCCTGGGGCAGAAATTCGCCCTGGGATGACTTGGGTTTCAGTAGCTCCTCTAAGAACTCTAGCTCATACTGACGGACTTTCTGCAATTGAGCCCTTCGCTCATCTGTTTCTCTTCGCATTCTTGCTGGGAACGTAGCCGAAAGGAGGTTTCTAAAGCTCAAGAAAGGAGCACTACGCTGTGACTTTCCCTTACCACCGCCTTGCTTCTTTGCATCTCTAGCTGGGAGAGTGGAGACCTTATCTACAGAGAGGCTAGGTGTTGTTGGGTCATCTAAGATAGGTAAAGATTTTATGGAGCATTTCTGTGACTCAAGGTGGGATTTTCCCTGGGCACTTTCAACCTTGCTTTCAGCTGCTTCTTTTCTCTCTGCTTTTACAGGCAAACAAGGGGAGAACTTTGTTTGTATTTGAGGACTGGGTTTTGCCAAACAAGGATCTGCACCTACTCTTACTGCAGTTTCTTTGTTGTTAGCTAACTGGAGGCCTTTGGCCCGAAGACGCTCATCATCTGTGGGGGAGGAGGATTGAAACACTACTACCTTTTGAACTTGTGGGTCTTTTAGTCTTAGTTGAGGTCCAGGTTCCTGTTGCACTGGGCATGTGCAAAAAAGGTCGTCAACTGGCAGAAGTTCTGTAGAGCTTGAAGGCTTCATGGTCTCGCTAGAGGCAGTCTTGGCATCTTGGCACATATTAGTGGGAGAAATCTTGGCGGAGGCAGTTCTGTCCACAGGCAGGAGGATAGGTAAGGCTTTGATGTTAGGGTCTGTATTCAGAGGTTCTTTTGTCATGCCCTTTATACCATCAGATAGATTTTGACTCAGTGTCTCACCAGTAGAATTTGATAACTTCTGATCTTTACTGACTTTAACTGTTAATGAAGCATCAAACATTTTAAGTTCTTCAGGTGACTTAGTAGTGGGATCAGGGGCATTTGCTTTGGTGGACTCAGAGTTTGCTTTCAGTTCTGCTTTCTGTTCAGTCTGAGTACTGTCTTGATTGCCCCCTTGCTCTGTCACAACACTGAGCACTGCAGAGTCTTGACTGGGACTTACTTTAAAGGGAACAGTCTTGCTAAGGATTACTTGCTTGGGTGGACAGCCAGCACGAATCTGACCCACAGAGAAGGCCCCAGTTCCTATGGTCTTTGCAGTGCAGCCAGGGATAGCCAGGGGAAAGTCACGGCGGCAGAGGATACGTTCCTTGTTGATATGATGAGCAAGCAGGTAGGCCTGGTTTTGGTTCTGTTTCATTGCCGACACCATCTCAGAAACATCTGTCAATTCAGAAGAGTTGGTCTCATGGCCTGAATCCAGTGATGACTCAGGTGTAATGGCAGCTAAGACAATCAGCCCTGAGGAGGAGAATAAAGCACACTGTTACGATAATCAAGAAACAACAAATATTCAAAAGATAGAAATATTAAAAGTTTATATTTGTGTTTTGCTGTAGTTATCAAACTAGAACATTCCACTCCAGTAGATTCATCTTGAGTGGATGGAATAGTTTTATTTTGTTTTAAGAAAAGTTCCTTCAGGATCATATAACCCTTTTTTAGACTGTGAACTATGCACCTGTGACCTCACCCACTGGAAGAAAAAAAAAACATAGCCTTTGCATACAGATGTATACACGTACTTTAGAAATATGCAAAGATTAGCATCATTTCTACACTGACTATCGTTACAAAAACTAAAATTTCATTGGTCAATTTGCCATTTACAAAAGGATTATTTTTAATAACAGGCTTGTTGTTAACCACAAATAACTTTTTTTGTGTAATATTAACAGCTATTGTTGCTTCTTCATTTATGTAAAACCATGGTCCATAATATAAAATAACATTATCAGCTTGATAATAGTATTTTAGTTTGGGTGATCAATTTGTTCACACTGAATCTGGTAAGAGTTTTTGAACCTTCTACCCTAATTATTTGTTATTTTTGCAGTTACATGTATATACACATGTATTACTACTGTAAAATTAAGAAATTACAGGATTTACTTGCAATTCTAGTAAGACTTAGTAATGATGCACTGCAAATGTACTGTGTAATATTTACTTAAAAAATAACATTAAATTGAATCAGTATTAGTGTTAATTTTTTGTGTGAGATGTGGGCCGTGGCATGACTGAGGCTGTTGACCTGCAGTCTGTGTTGGCTGTTGCGGGTGATGGGGGTAGTCCTCTGAGGCTGCCAAAGCCTCTAGTGCCTGTAAGGTGGACACCAGAGCATCATCAAGCTCCTGGGCATGATCTCGGACTGTTCTCGTGGCAACATTATCAATCAGTGTCACAGGTACATCTTCCTTGGCTTGGGCCAGCTTCCCAGATGCAACCCCAGGGCTGGCACTGGCTCGAACTTTCCTCCCTCTTTTTGTGTCATCCTCATCTGAACTGTTGTCCCTGAAACCAGGTGGTGGGGCAGCAATAGCAGGTGGTGGTGGTTGCAGCTTCTCTCCTCCACCATCTGCCTCATCCTCATCTTCATTTCCTGGAGGCGGTAGGGCCATGAGGTCAACAGCGCCTCCATCTCGGGAGGCACAAGCACTGGAGCAATGTTTGCCCGAGCTGCCACTACTGCTCAATGCTGTCGTAAGACCCTCTGCCCTGTGTCTGGCTTTGCAGGAGTCACAGAAGTATCTTGTGGTTTTCTGGGACTGGCCCATTGTTTGAGCTCGGATTCGGAATCCTGCATTCTCCACTGCTGGGCTCTCCAAAACCCCAGCTATTTCTTCTGTACTCTGCTGGGTGGGGTCTGACTTGGTGCGGGGCCGCCCAGGGGGCTCCTGGGAAATAAAGTTCTCATTAATGTCGAGTTCAGCTTCGGCACGTATTTGGAGCTCTTGAAATTGTTGTTGTTCTCGAAGGTGGACATGACACAGGCCTAGATGCTGAGGCTCTGCCGGAACTAGGGCTCTTGCAGACCCTGACTCCCTGTGTAAGCTTTCCCTCTCGTCTCCTCGCCGCCCTCCACTTGGCAAGCCGGTTACCCCAGAACGTGGGTGGGCATGGTGGGAGCTTCTGTAATCTGAGGATAGAATTGTCAGAGCAGTGGAGAGTTTGAGGTGTTAAGGACTAGTGGGGATAGAGAAGCTCCTGATGGGAAAGCAGAGGCGACAGCTGGTGGTCACATGGGGATTATTTGTTATTTCAGAGATGGATGTTGAAAGTTGAAGTTTGTTTGAGGTTGGATGGTTAAATTCTGGTGGAATGTAATGGTATGATGATCCTTCTTTTATGTGCACTACATGTTGAGACAGCAAATGGCAGGGGATCTTTATATGTTTGAACAATAAATGTGTATGAATATAGCAGAAAGTACAACTCACTGTTAAAATCCATAATGTTATTATAAGAAACATGGAGTATCCCATTCCAATGAGTAAAGATTGAGATGAGAGAACAGACAGTAGAGGGCGCCATGGGATGGTAGTTCCAGGATAACCTGGTTACCACAGGGTAATGGTTTCAGCCAATGAAGAAGCAGCTCAATGTCCATGTAGACTGAACATTTAATGAAGATTGCCAAATATTGCCTGACATGCAGTCTAATATGATGTTGAAAGAAATATACTGTATACTACTATACATGTTTGATATGAATTTTTCTATAAATCTTAAACATATTGCCTAATCATACCATGTTTTAAAAGTCAAGAAGACTTCTAACATACCTGCCTTGGTCAGCTGAGACTGACCAGGGGCCCGGAAGTAGATGGTCCGTTTCGGGTCTACAAACAGCTTGTAGTAGCCAGAGATGAGGCATGCAAAGTTACTGGCATCAGGCCATTCCATGAGTAGGACCAAAGGCTGCAGAGGGTTGTAGGGAGGGGAATTAGGAGACTATTTAGGGGACAGGCAATAAGCATTGCCTGCTCATTTTGTAATGACCTCATGAATTTTAAAAATGTATGAAACTGTTAAAAGTTTTTGTCCTCAATAAGTTTATTAATTGCAAAGTTAAACTGGAAAATATATTCATATTTAACCTGTTGCAAAATTATATGTCATTATTGATATATTTAATTGTATGTATATTTAATGTCGCATTACCTTGGCCTCATGGATTGTCACCTCCACACGAGCCACTCCTTGGGTCTCTCGGTAGAGCTGGATCTTGGCAACCCTACTGAACTCAGCCAGAACTGTTGTGAGGTTGTTTTTCAGGTCAATCACATGGCTAATGCCATGTCGAGGACCTACCAGTAGTGTTGTAGCTGATTGTTTGTCATCCTGTATAAGAACACAGCAGGTTTATGACTATAAACTATAAATACTGTTTAGGCAGTTTCTTTTAAATGTTAAATCAGTACCCCGAAAAAGTATTCTCCCTTTGTGACTACATACACATCTTCAAAGAAATAAGGAAAATAAACGAAGCAAGGCATTAAGTAGGAGATACACATGTATACATGTATAAACAGAAAGATAAAATATAAAAAATATATTACCAGTCCAACAGTGTGGAACAGTATTCCGCCAAAAGGTGGGAGGTCGTTGAGTACACGCATGTATTGCAGCTTTCCTTGGAGAGGAGGGACCTGTCAACAGAATGATTAACAACAAACACTCATTTTTGAAAGAGGAATCCTCCTACAGCGCTTCCTAAGTCCTCCTGGGGTCACTGTTGAGCCACAGATGTTGATCATAAAGTCTTATGCAACAGTTACATCTATAGGGATGAAGGCCTTGTTCTAAGATAAATAAATGACTAGTTATCAAGCAGACAGAACCATTGAATACAATAAATTAAAATCTTCTCTAAAGAGACAGCAACGTGTTAAGATTGAAATGTTAATAGTAATCAAAAATATGGCAGTTTGGCAAGAGGTATTTTTGTAGTGCCAGTGTTTATAAATGTGGCATATTGGATTGTGACCAAAGGCAGCAAAATCATCCGTTTCAGTCACCGAAACGGTTACAATTTACAAATAGTGTCAAAATATTTTATATGGAGAAACCTTGTTGCCCGATGGTGGTGGGTGCTGGTAGGTCTTCAGCAACTGAGACAGGCTCTTACAGACATTCTTCTCCTTGACTGTTGGAAGCAGAGTGAGGGGAAGGAAAGGCTCTAGTCCCCACTCTTTTCTGTGAGAGACAGCAAAGGAAAAGTTGGCAGAGGTATACACAGAAGAGAAAAACAACAGTGGAGTAGTTACTGAAATCCAGAGACGATGTCCCAACAGACAAGACAAAAGAGTTTCATCCCAAGGGAAGAGTGAGCACACAATGAGCTTTTCCCCTACAACTCCTAGCTTGACATGGCCACCCTGAGGCTATTACAAGCACAGTAGGTCTGTTCTGCTTCTGTGGTTGTGATGGCAGAAGCTAATTACTTGCTAGGTTGAGATTTTGAAGAATAAATGAGCAAATTGGGGGGGGGGAGATGTAATTTCACAAAGCAGTGGATTTCTTTGTCTCATAACGACCTAGAGAAAATGATCCTTGAGTAATTGTGACTGTTTAATACCACTGGGATTAATTATTAATCATTTGGACATTACTGAATGAACAAACTTCAGCGTGGGACTTACTGGTATATGCTACACCGAATTGTAAATGAGCTATGCCATATATTAGTTTTTTTGTCTATAATTTCTCATTAATTCATTAGAAAGCTAATTTAGTTTGTGGACTTACTCGACATGCTTGAGAGAGATCTTCTGATTGGGCCGTGCAGAGGACACAGTGATGTAGATATGGAGAGCAGCCAATCGTAACGTAATGTCAGATTTCCAGTCCATACCAAAGCGCTCTTTGATGACGTCATTGCGACTCTGTTAGGACATGATGAAATGTTTTCAAATTCACAAGGCTGTCAGATATCTGCAGTTAATGTGAAAGCATTTTTGGAGAGCTCACAATGGCACCGTTGTGTCTGAAGCCTTACTCCGGTGTATGCAAAATTAGTCAGTTTACCTTTGTCTAATACAAACAGTGAATAAAACTAGCTGCCTATTAGAACTTCTAATCAGTGGCTACCTCTTGGCATCCATGGCTCTTTGAGGAGAGAGCTTTCCAACAGTATCACGAGATTGAATGACACCTTTTAAAATCCCACTTTTAATCCAGCACTTTACCTGTATATAGAGGTACTCAAATGCGGCGGGGTCCCTTCTTAGCAGGTCTGCAGGGTCCTTGGGGAAGAAGCAGATGCGGAACAGACACTTCATCCCTTGGAAATATGTTCTGTGCACCACCTGAGAGAACACAACAGTATCAGTTAGATAACCAACTACATCTTTGGAAATAGTCACACATATCACTGTATCAATATATATCGATGAACAGGCTAGTCTGAGTGCATTCTAGATGCACTTGCAGGATGGTTGCAATGCTATAGTAAGTATCTACAGATTAAGTTTTGTCCAAGTGAGGAAACACTAAAACTGTGAGTATAAATGCAAATCACAGTTCTTTTCAGGTCTCATTTTAGTAATTTGTCATATTATATTTTGATACTAGCCCTGGGTTGCTGTAACTACTTTTATAAGGCTAATTCCACATACATATCCATTAATCAAAACACTTTTTTGCATGCATCTTATATCCATTTAGCTGTCTTCAATGTCCTACATGTGTCAGAGGCTGGTTGTCCTGCAGCAGATGCAGCCTCTGATTCTGGTCCAGACCACCTGCCTCCAGCACCAATGCAAAGTGCTCAATGTAGCGCAGTGAGAGGCGGTCCTGCAGGGAGGAGATCACATCCTGGAAGAAGAGAGATGGAAACAGATTAAAGCTTGAAATACATTTCCACAGTGAGAATACCTTCTATCACACACAAACTAAAAAATGATGTATGGAGGCTATTTTTCCCTCTGAATTTACTCCGTGTTTGGATAGGGTAGTTTGTCAAATTGATATCATTGAGATCTGTTTAGTCTATTTTCTTTGATATGATTTGCCATTTTGCGCTATGAAGAACTTCCATAGATATATACTTTATTCTGCATAGTGAGTGCATCCTATTTAAGAAAATAACATCTGCATGTCAGGATGTGCATTCCTTGTGTGCAGATCAGTATCTGAATGATGTACTGCTTTTTCTCATATCCTGTTACTAAAATGTACAGAGAAGACTGACTGAGGGAAAATTCACAATTTACCCTATCTCTCCGTGGGCTATGCCTGAGGTTTTCTTTGCCCCTTTAATGTATTAGAGGCAAAGGGATCCTGTTGTAGCGATACCATGATGATGTTACTGTAGTTTATCTGTGAGTCTCAGTATGGAGGCTCATTAAAGCTGTAAAGTACTGTATATACACTAATGGTTTGCTCTCCATAAACAACTTAATTGACACTCGTTGATGTAACCTAATCAGCTGCTGCCTCTGAAAAACAGGGATAAGCAGTTTCAACATTGACCTGTGTGGTTTGCATAAATGACGCCTGGGGAAGCTAAACAATCAACCGAGGACTCGATTGGAGCCTAAAATACTGCAGGAAAGCTTCTTTAGTTGACAGACAATCTAATGGGCATACAACTGGGCATCCTATTGTATCATTGATTTAATCTACGGTATTGTTTTATTGATCCAGGTCTTCTTATTATGCTGAAATTCTATTTAATTAGGCTGACAGCGGTGAGCTTCCTCCGTCTCCCCTTTAAAGTGCTGCTGTGGTTTTCTTTTCTCCCTCACTCTCCCTCCATGAGCAGAAGAGATATTTGTGAAATCTAATAGAGTCCATTTAATGAGTCTGCCCGGAGATGTCAGACTCATCTTAGAGGCTGACATACAGACAGACATGACCTCTGTCTGACTGAATCCATTCGTTGCCTTATGGACTTAAATGAAATTACTGAGAACTCCAAAAACTGATACGGTGAAGAAAGAAAATAAAGCTCTTTTTTTCATATTTATTTTCAATCATCAAAGTAATAACTAATACAAACTATGTATTAATGATTAGATAGGCTTAATGTTAAACCTATAATAGATGATTTTTTTTTGGTCACTTGGGGGCACTGCATCAATCTGTAAACACAATCATGGCATATTATCACTTTTTAAAGTTGTGTGTTGCACGGAGCAAAGTTATCATTCAGCTGTGTTTCTATTTATCTTACGCTCCTGGGAAATATATTTGGCTTCTTAGTTGCTAAACGCTCCGCTATGTTCACAAGTTAGTTGCTGACTTTCTCTGTCTGCTAGTTGGTGCGGAAAACAGATGCTGGAAAAGCCACTTATGAGACCAGTGAAAGTGAACAAAGGCAGTAAAGATGGCACTAAAATGCTGCATAGAGGGGAAATTGCAGAGTTAGGTGACAATTACCTGTGGGTTTTAGGAATGACCGTTACACTTTATTTGAGCCATTAATCCGTTATATGAAAATTTGTTATAGCTCCTTTAATTAAAAATGAAGATGTTGTTGAAATTCAGTTACTTTACACATCTGCACAGTTGTAGTGGATACATACCCTAACAGTGGTACGGCTATCAAACGTAAAGGACTTAATCTGTCCATTCTCCAAGAACACCTTCAACACATTTGGTATGAGTAGCAAGGAGTCGTCCTTGAGCATCGTCTGGGAGAGATTGAGGGAGAAAGAAGAGAAGAAAAGAAGATGGTATGTGTGAGAATGTGGCAAAGAGATAATCAGGAATTATTTGTACAGCACAAACACAGTCAGCTATAATGGTAGGTCCGCACTTTGTTATTGAGACAAAAAGAGGTAGTGAAAAGGGAGGAGGTCCTTTAGGAGGAGAGTTAAGACACAATGTCTTATGTGAACAATGCAGAGATACTTAAGTTGAACAGACAGAGGGAGTATCACTCTGCCTCGGGATGCCCACCCCATGCATTGTATCAGGATCAAAGAGGGGCTTATTCAATTTATCTGGTCTATCCATTCAATATGTATGCCACGCAAAGAAAATTGGATGGTGGGATGGAAAGTATTCACCACAGAGTTTTCGTGAGTGGAGGCATAAGAGGAGAGGCCTGATTCAAGGTTACTGCTTTTACTCCAAGCACTCTTTAGAAGAAAAGTTATGATACACAGTTGAAGTGATGGGACTCTCCCTTTCCTTTTTTTATTTTTTTTATATCTATCTTACTGAGGGGCTTTTTGAGAAAATGACTCAGTTCTCATTATGTGGTTTCAAAGAACCACAGTTGTGATCAGAGAGAAAGAAGTGACTAAAATAATAAAAGAGACATAGCTGTTTTAATGTGACAAGGATGCAGGGGGAAAACAACCTTGCGGTCCAAATGAAATTCTCTTTAGTTTTGGGCTCAAACAAAAGCAATCCTTATCTGTTTCCTGTATTCCTTTATTTTTTTTCATCTGATGTGATTTGTATAAGCGTATTACGGTAGGCAGACATTGCTCATGACAGCAAAGGGATGTGGATTTATTGCAACAGTATATCTCAGAAAATGCATTTAGTTGAAATGGAGGGCTGTGTCCACAGCAGATGCCCGGCAGTCTGTTTTTTTGGGTGAATTTAAGTATTCAGAAACATCAGCAAGCTGTTTTTCTTTGCAGATTGGAGGCCACAAAACCCTGAGTTATGAGTGAACAGATCTTTCTCCATACTGCAGCATTAAAGTGAGGGTGAACCAGTGAAGAGACACCACAGACAGGTTTAGCACTTCCCATTACAAGCCTTTGTTCTTGTTGGCTTGACTGAGCTGGAGTCGATTTGTCACATGCAGGGAAAGTGTTATAAGAGGAAAACTGCATCTCAATGCCATGGCCTTATCTCAACCCCCCTCTCTTTCTCCCAATAAACAGCAGGCTAGGTGGTCAACACTGATAAGCCTTCTGATGATCAATAACAGCTTGTGGTTCCTCATCACTGGAGACAGATTTAGAAACGTCTTTCCATGGGTTGGGGGTTCGTGGCTAGAACATTGATCATTACCAATCATAGCATCTCGCTCCCATCTCTGCTTTAACAGTGCTGTGTGTTCAGTCAGTTTTAAAATAATAAGTAAGAAACAGGGATGAAGATTAAATGATACAGAGAGGAGATCCACATCTTCTGCAGTATTGCTTTAGCCGTTAATGGATCTGAGGCTCTTTGCTGGTTTGTGGTAATATTTCTCACTTTAAGTCCTACTTTAGGTCTGATAATATAAACGTCTGGCTTGCCGTGATGTTGACCACTAGTACTGCCAGGTTGGAGTGGATGGTAAAATCATCTGTAATGAAAACTGAGCTTGAGCTGTCTGCCTAACACTCTGTGTTCTACCTCATTAAGTTCAGGTAAATGGAAAATAGAACATGAATTATGTTGTGTAATAAATGTTTTCTTTGGACCCTTTACTTACTTACTCTTACTTACTTTGCAATACCCTCTACCCTGAATCTATCTCAAAATAATATATTCCTCTAGACATAATACAATTGTTAAAATACAGCCACTTTGTATTTGTGAATAAAGAGCTTAATAAACTGTTATGATAGCTTTCAAAAAAGTGAACCAGGAACAGATGACATGTCTGTGGTGGGCTTGTACATCGCAGTATTTTTAACCCTCTCCATATTCTCTGCATATGGCAAAATACACCTCTGTGGTACAGATGAAAATTATCTTTTTGATGGAACTCTTTTGATCTTTGAAATCTCTGAAATAAAAAAAAAAAGACATATTAAAAGTTAGACATCCCTCCTTTTAGCAAAAATTATAATTACAATAGCTTCCCCCTTTTCTGACCTCCCTCACCCCCTGGTAATTAATTTATGCACAGTCTCTTTCCTCACACATATGCCACACAGCAGGTATTAATTGCACAGCATGTAATAATGTAATCCAAGCCACATCAGGGATATTTGTAGCTTGTAGATGTTGATTAGTCAGATAAGAAACTAGAGAATATGATAGCTCTGACACGTGAAACCAGATAAGATTGGTCGCAACCTTATTACAGTATTTCTAAAAATGCTGTGGCTGTTTTTTGAGATGTTTTAATGCCTGTGAAAATATGTTCAGAATTCAGATAAGTCTGGAAAGTAATTTATTCAAGGCCAAACCACTAGACCAAAGGCTCACACATACACACACAGCAGAGAAGCTCAGACTGTAATAAGAGGACGGAGAGCGGATACATGAAGCTTTTTGCAGCTGCTGATCAAACAAAAGAAAGGTTCAGACGGAGAGGGAGGGACAGGGCAACAGCATGTGTTTGTGCACACGTGTCACAGAGAGACACCACTAGTTGAACTTACTGAGTCTGGGTCGCTGATGGACACTTGCTCTGAAAAGCGCACTTTAGGCGGGTTGGTTCGCAGGCGGGCCTTTTTGGCTGCACTTATGAAGGCAGACTTAGGTGACTGAAGATGAGAAGAGAGAGAGAGAGACAGAAACTCTTAAATCAGCTTGAAAGAACAAACGTAAATGAGAGAAAAGCCCCTGTCACTGTGAGTACTAAAGAGATGTGTCTTGGAGAGCCGGTTAATGTTGCTGCAATGCGACAACTGAAAACCCACGTTCAACATGCAACCCACCTACTAAAAGTTTAAATATTTTTAAACGGTGGTGGTGGTGGTTGGTCTGAGCACAATAAATAATGTTCTTCAAACCAACACATCAGCTAAATCCTGTAGAACTACTGCATAAAAAAACCCAGGCAGAAAATCTATTCACATTTTCATATTATAATTTAATCTTCTAAAAATATCCAGTTCAGTAAATTGGTTACATATATTGTACATTTTCTCAACATGCACACAAAATGTATTTAATATGTCTCATGTAGATGTTTATGTGGCCACATGAGGCTGCTCTGAAAAAGAAATCATGTTGTGTAAGCATGGCCATGAATACTAATTTGCTGTATGTCTGCACTGTATTAGTGTGCGCTGTTACGACAAGAATACTGTGTGGTGTTTTTGTGTGATTCAGCGTGGCAGGAGAAGTGTAAAGAACTGATGAAGAGTAAGAGAAATCCTAAGGGAGAGGAACATGAAAGAGCGTGAGTGTCCCATTATACTACCTGATGGGGCTGCAGCACAGTGAGAACTATAGTGTCTTTGCAGCGTCTATGGAGAGACAACAGAGAGTGAAGTGGGTTAGATAACGCCACGGACAGCATGGTATTTGGAGAGCTTCTCCGAGTTTTTATCTGCCATTTCCTTGCTGCCCTTCAGCTGCAAAAGGACTGACTCATCCACAGGTTTGTGTTGATGTAACGCATCACCGGCATTAAGAAGAACCAGTTTGTTCCTTTTCATCCACCCCCTTTACCCATGTCCTCCTGCCCGTGTTGGTGGTCACCTGGCCTGTACCCTCCCCCTCCCTCTCCCTCCCTCCTGGGACAGTAAAGGATGTTACCTTACAAGGTCTATGACTCTCTCTCGGGGCGCGTCGCTCACCGTCTCCTCGTTAATGGCCAAGATCTGGTCTCCAGGGAGAAGCTTGCCAAAGGAAGGGCCGTCTGCAGATAAGACACACCGCCAGCATACAAAATCATATACATACAGTAAAGTGGAAAGTTTAATTTGATTCATCTTAGGATATACTTAAAGTGCCATCACTCTTCCTGTATGCTCTCTCTTTCTCCCATACACACACACACACACTAACCAGCAGAGACGGAGCGTACAATGACAGGCCTCTGGCTGCCTGCAATAAAGCCGAAGCCTTGAGTTGGGTGGCGCTGGATGGTGACCTGTCGAGCTGAGGCAGGACTTAGGGTACCACTGTCCATACCATCCTGGCTCTCCTCTAACATTGCAAAGCTGTAGAGCACACACACACACACAGACACAGTCATAAATAAAGAATATGAATTACACGTGTATTTTTAAAATACAGGAGTCTCAAGGTCTCGCAGAGCACCATGTACCTGTCACATGCGTTCGTGTGTCCATCCTGGACCTTGGCCATCCCCTGAGAGGAGGGAGCAGCATGGGACAGGATTGCACTGCAAAGGCTGCTCTCTGTTTCGCAATCATTCACCTGCACAAGAGAAAGGAGGAGACAAAGGGATGCAAGCAAAGAAATAAGATACTCTGCTTTCCTCATAGTCAAAATACTAATTTGTAGCATTTTGTCTGAGCCCATCTTAAAATGCTGCTAAATATGACATAATTATGAGATAATAATCATCTTGCACTGTCAACAAATTGCATTTGGCTCCTCAAATGTCTATATTGAAAGATGCTCAGGATGGAAGTAAAAATGTAGGCATGTATTTGCTAATAACATTTGACATTTGAGGGCTCCCTTCAGAGAAACTGCAATTATGGAGGACTTAACAATAACACACAGAGTATGTAACACATTAAGATCTCTGAATTCACCAACCTCTCCCAGTGTGGACCATGCCACTGCTGCAAACCACACATGCTCTTTTACAGATGCCTGTGTGGGAGGCAGTGAAAGCAAGATTACTGAAAGACTGTGAGAGTGTGTACGCGACACGTGGGTTTGTGTTTGTGGCACTAAAGTGACTGAAAGAAAAATGGATGGAAATGATTGTGTGACGGGGGAAAAAGAGCCTGATATTTATGCTCATATCTGTGATCTAGGACTGTGATTGCTGACTAAAGATGAGACACTGATTGTGATGTTAATGGCGCAGATGGCCTAAAACAGAGAGAGACGGATAAAGAGCATGACAGTACTGTGAGGGATTATTATGCAGCAATACACTGTTGAGAGCAAATACCTTTTTTGAGTGCCACAGTCAGAGTACAAACTGTCAGTAACAGGAGGCTGAGTCACATTAGTCAATAGTTCAGATTCATATTCTTGTCACTTGTTGTTTCTGATAACAGTGGCTTATTGGGGAGCATGGCTCATTTACAATTCCAGTGATGCATTACTGATCTCTACCTTGTGTCATGGTATCAGATGAGGGTTGATATATTGAAGATAGGTTTCATATTGAGCTCAGTCCATGACCAAAAATCCATTACACTACGTGTGCTTTGAAATTCAATTATACTAATCATTTAAAAAGATTAGTTTGGAATAAAAAAAATCTGTATTTAACATTCATCTGACTTACAAAGGATCATCTATCTGTATCAAAGGTGCACAGCGGTGACAAATGATGCTGCAGCAGCTGGTTCTGCCTCTAAAAAGGATTACACGTTTTTGATAGAGAATGATTATTTTCTACGTTGATTCTCCCCATGGATTCTGACAGTGCGTGTCTCTTCCCATTTTATTCTTCTCCTTTCTGTCCCTCTAATGTCTCTTGCTCTTTCCACCATCTGTCTCCCTCTCCAGTTGCTGGGAGGATACCCATTCTGTTGGATCTTCAAGGAGGTGCCAGTGACTGAGTGAGCGTCATTGTTCAGGTGTGTGTCATTAAGAATGCCAGCACCTCTCAAGATTTGGAACCTCAAGCAAGAAGACAGTATGTTATTCACAGAGACTGTGCTGTAGTCTGATAGTCCCCAAGTCTTCTTGTAGATATCAATATAAAATAGGAAAACTGAAATACAGCAGAAGTCGTGTAGTGCCACCAACATCACATTGGAAACTGAAAGAATATGTCCTCGTCTGTCTCTGTCCTGTGGATTCTGTGGATACCGCAGCTTTTAAGTTTTCACCTAATTAAAAATTTTGGCATTCGATAAGTGTCGAGGAGGAACAGAACACAAGGGAGAGCATGGAACGTAGCTGGGGGACACTGAGGCTTACACGTCCACAAAGATAAACAGAGATTCAACTGAGGGGCCGACCTTTTGCTGAGAGAGGACAGCGAGGAATTCTGTCAAGAAATGATCCCCAAGGGCATCGGCAGGCCTGCCCGTTGCTATGACTACTGCACTCGGTAGTTTGTTGAGACTCTGGTGGACACGGTGATAGTGGGTGGATGAGAATAGTGATGTGGCCAGACGATCTACGATAACCCCGCAGCCACTGTGGCCAGATGCCAACGTTTCCTCTGGCAGCAGAGGTCAGAGCGCCACATACCTGCTCTGCTCCAGAGTCCCAGTTAGCAGAGGCTCAGGAGAACAGGGTCCAGGAAGAATGACCTTTTATTTATTATCCTCCCAGGCCTGCATTTTAGCAGATCTATCATTAGCTTGGTGGGACACTGCATGTCAGACAGCAGCATTGCTGAATAGTTTCACTTCCAGTGTGATCAGGTGTTCAGAAGTGACGTGAAGTCATAGGTTGATCAATCACTGAATCACATAACCAACCAATCAACCAGTCAGCCAATCAGTCTTTAATGTTACCAGATGGCTACATCAGATACAAGCCAGTAAAGTCTAATTCAGTTTATCATATAGTCAGAGAGGTGTTGATGCAACTTTTAGGTCATTAACGACATATACACAATAAGCCTTCTGGCTTATTTATAACTCATGATATTTAATTTGCTCCAGCAGATGCTTGAACTGAATTCTACACATCCTGAATCTGGCCAGGCCAATCACAACCGTTTATTTTATGGATTCTTTTTTTATTACGATGACTGACAGAGGAGAGCCACTGGTTGTGATTTGAAAAGTCACATGTATCCCATTTCCCTTCTCTGATTGGTTGTTGTGTCCAGTCCAGAGCAATGGCACATGAAACTCAGATGAAACTGCAACTTGCCTGTGACGCTCAGTCACTCACTCATGTCACACATTTCATTGTCTGATTGTTTGTTGGTTTATCCAACTGTGTCCAGAAGGAATTTTATCTGCGCCTGCTGATTACAAAATAAATAAGATAAATAAAACAAGAACATGAATCTTCAGCATTTGTTTTCTAATACCAGCAATGTGTCGTAGGTTAGCAACTTAGCAAATCTTAGCAATCACCAAACTATAATCTTTCTTTCTTGCTTGCTTTCTTTGCTTTCTTTCTTTTCTGGATGGTTTTCCAAAGGCGGATCTGACCTGGTGCATATCGGACATCCACTTGAGGACAGAAGCATTTTGTGTTTTATACACCAATAAAAAGACAATCAATTCCAATAGGGACAGGCATAGAGAGGCTAATGTGCTCTCCTCCTGGTCCTCGTTAAAACACCTGCAGCTGAGTTTTATGTATTGTAGTTGATCTATGGATATTTTTTCAGAAAGGACCAGAGAGGAGATCACAACAATACAATGGGCAAATTGTCACATTTAGTTGAGGTTTAAGTGTGAGACGAGGATTTCCCTGACAAAAAAAGAAAAAGTAACTAATGTTCTTTGTTACGTATAATTACACAAGCGAAAGCAACACAGAGATGTGTTTTAAATGTTTCTGTGGGCTTCAATTGCAATTTTTGAGAAGTAATGAGAAGTATTTTCCATGAAAGGAGGCAAATTTTTGTGAATACAAATGCTAAAGGCTGAAAGCAACAATCCTGTTCAGAGAAAATTAGACATGCCATTGAGAACACTTGAGGAGTGTGTAAATAAGATGCTTTCCCTGTAGCTGTCCTGCTATTGTATGATAAATGGCGTACACTTGCACTCCTTTACTCAGCTGTGTTTTTCTTTTAGTTTAGCTTAAATTCAACATCTGAACTTAAAAATTGCCTCTCCTCGTCTGAACAATTGCTGCGATCCTTGGCTAGTATAGGATGATGGTAAAGAACATCCTATTTCATTGAAATCAGTCTCGGACCATATTAACAACAAAAAAAAAACACATCTATTCATATCTATTAAAAATTATATAAATCCAATACAAAAAGCCTCCAATACTCATGTTGAGACCTTGAGGATACATGCTTGCTTTCATTCAATAGTGTTAATAGTACAAATAGCCTATTTGATGATACAGTTAACTACAGGAACAACAGGAATTCTTCATATGAAGGGCATCGGGCCTGACAGCATTGATTTATGCATTTAGGTTAAATGAATGCAACATTATTTCTGCTTGTGCAAAATGATTCTGACTTAATTAGTTTAGCCTATTCCCATATGCATGGGTTGCGGCTTAGCCTTTTGGATGCTGCGTCTCAAATGTAGATTCTTAATTACGGTTTAATAGGAATTAAAGAGTCCATTGCAGTGACAATTAGTATGGCACTTCCACATAGCACTGTGAATTATCTGGCTACTTACTCTGTTGATGCTTCAGGAATTTTCATTTATTTTACTGTTGCACTAATTGTTTATCTCTCTGATAAACTCCTTCTGGTAAACACAGACTGAATTATGAATTGTAATTTGAATCAGAGATGGAATGAACTGCGGAAACTTGGGAGTTGTACTGCACTAATTGGAAATTGAGGAGAGTCATGAGTGACCGTATGTTATTAAATCATTGCCTTGAGAAGCCAGACAATAGGTGAGTACTATCTCAGTGATTACTTATGACCGACAGACAGATGAACAGCAGGAGCTTATATCATCTCACTGGCTAAATAATTCATGAACATGAATGCATCAGCATCAGCTCTGGCATTTTGTGAATTCAATCTAATGTCGTTTTTCCCTTGTGAGGAGTTTATATACAGTCGTTGTATGCTGCTCTGTCGCTGCGTTAGTGGTGGTACCGGGTTAGAAAACTGCTCTAAGTGGACTCTTTTGATTATGTAAGCTGATGGCAGTAATCTTTATTGGACAGTTATGGTAAAAAAAAAAAAAAGTACTCTCGATAAATACTAAATGAAATTTTGCAACATCAGCTGAATCCTCTGCCCAATAGTTTGATTTGTTACCAAATATATATAAGTATTTAGTTTAAAGCATTGCTGTGATCTAAGAACAGCCTCACAGAGCTGCTATCACAACACTTATTGCCTTATTGTAAACATTATTGCCTTATTGTAAACATGTCATGGATTATATTTGACAGAGGCCTCTTACACACACAAACAGTCAAACATAGTGACAAAAACTACAGTCAAAATCACTGTATGGTAACATACTAAAAGTGTAATTAGAAACTCCAGTCAATCAAAGTAATAGGATTTTATTTTATGCTTGAGACGGGTCAAGGGCCTAGAGATAAATTTCTTTGACTGGAATACAGCCAGACAGTAAAAATGGACAGTGTCTGTGGGGACTTGAACAGTCATGTTACACTCGCAGACAATTCACTGTAGAAAAGTGATCCCGATGTGAGCATGGCCTCTCCCTGAGGATGTTTTCTTCAACTATGAGTCGAATGTCAAATAGAAATGTGTAAGATAAATGTTATATCTAGAGAGACAGAAAGTGACAGTATGAAAAAAAAAACAACAACCATTTTTTTACCATTTGAAACTAGACTCGCCACATATATACATATACTGTATGTATTTAGCTGTTAATTCAGACAGATCAAACAAATCCACGTAAGAAGATCAAGTTCATATCAGTATTCAACACAGATTTACTTTCTTATCTCATTGGCAGTGGGCAAAATCTGCAACATGAGCAACTTCCTAATGCTTTGCTTTTTGTCATCTTAAGCTGAAAATATGTTGGGCTGCAAACACTAGAAAAAAAGACAATGCAATGTAAAGATGGTAGATCTTTCTGTTTCAATTGCATGTCTTAGTTAACATACATGTGTATGTAAACTCATGTTGCATACTCGTACTTTCATTCCTGTGTCAGCGCAAAGGGCAGACAGTCAACATTTCATATCAAATGTAGCAAATCCTTGAATCTGCAAAAATCCTGTTAGGATTATGAAAGAGGCGACACAGTAATCTCCCCCAGTGTACTGTGAAATGAGCCTTCCTGGACAAAGATACTCTGTCACATGTCTGGCCTCTAGGAAGCTGAAAGTGAAAGTCATTCTGGCAATGTCTTCAATCTGCTTTCAAATGCTGGCTGTGAAAAGAACCTCAGCTAAATATTTATGCAGTTTTTTTTTTAAAGAATTTGAGGTTTGCGGTTTGTGGTGATAGACGGGCCTTTGCACTGAGAGAGCCAATCAAATGAAGCCATCGGCACTGGGCCTAATCCTTTCTGTCACTGCAGGCTGCTTCGTCCAGTCCCGCAGAAATCCTGCAGGACAACACAATTCATTCAGTGAGGGATATGAAAGTCAATCCTGCACTTCCTGACTGATAAACTTTTCATTGTATTTTAGGATTGGATCATTTAAAACCTTAGGCAGTTCCTTGAGTAAAATTCTTTTTTATATCCTTCCTCTTCTGTCCTTCACCTATGCACATACACACTTATATATTTTTTATTTTATTTTTTAATCTTTCCTCACTGTATCTCACATCTAATCTGCTCCATTTTTCTTTCTCTTGCAGGCAGATTCTCCAGCCAACCCCCTCTTATCCCTGCTGCCAGGTACAACAATACACATTCTGTCTATTTAATCCTCACTTGACAAGCATGCTACTTACATTTCTGTCATACGAAATGAAGATGTAGACACAAAGATTTGTGCAGTTACAAGCCCCATCCTTCAGTCTGTCTCTGGCTGTGTTCACCTACTGGTTTGTCTGCCAGCAGGACTGCATCCTTTCCTCCCCTTACCCAGATGACCTCCCCTAGTAGGAGCAGATGGCATCCATTTAGTGAGTGCTGCTGACTGATTTCTTAATCTCACTTTCTGAACTTGTTGCCCACCTATACTGTTTCTCTGTTAATCTCTCTGCCCCCCTCCTCCTACACTGTCACTATCTATCTGTCTGCCACCACCTGTTCTCTCTCTCTCTGTTTCTCTCTGTCTCTCTCTCTCTCTCTCTCTCTCTCTCTCTCTGTTTCTCTCTGTCTCTCTCTCTCTCCTCTAACACGCCTGAATGCCTGTATGAAAATTGACTGTGTCTTTAGGTAAAAAAAAGCAGCTTAAGTGGTGATTGATGCAGCAAGGACAGAGAGCATGGGACTCATCAGGTTGTAATTTGTGTGGAAAATGTGCACTGAATGTTTACAGACAGTTGACTTTGTCTGTTGTTGAGCCCTCTACCTTTCTTGTCTTGTCAAACAATTAGCCACTTTATTTATTTGCAATGTCCAATGTCCAATTTCTATGCAAATACCCAACCCTAATCCCTTAGGCTAGCAAGCCTAAAGGACTAGAATTGATAATTAGGTTATTAGAGGAGAGAGATCGTTACGTCAGATGTGCAGCTGTTGTGGCTTAAAATGTGTGTTTTCAGCCTCATAATTGTGTATGCATGGCCATGCTTTCTAACAGTGTGTGCTTATGTGTGTATATTTGCCTAGTTGAATATCTAAGCAGCTCTAAACAGACGAATGAGTGTTCTACAGCAAATATTCCCAACCCGTACGTAGAAAGATCATTGATTGAGAAGCAGTGTTTTTGAAAAACATAAAAATTATGATTATGAAAAAGGAAATACTATAGCTGATCTGACAGAATGGTGGGGCTACACAAAACAGTTTGGTGTCCTTGCTGTTCTCTCAGCTCAGAAATGGGTGCATTATGAATTGGCAACAAGTTACTGCTGCATCAGCACAGTTCGCTTGGTTGTGTTACTCAGAAACTCAATCACTAATCAAGTGTCGAAATGACCGCAGCAGACTATTATGCACCCATCTGGCCGGAAACCCCACCTCTGAGAGCAAGCAAGCTAAACATAATGAACATCTTGGAAAAAGTTTTAGAGGACAGTAACCTTAGAAAAGAAAGAAGAGATATACTGTATTCTTTTTATATCCATGTGTTTTCTTATTGTGTGTCTCTACACGGTGTTATTGTCTTGGAGACGAGATGGTTAAGGTTAAGAAGGATCTGAAAATGTGAATGTGGTTTGGAGTGGATGTGACCTCTTCACAATGGAGTTCACAACCTTGAGGAGGATGCAGGCCAAAATGTTGTTTTCCTCTCCAAAGTCCATTAAGCAACAAGTGCAAACATGGAAAATAAACCCTCTTTGAGTAATGGATTCCAGTGAAAGCTGTATATTTGGTAACACGCCGACATCCTATGTCCCATTTCTTACCTGGATTGAAACACCTTTTTGAGCCACTCTGTTTTTATTAGCACCGTGACAAATGAAGATGAATGATACTGGACAGGCTTTATCATTCTTTGTCCTGCTATCTGAATTGTATAAACAGATGAATCTACAAATGTCACACATCAGTGAATAATTTGTACCACTAGTGTGTGCTTAAATCATTCTTCCTTTATTGTGTCAAAGGCTAGAGATCTTTCCTATTGTTGTTACTCGCAAGACATTATTTCTATTTTTGATCAATCATCTGATGATGATTTTCAGTCTGCGAGCACTGACTATCCAGGCATTGGCTATCCATCAGGCACATCCTGATATCAAAATATGAGGAAAAAAACAACATCTGCTTGGCCACATGTTTGAAGACTCCTTTGGTTCCACTTGACCGGACTTGGCTGACCTGTTGGCCTGGGGCTTAGCTGCTCCTGTGACTCAGTCCTACATTATTAATGTGATCATCGCACCATATGACCTCCACTACAACATGGAAATGAATATCCCACCTTCCAGAATGCACAGTCTGTACACCAGCTTAACCCCACAACCTCTCTGCAAAATAGTAGCCATAAGCTGGTGTGAGCCAAGATGTTCAATCTGACAGGGCCAAACGTTAGACTGGATCCCCATATCCATACTGTCTGCTGCAAGCTGTAGATAATACAGGTGAATTCATTTTCTTATTGTTTTATATCGATTGCAAAATAATGATCATGTGATGCTGGTATACCTGGTTTTGTTGTGGATTGAAACAAATGAATCGATTCAAATGATTAGTAACTAAACTCAGGAAGTCAGGAAATGTGTTGGTTGATTTTGTGGTTGTGCCCGTGATAAATTTGTCAAATGTGGCATGCCAATTCTTGGAGCATAAACCAACTAACCACTGTAGCAGGGCCTATGGTCACTAGGAGTACCAGAAGCTCAAAACAATAATCAAGTCAATAATTGAGTCAATAGCAACAGCAAAGAAAAGCTGTTTGCCATTGGCAGGAAAGATTTGGCAACCCATAAATGCATGTTCCCTACAAATGTGGCACCATTTAAAAAGGGAAATAATCAGGCTTGTTACAACAAAGAAATAATTTCCAAACACAAATTTTTCCTTACTTTTGTGCATACACAAAAACATCATTGATTTCTAGAGAAAATAATGATCAGTTTAATTGCTAATGAATACTGACGTTTTAGTGACGTGGAGTACAAAAATGTATTCAGATATATCTGTACGTATCAAGCAAAGAGCGGTCTCTCAGGTAAATATTAATAAGTTGAAACATTGGGGTGATTAATCAGTTTGTTGACAGAAAATTAATTAAGTTTTCAATCCGTTCACATTTTTTTTGTAAACAAAACACCCAAAAATTCATTTGTTCCGGCATCTCAAATGTCAATACTTGCTGGCATATTTTCTTTTGGCCAACTAAATATTCACTCAAGAAAATAGTTCAGTTTATTAAAATGCAGCCCTGTAAACTAATCTAACTTTTGACTCCCACAGCCACACAGAAACACTATCAGTCTTATAATACTATCCTGTGGCTCATTTGCTCACTATAGTCTACTGTAACCCAGCTCTTGCTCATAGACACAGTCCCTGAGCACATAGTGCGGTGGAACAGCTAGTCCTGTATCCAGCCTAGTCATTTGCTTCTGTTTGGTGCCTTGGGTTTACATTCAGAACATAATTTAAGTCCTCCCAAGCTGCACCATTAACACTGACAGTCGGCCCCCACAGCTGAGCAGACCTTGTCGCACTGTGACAAAACTTTGTCTGACAGCGAGTTTCTCCTTCAGCCGAAGTCGGTTAAAATGTAGATTTGCTGTGAAGACCTTGAGTCTGCTTCATGGAGTTCAGATCAATTGCTAAACATACTCCTTGGCATGAAGAGAGACAGACAAACAGATATGGAGAGGAGGGACAGCGAGATGTGATAGATCGTCATGGTAGTTAAGAGCCGGTCTGTCACAGAGGAGAGATGGGTGGAGAAGGTTAGCCAAACAGATGTTCAGCTCTGGCGGTCTCTGCGGGTCACTGAGCAGGATCTTGGTTGATAAAAGGCGGATGGAGGTTAAGAAATGCAGCTCATCCATGTAATAGCTTGTTACGATTTTCCCTCACTTCCACGGCCATAAAGAATATATTTATAGAGGACAAGGGGCAGATTTTAATGCTGTCCTGAGACTGCAGTACATCAGTAGAGGTCATAAATATTAAGGCAAACATGACAGTGCTCTTTGATGAAAGCCAAAACATTCTTCTTGCACTTTCTATTACTGCAGATTAATCTTATTCTGTTTGGTTCTTTAATATGACATATAAAAATAAAGAATGTTTTGCATACCTGGGATACATTACATAATGCAATAATCCTTGTCCAATATAGGCTGCATCCAAATGCCAGTATAAAGAAGAGGCTTTTAAATTAAGGGAGGTTGAAGCAGCCAAGTGAAGCGCTGCATTTTCATAGACTTGAGGTTTACCACAGAGGCAATCTTCTTAAATTTCCATTTGGGTCCACTTTACCCATCAATGAGGGTAAAATACATACAGTATATATGACAGGCAGACACAGAGATCCACTGGGATACTAAGTCAGATATCCGCTTGTTAGTCCAGAGAACATAAATTAAAATGTCAAAAGGATAGAAATCTGTCGAATAATATGCATATGTATGCATGTATATCTATTATACATCTGCACAACAACACTTTACTGTGTGTGTGCCTATGCTTGAATGAGTTTACTTATTAAATTATAACGTGGTGGTGGATAAAACAGGATCAGCAATAGAGAACTTGTTTAAAAACTAAACAAAGCCACAGGGCAGTAAAACAGGAATATGTAAAATGAAATATGGAGCAGATAAATAAGTGACAAGGAATATAGCAGCACAGGGGGAAAAAATCAGCCGTCATACTTCAATAAGCTTCCTCAGATAGCAAGAAGATGCAGTTTCCCTGGCTGGTTATTTTGAATCTATGTTCTCAGGCTGGGGAGGTTCCACATGACTACATTTGATTCATCAGTCAAGAGCTGAAAGGAGAAAGTCTGACCCGCGTAGCATTATTCTCTCCCCAAAGTCTACCAAACCAGGCCGTGCTCTGACGGGACTCTGCACAGTACAGATTGTTTGCCTATTTCAACTTTCATTCCTGATCTATATCTTGTTATTTACCCAACCTAACCTTTCAAGATGTTTAAATACTGTCAATAAGACAAAAGTTTTAAGTGTTGGCAGCGGTGCCGAGCTTCCGCCGCAGGCTAATACACCTGACCTTTTACAGAAATAATTCCAGTTTCCTCCATGCAAGGTAAATGAGCGTATTAGTTTGCTTTGACTATGGCTTTTTTCACGTACATTCACAATACATGATTAGCCACTCAGGTTCAGCAGCCTGCAGCCAGTTCCACTAGCCAGTTGCCCACAGCTGAAGACTGAAGAGGCAGAGTGACCGTGACAGCAGCAGTGCGGCTCTGTCTCTTTGCTGTCACCCTTCAGTGAAGCACACAGCTCTCTGCAGCTTGCCTGACAGCGGAACGACACAGAGTGACACTTATTCTCTACGAAATACAGCATGGCTGCTTCCTCTTCCTCCTCCAATTGCTGCCACCCATGAGATATCACCCACAACCCCCTCCCAACTCCGCCTCTTTGTGATTACCAATAAAGCGGTCTTCTGCCGCGCAGTGCAGCATGCAGCTCATTTCCCACATCCTCCCTGTTTTCTATATTTGTGCTTCTGACTAATAATCATTTCTGCGTTTCACACTGTGTAAACAAATTTTCTGACTCAGAAACATTTGCACAAACTATCTTTGTGTAAATTTAATTCATGCATTGAGCTTAACGGCACAAACTGCAATGTAACCAGCTCTATTTTCCCCCTTCGTACATTTCCACACAGCAACAGAAGAGTTTTTTTTTTTTTTTTAATACGCTTTGCTGTAACAACAGTTAGTGCCCATATCCTTCATTTACACAAAATAATGACAAGATGTAGACACACCAGTACACCTCATTAACCACAATATCCAGTTTGACCTCTCTGCTCTGTCCCCCTATTACACTAGGAATACATAAGAGTGCCCTTCCGGTGGATGAAATGCAGGACAGTGTCATGCATGCTCGAAAATTAGTGGTTAGTTCCCTGTGTTTTTATTACAGACGTGTAGTATTTATACTTGAAATCTGAATCATATGCACAGTCATTAACAGGGTTTGGAACTCTTTCACCATAAATGCATCATGACCTTCGGGACACTTGTGCCCCGTGGCATGCAGCTGGTGCCTTTTTTCACCCCTTGCCCCCAAAGACAGCCAGTCTGCCACTGCATCACTCACTGATGTTTTTTTCTGTGTTTGATAGATAGCATAAACATAGAGTTATGCTTGTGTATATTGACATGATGAGGTGATTCCACTCATTCAAAAGATTATACACGTCACTGAGTGAATTAAAAGATTTGCTCCTTCACCACAGTGAGTTGTGTTTTGTCTGTCGGAAGGCTCATGTTCAGACTACTACAGGGTTTGGAGGGGTTGATTTGCAACACAGCCTCCCTGCTGTCTGGCTGGTCTGGAAGCTTCTGTAGCAGCTCTCCCTCCACCCTTTCTGTCCCTCCGTCTCACTCTCTTACCATCGACTTATCTAGTGCTGGTATGTTTTTGTGGATGTGCAGAGAATACCAAGTGGCTGCTCCATCAGGGTGTGTAATTATGTGGCCTGCTGGGTTGCCATGCTCTTGCCGCCTGCCTGCTTGGGTTCAGCCAGGCCCCACTTGTCCCCTGCCTCAGCAAGTCCACTGCTTTGCAGCAAATGTGTAGCTCTTTGCATGTTTGACGTTTTCTAATATGTTCCCGTTGTTGTTTTTCAAAACCACAACATTCCATGTGTCTGTATGTATATCTTAAACAACGTAACACATTCAAATGCCATTTTCCTGAATCACCTTCTTTTCTCGGAGCAGAACAGTGGTGCAACATCATCTCTACCGTTGTATAGAGGCTGCCATTTCCCTTATTCCCTTGAACAACAGCTGTGCAAGTGATTGTATCTTGAATTACACTTATTTTCCTACATGTCTTGCTAAAACCCAGTTGAACATTGACTCATACCCATCCAATTTGATCTTGACATTGATAGGAGGTGGAAGTTATGACGTCAACAAATTCAGGCTATTTTCAGAGAAACTAATTTTGTGCATCTCTAAATTCCCTCTACCTTCTACTCTACCCTATGAAAAAGTCTACATAGCAACCTCATCATGAACGTCCACATATCAATAACAAATCACACTTATAATATAATATGTATAATTTTGTATGACATACAGTCAGGGTTTCCAGTGACCTCTAGTGGAAAATAGCGAGACGATCAAATCCTGCGGTGTTAGCATTGTGTCAGTGCCAGGTGAGCGTGTTGACTAATCACTCTCAGTAGTGTGCTGGACCTGGTAAGGGGGTGAAGGAGAGACTGTGAAACACACATAAGCAGACGGCAAGCAAAAGGAACCCAAAGCCGGCGAACGGCTGAAGTGTGTGTGTGGTGTTTTGGGGCGTGTAGCCAACAAGAATAAAGAAATCATCTAAACCATGACTGGTGTCCTAACACTGTTGAACATTTACACTGAATAAGGCAGATGCATATAAGTCAAGGTGCCGAGTATCATTCTGTTGAGTCATTACATTGATTATTAATCGAGTTTTGCAAATTTAATATGATCAATTGTGCAGAAAAATACTTTACTCGAATTAATGCTTTGGAACCAAAAAAAAAAGGAAAAAAAAAGTTGTCTAGAGAAATAAATCTTTTTACATCAGTGCAATTCTTTGGCTATTATATATAATACATTGCTGCTTGTCTCACATATGAGTGTGTTAACTCCTGCTTACGGTGGGCAAAAAGCAATCAAACCCAGCTGTGAAAAAGCTGCTTAATGAAGAAGACTGTATCCAGTCTGAAAATTTTAATCTTCGATCTTTGATTTGGTGAGATGGTCCAGGGACTTTGTGACAGTCCATAATATTCTGTCTGCTGTCTGCTGCTCTCACACTCAGTGTGGAGGAAATGAATATATGCTTGGCTGCTCTTAGTGCTTTAATCCATTTAATGCACCCTGGGCAAAGGAGAGGAGAGAGGAATATGTAGCTTGCTGTGGTGCACGTATCTAAAAGAGCTTGACTATTGCATTGAAGCAGAACCGCTGACTGCTTGCAATTCTTGTCGCGGTTGTCATTGTCATGTTTAATTCCCTTGCTAGCATTCGTCAGGGTGTTCAATAGTTGAAAAAAATATTTCTTCATAGCTCACAAAGAGTAAATAAGTATGCTCAATGAATTTCTTTAAGAGCTAAGCCACTGCTTTAATCAATGACACTGTTCCTCTGCCACCATGATATATTGACCCTTTTACCAACAAATATTTTGTTTGTTGTTCCAGCTGGTGATGCAAAAGTATAGATGGCACAATACCAAGCTCAGTGAAAGTGACACTTTTATTATTAGTTCAATCCACACAATTAATGGAGAGAGCAGAGTATAAAGATTTTTAGAAGGTCGCATCTCATAGCATTTCCTCTTTATTTCTTTTCTTTTGTTTTTGACTATAAATGTAGATCCCCCCGATCATACTTTAGCTCTGCCTGGTGAGAGTGCAGTGGCATTTTGTGCGTATTTATGCCCAAATAAACTCTCTACATTAGTTTTATGTAAGGTACCCGGTGTAAAGTGTACCTGTGGAAGGATGTTTATTCCAGTGGCAAGTGTAGGTGGCCTTCTGAGTGATGGCTCCACCATGAATTGTGATGAATCAGGAAGCAACTGTGCACTTTTATCCCTGTTAATGGGCCTCAATCAATAATGTAGCACCGTATCAGCAACCACAGAGTGATAACGGAGTATGAGGGGGAAGGGAACCACATGATAATCAATGTGAATGTGGAGATAATCAACAAGATTGCAGGTAATGCCTCGGGTCGTCTGTCACATCGAACCTTTCGCAGGACCATTTGAAGAAATCAATAATTAAAATCGTCTCCATCGCAGTGTACTCGAGAACATTTGTGACATGTGGAGATTGAGAATTGGAGATATATATGTCTGTTATCTGAGTCACAGATAATAAGCAAAGGTCTTAGGTGACTTGGAACTATATTTTTCCTTTCTACTTCTTTGAGGACACACACTACAGTGTATCCATAATTAGGTGCAGGTCAGAAAATGGTGACTCTTCTAACATTTAATGTTAAGTTTTACATCTTTGTAACAGTGAAGGACTTGCAGAGGACTTTCAGTGCCTTAGAGGTATTCAAGGCTGCTCATTGCCTCTCTCTCCCCCGAGGCCCCAGCCATGTCTCAGCTAATCGTCACTGCTTGTCTCTTCTCCACTGCAGCGTAGGGCGATAGTGTGTGCTCATCCATGTGTGTGAAGTTTGAGAAAGCAAAGTTGATTGCAAAGTGGTGGTGTTGTGACAGGGTCAGCGAGAGGGTAGTGCAATACAGCGTTTTGTTTACACGTATTTGGATGAAGAAGAAGAAGAAAGGAGGGAGTCAAGAAGCGTATGGGTAAATTAGATGACCTTGGTTATGGATTGTGTGTGTGGGGAGAAACATAAAAAGTTAGGCTTGGAAAATGGTTTAGAGTAAATAAAATAAGACACTGTGGGTTGGTGCTAGTGGTAGCATTGGCACACTGGAGCCAGAGATGTGTGCAGGCATGCGAGCGTATGCTCAAACCTTTTCCTCTGAACCCAAGAAAAACAAATTTCTGATTGCGTTAAGGTAATTAACAGCTAAGCTATGTGATACTGTGTGCTAAATGACATTTATAGCCTCCTCTCTGCTGCTTCACTGAGCTATAGACACCAAACCAAACCAAACAAAGCACAAACACAACAGACTGTGTGCTTATGAACCATTCAAGGTAATAAAGTCAGGGGCTGCATTAAGGGATATTTAGAGTGTCCTTAGAAAAGGAGCTGTGTGTGTTGGGAACACATGATAATGGTTGGCAGGGCCATTACAGCACAGGTAAACCAAGCTGAAAGGCGTGTAACTGTGTTGACGGAAACTAACCTGTCAGCAAAATTACGCAGCTTTTTGTTACACCGTGACAAATGTGCTGAGGCTTGTAGCTTTGAGACAAAACCGTTTGCTTTTTGAGGCTAGAGGCTGTTTCATCTTTAAAGCCGCAACTTTACTACTCTCGTCTTTCCTCAGGATGGATCCCACGTTGAAGTCTAAGCGACAAAATAATGCAAATTCTTTTTCGACAAAAAATTAGTTTGATGTGGTTACATTTCATGGCAGCGGTGAGAAAATGCATCGAAACGCTCCACTTTATTTCCTCATTATAGTCTTGGGATTTTTGCTGTGACAATGAGAGGGACTCCACATGCAGTCGGCTTGTGTAGTCAGTCAGTCAGCCAGTCATTCAGGAGGCAGGCAGGCAGGCAGGTGCTGAGCACTGATATGTTTCTTATCGTTGAGTTGCCTCCTCTCAGCTCATCACAGTCCAGAACACATTACGCACACACATACACACACACACACACATACACACACATAGCAGCATCACACATCCTTGGGTGTGATATAGAGGCGGAGGAAAAAGGAGAATCTATTTGCCTGTTTGGAAAAGAAACTTTTTGGGAGTGTTTTGGCAGCTGATACGATGTGACATTGTGAACAAAATTACATTCTTTCGCTCATCTTTGGGATTGCAAAGTAATGAATGATCCGCTGCTGAAGCTACAGAGCTCTTCGCTCAGTGTTATCTTATTAATACCATGGCCAACAGCTTACATCACTCAGACTACGCCTCAGCATTTTACTTAAGAGCCATAACCAAGAGGAAGTAGCTGAAACAGTAGCCAGAAGCTCTGAGGTGACATTTACGATTTTGAGATGGGAGTTGTGTGTACTTAATTAAGAAATAGCAGGGGACACCAGCCACTCTCTTCTTCGCTGTTCCCTTGGAAAGCTTATTTCATGCTCCAGGAAGTCTTAACATTGCATACGTACACAAGCATGTGTGGGTGTGTGACTGTGTGTGTGTGTGTGTGTGTGTGTGTGTGTGTGTGTGTGTGTGTGTGTGTGTGTGTGTGTGTGTGTGAGAGAGAGAGAAATACACAAACAAACAGAATAACAAGAAGACATGTGCAGGCACAAAATGTGTTTGTGTGCCATATTCAAACAGTACTGTGTGCAGTTACATGCTTTTAGGCATGCTCAGGATATTGCACTGAATTTTTAAATTGCATCATACTTTTACCCTCATTATTGTTCTTGTAGATACACATTTATAACTATGATTATACTATTAACTCTTTGTGTATTTGTAAGTTTAAAGCAGAGCTTTGACACTGTTGTAATATTTTGGCCATATACTCACAACTAATGATTATTTTTTAATGATTATCATTATCAACAGTCCAGAAGTCAATCATATTCACATTTAACTGGATTCTTTTGTATTTTCTTCTTTAGAAAAATGATGATAATCACTAATCAGAAGGTTAATTTACTGTTAATTAATTAATTGACTAATCATGTCAACTCTGTCAGTGAAAACCATATCAGTATCACCTATCAAGTAACCAGACACACAGCTATGTTTCACTATCAGTGAGTTCATGTGATCTGTTCTGTCTCTGCCTCTTACAAAAAAATAATAGCCTCACAGTCTTTTTCTAAAATACCTGTGGACTTGATGTGATTTACATATTCCTCGGGTCAGCGATCACCATAGCAACCTGTGGAGCAAGGGGACAAGGTATTGCGTCTACAGTGCAGCAGCTGTAAGCCTGAGGGCTGAGGAACGAAGAGAGGTTATGAGTAAGACGATACACTGTGTGAACCCCCGAGACTACTTCTACATGCAGCTCTACATCGACATCATCCTCTTACTTTTGCTGGTATTTAATAAAGTCTCTCCCCTGCCTCTCCCCCAACCCACTCTGTTCAGTACCAAGGTATGTCACTCTAACTGCACAGACCTGGAGGCTTACATCAGTTAGTTCAGTGTGTGTCACTGAATTCACTGTTTAACATAGAAATAATAATGCCATTTGTTGTAGCTTGGTTTATTTATTCACTTGTTCCCAGCACACTTATAGACCAACATGCTGATGTGCACAGTAATGTAAAATATTAGGCTATATGATGCATATTGTGTGTGTAAGGCTATTACTGCTATATATGTCACATGTTATCACTTAAGTTATATCAATGTTTTGAAAAAGGAGCTATTAATATGTGCTGGTGCATGTTGAATCTGTCAGTTTGGCTTCTTAGCATGAAGAAAAGGCAATAATAGTTGCCAGGTAATAGTTGCCAGGTTGCCATTAGCCTGCCTGTCAGTGTAAACCACTTTTTAACATTCAAAAAACAGCAAAGGGTGCACTCCAAAATGAAAAAAATATTCTTAATATCTGTTGCATCAGTGATATTTAAATATTCCTGTTACAGTCAGTACCAGAACCAGACGTGTCGGTGTGTTTTTACACACACACGTGTGTGCACACACACATCTGAATCTGAATTGGAGACAGTGGCAAAGCAAATGAAATTGTTTGACTGTGGGGTGAAAAGTTCAACTCACTCGTCGATATCACAAATGAAATGTGCAAACTGATTGAATTCGACAGGAAGAGAACAAATGAACAAGCAAGCAGTGACTCGTTTTTGAGGGATCTGTGAATAATATGACAACAGCTGCACTCCTGGCATTTTGTATGACAGGAACTGAGAGGGGACACTTTAACTGATAATGCACGCAAGATTCATTCATTCGTATAAAAAAATAAACAAACATTCTTTCATATCACATTTTTAAGAGAGTATCTTAATTACTCAAAATATAAGGTGACCGAAAATGGCAACTATATTTTTTCGGTTTCAGCAACCAAAAAGAAATTCCTAGTGGGTGATCCACTTTTAAAAAGTTGTGAGTGACTGAGCCTTGGCACGTACCCAGCTCTATCCCTAATCGCCAGCATCTTTCACTTCTTTTACACATGCATATGGATGTGTTTGTGTTCATGTGGGTGTTCCTTCCCGCTGTCAAGCTTCTGATTTTAGAGGAGTTAAATAAAAGTGTAGCCATAAATAACATTTGGCAGGTCTGAGCACCATGGGACTGTGGATCAACACAGCAGTGTAGCGCTGAATTTTAATTTTATTAGAAAACTGCCCAAGATATTGACTTAAGAAACGTATTATAGAGCGATGTTAGCAATGTGATATTTTCAAGTTCAAGTTCAGGCTTATTTTGTTGGTAGCTAAATGATTGCCAACGGTCTTTTAAATACCTTTAAGTCTTCATTTTCCAAAGATTTTGAGTGTCAAATTCAGAGATTATTATATCAACAGAACTGCACTTTATTATTTGGTGTTTTCAGCCCATACGCCTTCTTCTTTTAAATACAGTTTGTTTTTCTTGATCACAGAAATTAAAAAAAAAACAACTAACCAAAAATACAACTATTATCGCACCATAGAGATCATTTATGATTAGATATAATTGTATTTTAATTACTAGTCTTCAGATGGGAGTACTGCATATTTCTCCTGTTTGTTTAACAGAAATGTTAAACATTTCACATGTTTATTAACACATTTAAGCAGAACACATTAAAATCTGTTCACACGCTCCAGAGTGAGCTGTGTGAAATTGAATAAATTGCCTGATGTGTTGTCACTTGAGTTAGTGTTAGTTGAGTTTGAAGACTAGATTTGGAAATGAAAAGATGTCTGTTAGTGTGCATTTACCTATGTAGCCTGTTCTTCACCTCTGCTGCAGGCTGGCAGCTTGAGGCTACATTTACCGCTAATAGCATAACATCCCTGAATCTCTGACCAAACTGCCGGCACTCTGGTTTCATTGTGGGTAATGTATGTGTCAAGGAAGAATACACTGAATAATTTTTGTTCTGCTTTAAAAAAACTGACCATTGGTGGTCTAACAGTGAATAAGAAAATGCTAAATTTGTGGAGTGTATTAAAAGAGAAATCTCCCTTCACTTCCTTCAAAGTATGAAAACTTGCTGCCTATTCCTTTAAACAGACTTTACTCACTCTCACATGTTGACCACTGTTTACAGCCGTCTAATGTGTGTTTTTTGATTATTCGTAGGTTTAGAGGTTTATACTTTGGAAGGTATCGTGTGACCCAAGCAATGCGAAATTGCAGAGACAACAGAGAACATAATATACTTAGGATGACCCAGAATTGATGAAAAATGAATTTGATCTCCACGCAATTTTTGAGGAATTATATGTGAAATAAGTTGAGGCAGCACTTTCCTTGTTATTTCTCATAAAATCTTAAGAATCAGACAATCTGGCTTAAATGACAGCGTTAAGGGGCTGCTGAGAATATAATCGCTGTTGGCTGCTACTTAATTATGTTTTCCCATTTCTCAAAACGACCTTATAAAAGGAGATTTTGATAGATCTTTCAGGGACGCAACATACTAAATTTGAGTTAGTGGTGAAACCATTTAGGGGTTTAAAGATTGTTTTTACTGTTATGCTCCAAGTGGGACAAAATTATCAAAATATTTTAGCAAATGTTTTATTAATTCAACATTAATATCTGATGATACTTTGTATTATTGTTGCATTATTAGTGTGAGTGGACTAGTTAGAATATTACATCAGTAACCAAAGAACCAAAGAAATGTACGTAAATAGACAAATACAATACATATTGATGTTATGCTCGACAGATAGTATTATTTTAGCCTTCAATTTGGCAGGATGTACAACAAAAAAAGTCTGTATTCTTTTATTCTGACCAACCAAGTCCTCTGCAGAGCTATATTTCACTTGTCAAACTCCATTTTTGCTAATTCATTACATTCCATTACTGCTATTCCTTTAAGACTTTTACGTGTATTTCGGTGTCTTTAGTAGGAAAAGTGGATGTCAAGATGAAACTCTCAGAATACATAATGACTTCATTAGTGGTCCTTCTCTGTGATTAATTGGAGTGCTGTGTCACCCAGTGTGACAGAGACACTCATTGCCAGACAGTGTTGTGACAGGAGACGAGCACTATGTTGATGATTCTGGAGATAATCACACTCTCTCATGTACACTTGTACGACACACACGCACGCACACACACACACACAAGTAAGCAGCATCGTCACACACATCCTGTCTCATCTAAGCATGAAGCCCCTGCTGAGATCAAAAGACTTGGCCTAGATTCAGTCAGACCTTTAAAAAAAAGCACAATCTACCTGGGATTGTGATTGCAATTTTCACCGTTGCGCAAGCGGTGATTAACAGCAACAGTCTCTTCTCCAATATTTACCGCCCTTGTTGATATCAACATGTTGGCACAACCTCAGCAGTGTTTGCGCCCCAAAGAAGCTGGCATCTTTCTTTCTGAACAGGAGAAGAAAGATGACTGAAGGGGCCTCAGAGCCTCTCTGCTCAGGGGGGCAGAGATAAGAAAATCTACTGCGTTTGATGGCTGCTGTAAGCTCACCATCACAGAACATTCATCTAAGGAGCAAGAGTTTTATCCACTGTATACAGAAAACTGATGCGGAGAGAGAGAGAGAGAGAGGCGAAGAGATGGAGTAGCTGAAGAAAGCATGAGTAAATGTTGAATGCGGGAGATGCACTTAGAGGGTCAGGATGAAGAGGCAAGGGTCACAATGTCTCGAAAAAAGGAATCTATCAGAGGCTGACGGATCAGTCTGCTGGTTTTGAACTGGTAAATGCTCCTGTCTAGGATATCCAGGCCGGCCTTTGATGCATTTGTCTGGTTGATGTTGGACCTACACCTTTGGACAGGGTGTCTGGGGTCCAGACAACAGGAGAAATTAATCTTCCTCTGCAGCAGAACTCTGCTGATCGGATAGATCAGATGATATCCACATTATTAAAGTCAAACTGTTATTTAATCAGTTTGATCAATGCAACTAAAGAATCAGGTCACCGCCAGAATTGGTAACAGAGCAAAAAACAGTCAAGGAGACCTATTAACTGCAGGCAAATGATGTTTGTGATTCAAACTAATGTAAAGATAATTTTGGGCTTTTCAAGCTTTATTTGACAGAGATGGCTGAAGATTGACTGGAAAGTGAGAAAGTGAGTCCAGATAGCAAAGGGCCACAAGTTGGATTCAAACCCTGGGCAACTGCAAACACTGAGCCTTCATACATGGGCGACACACTCTACCAACTGAGCTAACCAGTACCCTGTGTGACTCAATGTTAAACGGCAGCTATACTTTATGCATGTATCTTTGATTAAAACCTTGGAAAGATTTGATACATCCACTGAGCAGGTCTCTAACTTGCCTTTGAGCAGTTCAAAAGGTTCAATGGCTCCATGAGGTCCAGGTTGGCATCTGGTAGCCTCTTAAGTCTTGCAGATAAATCCCACGTTTACTCCAGGATTAGAATTTAGTAGTCCAGTAAGAGTCTATTAAAATCCATCTTAGCTACATTTGCATATTATTAGGTGTATGTGAAGCGTTTCTGATGATAAAACAGTGGCTTATCTGCGTCCCAGACTTAATCACCACAATGATCTGTTCCTCGAAGCTATTCTTTTTCACTAGTATGTGTTCACATACATTCAGACATCATTAGGAGCTTGGGCAACAGCAAAAAGCAAAAACATCACTATGCATGCCACATATTGAGACGTGGGTGAAAAACAAACTCCCCTCTTCCTGCTTGTGATAGCAACAGCTTCCATATGCTTGAGTAGCTGTTTGTTTTCCCTTCCTGACAGATCACAGAGGATTTTTATTTTATTTTATCTGCATCTATGTTGTCTTTCCTTGGCACACCGGGTCCTCTGTGGCCTTTTACACAGCACAGTTTGTTCAGATCTCTGTAAAGTGGTGAGGGAAGCTGCCCTCTCTCCTCCAGAAGTAGTACTGGATATTATAGATATTTAGGAGTGCTGCTTCCTCTGTGGGATGCAACAATGCACAGCTGTGAGGCTAAAGGAAAAAATCTGTTTGTCTGTCTTTCACTGTAGTCCAGGTTGAAATATCTCAATAATAATCAGATGGAATACCATGAAATTTCATGCAGACCTTCATGTTTGCTCGTCAATTAACCCTCCATCTCCAGCTTCATTCTCCTCTGCTTATCCGAGGTCTGGTTGCAGTGGCAGCAGGTTTAGCAGGCCACTTTCCAGCTCCCCCTAGGGGATCCCGAGGCGTTGCCAGGCTAGATGGGCTATATAGTCTCTCCAGCAGATTCTGGGTCTACCCCAGGGTCTCCTCCCAGGTTAACGTACCTGGAACACCTCCAAAGGGAGGCACCCAGGGGGCAATGTAATCAGATGCCTGAACAACCACAGCTTTTGACGCGTAGGAGCAGTGGCTCTACTCCAAGCTGTGCCTGAGCCTGGATGTCCGAGCTTCTTACCCTATCTCTAAGGCTGAACCCAACCACCCGGGCGGTGGAAGCTCCTTTCGGCCGCTTGTATCCACAATCTCATTCTTTTGGTCACTACACAAAGCTCATGACCCTATTTGAGGGTTGGAACGGAGATGGACTGGAAAATCCACAAACAACTCATATACTTTACCAAATCATCGGTCCATCTCACGCTCCATTTTCCCATCACTTGTGAACAAGACTCCGAGATACTTGAACTCCTTCTCTTGAGGCAGCAATTTGCTCCCAACCTGGAGGGAGCATTCCACCATGGCCTCAGACTTTGAGTTGCTGAACCATATTAAGATTTGTGCAAAAAGTCTCGACAACAAAGATTGTCATTAAAGTCCATGCAGATGTTCACGTCCACCTCATGATGAATTCTAATAACTTTGAAGATCCCCTGACTTTTTAAATTTCACTTTATTCAATACTTTGGTTTGTGACCAAATACAAAACACTGTCCACAGACCTGCTCGCATGACTGTAGACTCTTGTCCTGCTGTGAGATAATTACAAGATTTTGCTGCTTCGGCTCCACCAAAACACTACAGCCCATGTGGAAAGTAGGCTATATTTAACTTAGTGGTGATAAAATGAATGGTGTGATTTTGTACACATCATTCCAGCCATGTTACACTGTGAATGAGAATGTTTTTTTTGCTTGTTTGTTTTCGACAGGTCCTGATTTACAATCCTAACATCTCCCAAAGATGTTGTTTATATCAGTTTAGCGTGCTACCCACACTTGGCTGAAATAGAAGACACAAAACAGGCTTTTTGATTTTAGTTTTGCTTGATACTCACCCGTGTTAATTTGATGAAAAGCAGGTGATAAAATATGTGGCAGCAATTCAGCATAGAGAAGGTCCTAACAAGCACAAGTGGTCACCTCTCTGAGGCAATAAGTGGGCACATGAGTTGATTATAATCCCAAAGCACTGTGGGGATAAACAACATGCTTTTGATGTCTGTAAACATTGTGTTTCATATGTTAATTAAGGAAAGCTTCCAACTGTTTTTTACAAAATACAGTGTTAAGTACAATGATCTGAATTTAAACAATGAAGAAAGCATGCTAATAATTATAACAGTATATTCATTTCATACATTACATTTCTTATGACTGCAGCAAATTTGAGTGTTATATTGACTGCAGTCATTTACTCTGCAGAATTCAACACCCTCACACACATCCTGTTATGGCAATAGCCACTGGCTGCTGTACCTGGCTACAACAGAGAACCCACGACTCTGCATCAGCTCTCTGCTCATTGGCATGGAATCAATGCAGAATTGCAGATGTGAGCAAAAGCTGCAGAGGACACACACACACACACAGACACACACACACATAGACACACACACACAAACCACTGCTATGTGCACGATCACCTTCACTGCGATATCATGACACATGAAGCTTCCCACCAAGGCAAAGCTCACAACCTTTAACAGGATAAAACATGTATTTCTTGGGACAGACAGAGAGACTGAGAAGGTTAGAGGGTAAAGCGCTGGGAATAATTGTGCGTGACTCTCTTAAATAGCCTATTACAGCAGATGTTCAGTCAGCAAGAAAGAGGTTATGCATTTAAGCAAAAGTTAACTATAGCTTTTGCCTATTGCTCACATTGATGAAGGATTTACCATTTAATCCTTGTAAGATTAGGTTTCATATCCTTTTGTTAGATCAGGCTGAAAGGGAAGGAGTTTGAAGATCTTTTATGCCACACATGATTCATGTTCTGCCTCATAGTCCCTTTAGCTTTAAATTTGGGTTTAGCTTTTCTACTATATAACCACTCTCACAGTGTGATATGAGACCTTTTAGAACCCAGCGTACTGCTTTGGTTCATAAGAAAATGGACGGCAGGAAGGGTACTTACGATCTTTGAAGGATGACTGGTGTACAGGAGGTTCTTTTTTTAAGCAGGGCTCTCCCCCAAACACTCACACACAGACACGGACGTCTGGTCGGTGGCGTGTGCTCCTGTTGAGAGACACAAAAGCACAACAAACTTTAATGCTTACCCGCTAGAGCTGATGCTGAGTCTCTCTGTGGATACATACAATGGCCTCGTGTGACAGATAAAAAAAGAAAATCAAATATATATATCAAAGATATATAGAATGTGCTTTGAAAAACAGATTTATATGTAAAACAGTAATTATATATATATATATATATATGGGGGAGCGAAATGGGCACACAGGTGTAATCTGACTATGATTAATGTTGAACTCCATCAGCTACAGAAGGAACCAGTATTTTCAGTAGTTTCATTGCTCATTTCGTCCATGTGCGGAAGAACTGAACATGATTTAATTTGCTACTCTGTGCAGCAGCAGCACCACCACCAAGTTACTGCTGGCGAAGTAGAAATGGTTTTAAAATAGAACAGAAATCTGTAATATTTAAATATTTTTTTTATTTCACATATGCAAAAGTCAGCTGTCCTGCTGAAATTATGACACACAGGTTGATGTTTGTGGCGCTTCTCTTCATAAACTGGCACCTTGATACCACCTTGTTTCACGCCCTTTTAATTTGAGTGCTAATAACATGAAAACCCAGTGTTGTAGTTTATAGTTTACTAAAACTTTAAAATGTAAGTGATGTTTGAATGAAGTCTGATCTGTGTGAAGTGACAGCACATTATATATGTGGCTGAATGGCTGTAGGCTGTAATGATGGCTCTCCTTTTCTTTTTATGCCTTTTTAATGTATAAGATTGCTCTAATTAGAAAAGAAATCACAAGCACACTGACTAATAAGGGTGCTGACCCTTACTTTAACATCTCACTTACTGTTTATCAGGCTGTTTGCATACTTTCATGGTTCAAAGTAATTTACTCTCACTCTACTCCCTCCTATCTTATTAGATGACATGAAAAACCCTGACCTGTCTGCTTGACCCCTGAAATGTTCACAAAGATTTTTTTCTCTGCAGGAACAGATTGGTGTCAGGACATCAATGCATAACATTATTACACAGGTGACTTTGACTCAACTGAATATATACCCAATCAACTGAATTAATAACCTCAATAACCAGACTAAGAAGTAATGATTGAACTTCCTGCTCCTCATTAACCCGACCCGTAAACCCTGTGAAACATTGTGCATCTGTTCTATAAATCCAATGATCAACACTGATCGTGATATTGTCAGTACCTCGGTTTAGCACTGAAATACTTTACCAAATAATGCCTCTTTTGTTGCATTGTTTACTTCCACGTTTATTAGTTTGCAGTCTTCTTCCTCAACAAGTGGAATAATCTAAAACCATTGGCATCGCTCCATAGTACTGTTAGTGGCCATCACTCCACAGGGTATCTTTAAATGTTGCTTTTCTTCATAAAGTAATGTTTAACTCCTGAAATATAAATATTTCAGCCCTGTGATGAACTGGCGACTTGTCCAGGGTGTACCCCGCCTCTGACCCAATGTTTTCTGTGATAGGCTCCAGCTCCTTGTGACCCTAATCAGAATAAGCGGTTGCACAAGTTCAGATTCTTGCCAGTGTAATTTAAGTCTTGGTATCCTATTTTCCTAGTCTGTGTGGCCCTGTTCATTTACATGAGTAGGAGTAAGCTAATAAGTTAGTCTGCCGTGTGTGGGTCTTCCTCCTATCTCCTTTCAGGCTGTGGTTTCAGCCGGGCGGTAACAGTGTCCTTTGAGGTTGAAACGTCTTGTTTCTTTATACCTAAGATGAGAGCTGGTGTCCATGGTGACTAAAACATTATGTTCCTGCGCTGGTGGTAATTCGTGCTATGACAGTAATGATGAACATGAACAATGACTGCTTGACGACTGAGATGCAGATATTTCTCATTGTGTGCATGTGTTTTGATTATACTGTCTTGTTTGGGTTTTCACTCTCAGTTCGTTCTCATCGTCAGGTCTTCATGTGCTGTTTTGTGCATACAAATGAACTCCAATGATCTAAAATATAGGGCTCATGATATGATATTTAACTAACTAATAACACTCCAATCACTGAATCATGCTCGAATTTAATATTTCATCACACTTTTCTAAAGACAGGCAGACTGAAATACTCTGCTCATGTCGAGCGCAGTGTTCCAGTTTTAATGGGATGAAAAACATCCACATTCATTACATAATTGCACAAATGATACGTTTCAAAGACAGACTGCCTGCAGCTTTGATCACAGGAGGCAGAAAGAGATTAAGACTCTCTGAAACCTGGAAAAGTCATACATAACGGTCTCCCACTGCTTCTTACAACTGACCCAGGAGGATTTTTTTTACACGTCGAATGTAGAAACCAAGATAAGAATCAGACCTGACATGAAAGTAGGAGTATATTAATTAGCACCAACAAGGCCCAGTATTGCACCCTGTGATAGTGAGTAAACGTTTAATTAGCTTGCACAAAACAGAGAATGGCTGCTCACACCATAGTGCTGTATTAGACAGTAACTGCTACGGACACCAGAGCAGATCTGTTTGTCCAGAGGCACTGAGGCTTTTTTTAGCTTCAAGTGTCAAGAGAGCACTTACACAACACAGAGCTGGACAAAACAGCGGAAAGAATACGTGGAAATGGTGTACACCACAGATTCACAGATTTGCGGAAATTTGAATACACTCTCGACCTCTCACTATTCACGTATGCAGACTGAGGCGCATTCACTAATCCAGACAGATACTGATCCAGGCAGAGACCAGCAGATAGAGAGAGAAAGTGAAAGTTGCATAAGCCCATTTATTACATTTTTTAAAGAATAGTTTTAAAGTCTTGAAAAGTATGGATAAGGTACATTTAAATTTTGATCCACAGAACATTCAAAGCTGCAACGCTGAGCCAGAATGCATGAGGCTTCATTGCATCATATAGAAATTATTTTAAGTTCCTTATTAACCATGACATGGCTATATATATATTTTCTTTTTTTTTATTTGTCAGTGCTTGTTATAATATCATCATCAATATTTTTACCTCTAGTCTCACATGCATGAGTCATTCAGTTGCATCATGAGTAGCATCACTGGTGATGTCTAAAATTGTGAAAACAAGTCTATAAAATTGTATTTGCCGGAGGTTATAGTTCATTCTTTAAATAAAACAGGCAATCAATTGTATCTGAAGACCTTCACTTATAATTACACTGCAAATGTTTGAGTCAGTGGCCATTTCCTATCACATGTACTATTGACACCACTGCATCTCTCGAGCATACAGTAAGTAATTACTAAAACAATCACCTCTTCTAGGGGTCGTGGCATATGTAGCATGATACATGAGAGCTGTCAACAACATTAGAAATGGTTTTGACATTTTCAATTTAGGGTTAAGATCTGGGAGGGATGTCTGCTGCTCTCACTGGAGTGAAGTCGCAGTGAGGATTAGGAAAGTGGCTTCCTGCATTAGCAGTATTGAATATGTATCCAATAAATTTTGAATGCTAAAGAAATCTACTTTTTTTATGAAAGGGAGGATATTTTACAGAGGTTTAGATCATGCAAATCACAATGATTACTTAATCATAATTAAAAATGAGTTGTAATTAAATGCCTTTGTATTCATGCAAGAGTCCCTATATTATTAGCATGTTGGCATACTCCACACAATCTCCAAAGCCACAGATGTTTCAGCTTCATTATTTGGTCCTCTCCTTCAATTACCCTGACAGATTTCTTTGTCGGTGGGATGTTTTTGTCTTCTGGGATGACGTTTGCTCAAGTCAAGTGAATTGTAGTTTAATTTCGGGTTCAGCCAACTAATTATTTATTGTCTTGCCAGGTTAGCTGGAGCCAGAGCCTGATAACCAGGTCATTTTACCACCTGGTGCCATGAATTAATCAATATCACAATGTTTAGAGGGCTTCATACCTTTCTGCCTATTCATTTTATCCCTCTTTTACAATTCTTTACAATTTTTTCTACTCAAGTAAATGTTGCTTATTTCTATCCTTTGTTTTCACCTCCCTTTCCTATAAATCTCATCTCCTTCTGTGCTCCATCCATCATCTCACTGGTACATTCGGTAAACAAAGCCTGACCCTTTGTCCATTTAATCCAGACTGTTCTCTTATTGAACCTTCTCTGCATTCTTCAACCTCTCAGCTCCTCCCTCTCCCTGGCCACACATTGTAATGCCTCTTATTTGTCCTTTGCAAACAGTATCTGTCTGCAACTTCCCTTCTCTGCCTGCCTTCTCCTTCACACCTCTCCACTAAGGGTATTTCTGTGGCCAGACCAAACACAGCCTGGACTGTGCGCTCTTCCAGAAGCTCGATCATATCATACATGTCATACATATCAAGATCAATTAGGGTGTGGGCAGTTGTTTAAAAATGTAAAAAACCAAAGCCGACAGCTCACTGCTATCTTTGAAAATTTTCATCTTCTTGTCATATTTAATTAATGCGTACCATATTGTACACAACATCTATATATCAACACTGCACCCACAAGGCTGGCACCTGCTGTGTTTCTATGGTAACATCATGATATGTCTTCTGGCAGGTACAATTAGCTATCATCAGTAATTAGAGCTCATTAGCTCATGGGTTTGAACCTCATTTTTTAACCAAAAAGAGGAATATAAGGGGAAAGGAAAGTCATTTATTTGAATGAGGGCTGATATTGTACTAAAGAGTGTGGTGGAGAAATTGCTGAAGTCAAAGGTCAATGGTGAGGTCAGGAAGGAAGAAAGTGTTCAGGAGCCTCTGATGCTGTATTATTTATTGACATTTGGCCAAGGAGAATTAGAGACACTCTCAAAGTTCATCAGAAGTGCCTGAGTCGGTCTCACATTCTGCCCAACTCATCCTAGTGGATAGACTTTAACACCACAAATACTGCACGCCCCAGAATTAGCCAAAGAGAATGTATTTATTCATGCAGGTGTTATTGTCAGCATATTCTAGTCTGGAGACACAGATGTTTGTTTACGCAGATTGGACCGTCAACAGCCAGCTATCTATTATGTCTAGGAAGGCAGCAATAGGTCTCTTCGACCCTGGCCACCACAGTGTTGAGATAGACTGGCACCTACTGTTCTCAACCAAAGCCAAACAACTAATACGTGACCTTGTGTAACTTAAGGACAGAAAATTCCATAACAAACAGTCTCTGGTTTACAATTTCAGCATATTGTGTCCAGCAGTGACTCAGAACAATGGACAGCAACTCAGGTGGTTGATGTGGTGGAAATGTTATTTGTTTCAATATGCAAACGCTTTTCAGAACTCACTGTGACACGCTTGTTTAACAAGGACATGCCATCACTCACGCCAGGACAATTACTGTACATGTCACAATACATATGTGGAACACATCACATATCTGTGAGCTGAGAGGAGTACAATTAGTACAATTATTAAAGCTAGTTAAATCATCTAGAAGCATGTGACACATTTTAACACAACATGATATTATTTTCAATAGTTGATCATATTTTTTAGGATAGAATAAAACCTATTTCCCAAAATCTGTCATGAAATGTCAACATTTATGTAAATCAAGGAGAACAGTTAATAATTACACTTGATAACCATATTTCATGTCTGCTGATCAATGTCAGACATGGGGCACACTTGCCTACCTGGCAGTGCATGAATATGAACATAATGGTTAGACCAGAAGTGTGAAAGTGACAGACACACTAAATCACTATGTTCAGCAGCTGTCTGGTGGAGATGTTTCAGCACCATGGACAGGTCAAGCAGGACTCTGGTATTTCAGTGTGGACTCATCTTTAAAGGTCCAGTGTGTCAGATTGTATTTACAGAATATGCTAGAAATAAAATATAATGCACATTACACACACAACTTTGTTTTCAATCACCTGAAAATTAGAATAATTGTGTTATTGTTACTGTAGACCAAGCACAGTATTTATATCTAACATGTTTGCTCATGTTCGCATGGCCACCATAGTTTCTCTTCATGCTACAAAGAAGACGGTAAAATAAATGGCTTGCCACTGAATCATACTCACTACTTCATTAAGCTGCAGTTAGAAAGTAAGATAATGCGAGTGCAACTTAAAGATGCACAATCACCCAAAAAACAAGCATGCTCACTATCCTAGAAGTGTTTCACCACCTAGACATCTATAGCCAAAATTAAGTATAACGTTTGAGTGTTCCTTTACCTTTTAAGACATGCAAGTCATTAGTTGTCACCAGATCCCCCTGCTGCTGAAACTAGCCCCTCTGGAATCAGGAATGGATCAGTAAATAATCAAAGCTTTAATCCTCATTACTGGTTTATTTTCTTGGTGCCAGACTGAAAAGAGAGCCCACTTTATTTCCGCTAATTGTCATATACTTGAAAGAATTTCAAGCTACCATGCAGCCTGCTTTCCGTCAGAAGTGCATTACCTACTCTTCCTCCTCTGCATCCCCGGTGTACTTTCTTCAATTGTCATTCACTGCGTGCACTCACTAATGGAAGCTTTAAAAGGACTATTAAGGAGGAAAATTATGGTTAAACAATTCAGATATATTTAACAAACCTCTTAGCCATTTCATTTTCTGCATTAGGAGTGTGATTCAGTGGAGGGAGGCTGAGGTAAGGTGTCAGCTAAAAGCCCATAATGAAGCGCACTGTTTGTCATGCGGGAAGATAAGTCCTGTAATTGCACAGGGTCCTGTATTGTCAATATGCATCCTATTGCCTTCAAAGGCTGTGTAGTTAAGTGCAGGTGCTTTGCCTTTTTCTTAGGCTAGATAACACATGGCTGTTGGATGCATATGAACAGGAAAAAAAAGTAAAAGCTGTTTGAATTTAGATGTCCAAAATAAACCTGCTGAAGTGTCCAGACTTAGTGATATCTCACTAGTCCAGCTGTTTTTCAGTCGTAAGTGGTTTCAGTCTAATACACTCTGAGTTTCTACTGTATGTGTTTGCTCGTGCACACCTGCACACTCATTTATATAACATTAAAGTATACCCTTGTTTTTTTTATTGTTTTTTATTGGACTATGATTGATAATGTGCACTGAACAATTAGCTAACATTTCTCATTGTGAACAAGTAATGAGAAACAATACGCACACAGCTCAACTACAGTGTATACCAATGGTACTTGAGATATTTCTTTAGAAAGGGATTCATTTGTTAGACAGAGTGGAGATTTGTGGTTGGATTATTTTCCTGGTTAATTGGTTTCCATGGTTTATTTTTTGATTAGGCTGTAAAATTGGGATATTATTTAGAAGCAGTGGATTGTGGATTAAATAAATGGAGGGACTTTAGTGAGTCTTTCTTCTTCTAAGATTTAAATGGGCAGAGAAGACAGCAGAGTTATCTTGACTTTTATTCACTAGTATGGATCAAGCTCCAAAAACACTAGATCCTACAACCCAAACTCTTTTTGTAAGACCTCTTAAATACCCACTTCTTATAAACCCTCGCTCCTCCAGTTTGTAACTCAGGTTTCCATAACTCTAAAGACATAATCACAGTTACTTTTTTAGACTTTGGAAAGCTCCTCCAGAGCTACAACTACAAGCTGAGTAGTACTTCCATGAGACTCATGTAAAATCGGTGGAGTGCTCTTATGTTTTGGACCTCTTAGCACACGTCAAGTCGGTGGATTCTAATCATTTTTGGGCTGTGCAATGCATGATGGATACACTGCAGCATGTTACAGACTTTATGTTGATGTATTTCTATTTGCATTAAACACAACTTAACTTTCCATGATACTGTTTGTCAAATGAAGGTGACTTTTCCATAAATGATGTAAACAGTTTGTGATCATTCACAGTAGTAAAAATAGAAAAAACATACATCAAAATTATTTATATGCTAGAAATTGGTTGATTCTTTTTGCGATTAGATTTAGATTAAAAAAACGAGTCAACAGCTTTGCTAACTTCCAAACATCAAGCAGATGCAACAAGACATAGCAGCCCGCTAATATTACTTACTAGTCCAACAGCAAGAAGCCCAGCTTGGTGTCTGTCTTTCAGACTTTTATTTCATGAAGCTCTCATCTTTTCTCTTCTTAGCTTTGTCTGTCAACATCCTTGTCGCCTCTGGCTTATGTCCATAGAGGCTGCTGAGGCTGGTTACATTGCGTGCTTACCCAGCTCTTGGTTCTGGCATGACACCGGCTTCCCCATCTGTATTCCTGTATTGCCCCGGGGGCTGAAAAACCTCTTTGTGTTGTTCCAAAATGCAACTAACTAACATTCCTCTGGTGCTCTGAGCTCACAGTTGGGGCAGCCTGGCTAACACCTAAGCTAACATCAACAACGTTAGTTCACAGCAGTTTACTGTCCATCAGGAAACTCAGAGGACTATAGGGGAAACCAGAAAATATTTTCTGCATAAAATATGATGCAGTTTCACAAAACCAGCTCCAGGTGGCAATGACAGAGACATCGTTCACTTCATGACATGTCCTGGTAGCATTAAATTCAAAATTTTGTCTCTCCCTTCTGGCAGTGAGGATAAATACTGTTGAAGTGTGCTCAGACTTATATTTTTTACATCTTACAGTTTTCCGCCTTGCTTCTCCTCCACCATTTTTAGTTGGTTGGTTGGTTGGACAACTGGTACGCTAGCAGAGGAATGTTGCACAAGCGAAATTTACCTAAATGCGATAAGCTTCGGTAAGTAACTCTAATAAATAAATGTGTGTAGTAAATGTAGTGTAGTAAATAAGTACAATATTACCTACTAATTGTAATGGAGTCCAAGTGTAAAGTAACTCGAGGAAGGAAACTACTGCTGAGTAATCTACAGATTTTTGTTGGGTCAAAAAAATAAAAAATACAAATAGTCATGCAACAAATATTTGGTATTTGTTTTAAATTCAAACAACGTAGTTGAAAAGAATTTTCCAGACAAAAATTTCAATATCCAGAGCATAACCCTTCAGCTTTTTTGCTGTGTTGGATTTAGACACCATAAAGCACAACAAAAAACTCTCAATCCACAGGCCTGCAGGGGGCATTTCCAAATGAATTATTAAGTCTTTATTTTATTTCTTAAAATCCTCATTTTGTGGGGATCTACAAAGCTGTTGTTGGTCGTTCGATTTCACAACCCTGACAGAAAAACAACAAGATATGTAAAACATGTCATCTGCTTTCCTGTGTAAATTGTTTGATTGGATCTAGATTCTTTGTTGGCTTGATCACAACTACACTCCTTGGGTCCATATTACAATGATGACTGAGCAAAAACTAAAAGCTTCGTCACCAAGATAATCGTCGACAAGATGAGGATGCTCATAGTCATTCGGCTTTTTGATACGCATTCGGTTTGGCATGGCCAATGGTTCGAGGGTTCATTTGAGATTTCTGTATCTCTCAGGTGTCAGAGGAGAGGAGGAGGAAGAGGGAGAGGGGCGCCCTAATTGCTCTGGCCTTTGACTAACTTTTTGAAGTCTCTGTGCTACTGCAGTGTCATAATAATGTATGGACGCGGACATTTTCTCGTGTTATTATAAAGTTAGTTGCACCATTGACCCGGCTCAAGCTAAACATTATCCTGGAATTTGGATAATTCCAAAGCAAGCGAGTATCAGTGTCCCAAGACAGCAGCAATTTTCCTATCTATGAGATGTGCAAAGAATTAGAAATTGGTAATGATCCAACAGCCTCCTAGCACCCCCACAGACGCTCTCTGATTATTCTGAGAAAAACTAGAATAATTACCTGCCCACCTTCATATTCATGTTTCTCCTTTAGGCCCTGTTTTTTTTGTATTCATTAGGTATCATGTATGATTGTCCTGAGGTGTAAACAATCAGCTGCAAAGTAAATCATTACAATGAGCCTAGTAAGATCTGTGCAACTGGGGAAAAATCAGTATAGCTTCTGTAGGTTACTGGTGATTATTTAAGTAATTCCTAAGTATAAGGTATTCAAAAGGCTAATGGTGAGAAGAGATAATACCTGAGTGGCTGTAATTTTCAGAATGGCTTATAAATGAGGCTCCTGTGGACATCATTTGATTTGTCCTGGTGGAAAATAAAATTTAAAAAGTACATAAATACTGTTCATACAAACTTTGCCGCTGAGTACATTTTTTTTTTACTAAACTGGGTAATTACAGTGGGATCAAACTAAAACTTTTTATTGTTTTTTTTTTTGTTTTGTTTTTTTTACCATATTCAGTTCTAATGTTAGTGAGTTGGGCCAGTTTAACATAACTGACTGCTGACACTTCTAACATGATCAAGCTGTAGACAATGATGATATAGTATCACTTAATAAAGTACATAAGTGCAATTCTTTAAAACATAACAACAGAGCAACACAAGATAAACACAACTATAACATGAATTTGATGAGAGTGGTAAGAGGGAACCAAAACACTTAAGTTGCATGACATAAACCAAAACAATCGGCTTAAAGATGCTAAAATGCTCTGTAAAGCTGAGAGGGTTATGTAATAATTCTCTGTCTGTTATCACTATGTGCACCTTTCACATTACATGTAATAATGATTGATGTTACAATACAAATATTGATTAGCTTTAACTTTTACAGACACACATAATGTACAAAGCACTTCACAAGACCATAAACTCTTAGAAACTCATGGCCAGCAAGCATGATTGCCTATAACAGTCTGTATTATGATAATGTTGTGTATATGTTTATAATGGTATTATGATATGAATCTCACATTTCTTTTATTTAAAATCAAACAGTCTTGACATGCGCAGACTCTAATTGCCGCACTGTATTGTACACTGTCATGCTGAAAAAACAAATTAAAATGCAGTGACAGCAGCTGCTTTTGTTCTCCTCATTACGTTACTTTTACTTGATATGTTTCATACTCCTGACACAGTAGGCTCCCCCAGAGAGCACTGTTCTACTGTGTGCATATTCACAAATGAGTCCACTCTGTCCCTTCCATCCTTTCATGGACCTGTCAACCTCTCACTCCCAGTGAGCAAAAACTGGCTGCAGAGAACAACCCCTGGGGACTAAACCATCTTAATGCAAGTATTCCTTTTTCCAGTGTGAGCATGCCACACAGAGGCCACAGTGAGAAAAGGCCATCCCGCAGCTTTCCATTAAAAGCTTAACCGGGTTAGAAAACTAGCAAGAACATCTAACAGCGACGTGATCAAAGACAGAACACACAAATCAATGTGTACTGTACATGTGTGAGCATACACATGTTATATAAATGAGTGTGCAGGTGTGCACGAGCAAACACATACAGTAGAAACTCAGAG